>NW_024038688.1:1200000-1550975 GCF_016077235.1 Cyprinodon tularosa
CGGAAAGCTGATTAATAATGGAGTCTTTTAGGATTTAGGTGGTAACAACCAATCATACAGACAAAGATATGTAGAACATGGAAATAAGGAGAGATGATCTGATCAAGAACAATAATGTAACATTTTTGATATATAATTAAATATTGTGAGTGTGTGGTCTAGCATATAAAATCCTTATCCACAAACAGAAAGCCAAACCAAAACCAAACTTCTCCAGAGTCACAAAAAGATATTCATGTTCAATCCGGTCGAATGCCTTGTAAGCGTCTAGAGAGAGCAAAACCTCGGCTGTAGGTGAGGTTTCCGAGAAATAAAGAGTATTGAAAAGCCTCCGTATGTAACTATTAAGCTGTCGCTCTAAAATAAAACCAGTCTGATCTGGATGAATCACTGTACCCTATAGCTGATTCAAATCTACTAGCTAGAACCTTAGTCAAGATCTTGTAGTCACAGCAGAGTAGACTCACCGGTCTGTTTGTCTCACATTTCAGGGGGTCCTTTTGTTTTTTCAGAAGGACTGAAATAGTTGCCTGTGTCATTGTAGTGGAGAGAGTCTTGTGCTCCAGTGCTTGGGCATATACGTTCTTTAAAAGAACTTGGATTAAGTCTCCAGGTGCTTTGTGAAGGTTCATTGTCCGGAAAACAAAGCACCATTGTCATTGGGCTATGGTCAGATATAACAATGCTCTCAGATTCACTAAACTTCAGTAGGGAAGGATTTTTTTTTGTCTAATAAGAAATAGTCTATCCTGACATAGGTATTATGGGCTGGAGAAAAAAAGGAATATTGTCTAGAAAGTGGATTTCTGTATCTCCTTGCCTCAATCACACCATATGCTTGGAGAAAAGCGTTAATAGTCTCTGCCAATTTAACAAGTGATCCCCTTGCAGCTCTAGAGCAGTCCATATCTGGATCTAGAACATTTAGATCCCCCCCGAGGACCTGCTGGTGACTATCTAATTCTGGAAGGCGTCAGAAAAAGTCAGTAAAAAATTTAGAATTATCCCAGTTTGGAGCATAAACGCAGGCCAGCACCACAGGTAAATTGAATAAGTGTCCTTGAACAATAATAAACCGACCACCTTTATCTTGAATCATGTTTGTTTAAAAAAATTGCACTTCTCTATGTACGAGAATGGCTGCACCACGACATTTAGCGTTAAATTTGGAGTGGAAAATCTGGGAAAAACCTCCTCTCTTAGGCCTGGAGTGATCCTTATTAAGCAGGTGTGTTTCAGTCAAGAATGCTATGTCTGTTTGTAGCTTTGATAGATGAGAGAACATCTTACTACACTTCACTGGATGGTTAAGCCCTTTGGTGTTCCAGTTTTGTAAATTTAATATTTGCCCCCCACCACCCAATGATAGACCTCTGTTTAGACATTGTACTGTTGGAGTCGATACTATAGAACGTGAAAACCATAAGAAATACAAAAACATGGAATCAAACACATCCTCTACCCAGTCCCATTGCTGGCCTCTCCCCAAACGAGAGGTTTCATATCCCCCCAGTTGTATTCTATCAAACGACATAACAACATTTACCTTGTGATACAGAGTCTCACCAACACTACACGAATAACAGAGCAATATGCGTTTCACATGCCCTACCAAAACAAGTGTTTCAACCCACCGATCATGTGTCATCAAGGCTCTGACTGTTCAAAGCATAAAATTAATATAAAAAATTTAAGAATTTCTGCTGGTACCAACTGGATACCCCATAAACCACCAAAACTTATTAACCTTCAGAGGAGTCCGAACCATTCACTTATGTTAACCAGTCCCTGTGGCCCAAAAATGGACATTGAAAGTGCTTAAGGACTTTTCAAGCTTGAGTGCCCAAATAATAATTTTTTATAAATTAAATTGAACCAAAAATAATCCAAAAATATAACTGTTCCACTCACAGCTTGGCTGAGAGGTCTCCGTCCTGTAGCTGCTCTGCTCACCTCTGTTATAATATCCTATAATAAAGATACAGCAGAGTTCAGTTACTTATGACCCATCTTTAATTTTATTAAAGAACACACTTTAAAAAGAACTATAGTTTCTAATTTAGATGAGGTATACATAGAGAGACAGAATTCTGTCATTATGTTGTAATGATGAATACAATCTTACCAGCCTCATCAGCAGCACCAGAAGCCACATTATAGAGATCTGAGTTATCTGAAAGAAAACAGTTAAGATTGTATCTTTCAATATCAAGGTCAAGTATGAAACATGTAGATTAAAATTGATTTTCAGTTAGGGTTTTTATTTCTGTCTAGGATCTGTCATTCTCTAATGTATTGGCAGAGAGATTTTACAATTTCCCATCAGGGACCCACATTTTTCCTGGAACTGATTTGTCTTGATAGATACCACTGTCGGGCAGAGATCATTACAGATAGTTAATCTGGTACTCCTGAGTACAGATATATTAGATGTCTTTGATATTTGAAGCAGATAATAAGTAGGTAAGGATCCCCCTCATTTTGAAGTAATCTTTGCCTATTTGCATACCAAAATGGAATGACAAATAACTTAGGAACTGTAAACGCAAAGCACATGTCTCATACATTATTTTAAGGTAACACCTTCTAGTTTCTGAATATATAAATGAAAATTGGGTGAGTAAAACACACACCCAAGCTGCCTCAGTTCAAACATGACTCAAAGTTGTTTGATTATTGTCGAAAAAATTAGACTTTTTTTTAACATTAGTAAAGCAGACATGCTTGAGAAAAGGCAGGTCTCATATTACATTTGTTCTACATCATGTCAACCACAAATGCAGAACATTTCAGACCTCTAGCTACAACAGTCCCAGGGCTGTGGGGCTTTGAACTTTTGGTATCACCAGCATCTACAAATCTCTCCAAATGTGCCAAATTGTGCCACATGCTTTGACTCAACTATTTGACCCATAGAATAACACTGAAGCATTTTGATGGCCACAAAACATTTATGAAGCAAGTAGGGCAGCAACTAACGATTATTTTAAAAATCGATGAATCAGCCGATTATTTTTTCGATTAATCAATGAATCGGACAAAACATATTTTTTATATTAACCTCTTTATTCCAAAATAAACATTTTAGATAGAACAAACAAGCACACAAGTACAGGTTGCTCATTAACTGCACTGGTGCAATATGAAAAATAAATGTTTGTGTTAAAACTATGCAAACTTACATGAGAAATGTAGCTGTACATCCACAAAATATAGGTCACTTTGTTTCATAAAGCGCAAAAAATACATTTTTGTTTTTAAAAGCCCCTAAGGGGTTCAAACAATAGGTCCCCCGATTTCAACAAATGAGGTTTTTTTTTAGACTAGAAGAGTTCTGCCTTTTAAGCAGTTAAAGTTACTACTTGAGAAAATACTTAACCATAGAGATAAAAATAGCCCTGTGATTCAAATTATAAATTGTATTTGGAATAAAAATGAGAGAACTAGTGGTGCTAAAAAAACACATCCTCTAAAGACAGATATTTACATGGGAATGTGGCATATAATTAATTGACATTTACTGATCTTGCTGGATTTTATTCTGCTTTACTTCCATAAATTGCAGGATCTTCTTTACTTTATCTTTGCCAGAAAACTTTAAACTTTAAAAGCCTTGGCCTCATAATTTGAAAGTTAATTTATTTATAAAGAAAATATTAACACTGCTTAAGCTAATTCAAATAAAAGTAAAATAAGTAGCCAACCTTATCACTGTCTGTAACCTACTAACACGGTAAGGAAAGCATCAGACGAGTTACCTGAGAAACTAACGTTACGTTTCCCCACTTTAAAACGAAACAAACATGGTCGCTCACCCTGCTGATCAGCTCTCTTCACTGCCATCGAAGGCTCCAACGTGTTTCCTTTTCAGGTGCTGCATCATAACAGTGGTGCTTCTGTGCCATGTTAATTTGTTTTTACAAAAGTTGCATGTTACGATTTTTTTCGCTTTACAAAGCACAGGCTGTCTGCGATTTGAGACGCAGCTTGCGTTTGCGGTATCGGTCATTAGAACAGTTGACATTACTGCCTTTTGAAAACAGCCTTTGCTCACCTGCGGCGCTGGCTCGCTCTGCCGTATTTTATTTTTCTTCCCCCGTTTCAATCAAGTGGCAGTGATGACGACGGCGGTGGATGACGCATTAATCGCGCGACACAACTAATCGATGATGAAATTCGTTGCCAACGCTTTTAAAAGTCGATTTTTATCGATTTTATCGATTTGTTGTTGCAGCCCTAGAAGCAAGTATTGTCCACTTTTTTTCAGATCAGTGTATATAACAAAATTTAACATTTATAAACCTAAAATAACATAAATATCTATATTTTATTTTTAGTCTTAGGCATTTTATAAAAAAAAATTTGCGTCCAAAAAATAGGACCGTTCATATTATTGAGCTTTTAGCTTGGCACATTGATCCAGCCTCAGCAGTGTATTTCACTCTTACGCAAGCTGGTAACCAGGCTATGCTTTATGGAACACAACTATATTCAGCTTTGTTTAAAATCCTTTTTTCATAGGCTACAAAACAAAACAAACCACGTGGTGTTAACCAATAACAGAAGGACTCTATAAGGCATAATATCGCTCTACTTGGTGTGTCATTGGCTGACAGGCAAGTAGCGCTTGGGATATTTCATCGGCTGTCCCTGACTCAAATGGAGACAGTCATGACCAGCTAACTTTTCTGATGTCAAAAATCGGATGTTATGTGGTGATTTCCTCATCATGGAATGGATTACTTTTAATCTGTGTACCCTTCTGGACAAATGGAGAACAAGTTGCTTTGGTAATTTTCATGCGTTCTGAGTTGTTAGTTGTAAACCCTATAAAACGGTTCACCGGCGACCTGGTGGGTTTTGAGAGGGTAAAATCTGGGCTGAGTCTTGTGATCTCAGCCCAGGTTGTTTTAAATCCATGTCTGGGTCATCTTTCAGGCATTATTTTCCTTAGCTGGCTTGTGTTGTATAGAAAAAAATGTAAATCTATTGCACAGCATCAGCTGTAATAATTTATTTTATAATGGGTATTACTATTACTCTTTTACTTGGTGTGAACTATACTGCCATGACTACTTTAGTGTGTCACGCGCTATCTAAGAGGCCCCTGTAAGTATCTCAAGTAGAAGTATTAGGTAGGACAGAGTTCATGGATTAAAGGACCGCGGTCTGGATCTGGACCCACCTGCTGGCTAATCTTATTAAAAACATTTATAAATTACCACAAGTTGTTTGATGACAGTGTCTAACTTCTCTTGCGCCGCTTCTCCTGTTAAAATGGTAAAGCCCCCCAGTGTGCCCGGGACTGGGCTGCATGTGATACAAATTAGCCAATGAGCTGTGTACTGCTGTGAAGCAGGATTCTCCACCATGAACATATTGAACAACAAATATGATTTCAGGCTCAAAATGAGCTTGAAAATGGCTTTGTAAGACAGAAAAAAGAAAGAAAAATAACAAACGCTCAATTCAGGTGTCTTATAAAATATGTGAATCAAGAAATTGTCTATATACCAAACTGAACGCTTGTTCTCTACATCAAAACTACAATTTAGCTTTTAAAATGGAAAAATGTTCCATTCTTTTTATACATATTTTTTTATTTAAAAAGTCAATGTATAACATGGATGCATAAAAACATTTTATTTCAGTGTTAAATTCTTAATTAACTTGTTCCTTAAAGTAAAAGATTATAATTAAAAATGTCTCCAGACCTTTACTAGTTGATGATTTTCTTTATTCAGATCCCGCTGATTTTTATGTGGTTACCCCTGAGCTAGTAGCAAACCATGTCTGATACATCCACTTAAAATGGCGAACATTTTAAAAAGAAACAAACTGCATGAATTTTTTTTCCTCTACTATGTGTTTAAAATTTGATATTTCTTCTACCAAAAAAGGCTTTCGGCAAATTGCTGTCCTATAGGGACTGCATATTTTGAATCCCATCTTATTTTTCAAATATTTGCCATCTTCCTTTTTATTAATACTGTGTTCTCAACACCTAAGTACAATCAACTGCTTCTGATATTACCCATTTGGAATATTCCCCATTTTAACCATGGGTTTCTGGGGGAGAGTTTTTAGGACATGATGGTCTGAATCATAAACATAAAGCTCAGGTCTCTCATTCACTCACTTAAAACAATAACAATTCCTGTTTATTTATTTAATTTCATATTATATTAACTATCTGTTCAATCTATTTTCTATATTGCAAAGTCTATGACAGACCGGATGGTTGCCTCATTACAGGAGGACTCTTAAGTTGCTAACTGCCACTACCTCGAGGCCAGAGTTTTTGCCAGTTTTGGGTACTCTAGTCAAGCTGAGTTTTTGTCACCTGAGTCTTATCCTTGTTGTTTTTTTGTCTTTGCCTCTCGGCAAGAAGTCATCCTGCAAACTGGATGTATTGGACCTTCTCCCCCCTGGAAGGATTCTCTGAGCGTCAAACTGAGCTAAGTGATTCAAACTGGTGGTTTGGATCTACTTTTCCCCAAGGATTGTTTGGGCTTCTCTCTGAGCAGGGGATTCATCTCCACAAGAAACCGTTCAAGTTCCTTATTCAGTGACTGGATTCAAAGAAAGACACCTTTTTCTGGAAACGTGAGTCCTGTTGCCTTTGTTTCCTTTTTCAAATCAAAGACACAAACTTTCCACCGAGCCTGAACTAACTGCAGAATCTTCCCCTTCACTTTTCAGTCCCGGTTCGCCATTGTTCAGAGCAGCACTGGACTCCTCTCTACCAACTCACAATAAACCTGTTAAACCTTCCCCTGGTCTCTCTGGTTTTCTGCATGTGGGTCAGATCTTTGGATAAAATCATGACACCTATGAGATTTTTTAATTGTATTACTTGCAGTCTAAACGCAGTCTAAACACCCAAGAAATTTCTCATATCACAAATTAAAATGACGAACCAAAGGTAAACAGAAACAAGGGGCTCTGCCAAGCTCATCCATGCTTCAGTCAAGGTTCAACCATAAAATCTTTGCTCAGTTTCATTGCATTGTTCAAGAAACTGAGAAGGAAGTGAAAATTTAGACAAAATAAATAAAAAAGAAGCTTTAAAGAATGTAATTCATAACTTAGGGCGAACAATTTGTTGCAAATACCTATTCTGTATTTGTTTTAGATTTAGCCTAAAAACAAATGTCTAAATGACGTCTGGTGTTTGGGGGCTTAATTAAATAATTATACATACCAATGCTTTGAGAATCCAAAGGTAAATGAGTACCTTCATTGGGCGGAAATCTTGGTCGACCACAGTCAACATATTTTGCTTCATTGTTTCTCAAAATCTGACTCAGTTTCAACAGCAGCTCTTCAGGGTTGTGTTGCAGTATGATCCACCTCTCGCCACATATTCTCACCAAATCCTGCAAAGGTCGCTGCTGAAATGGGTAACTCTGATCCAATCTTTTCCAATCAGGTGTTGAGATCAGTACCACTGAATAGTTAAAAGAGTCATCACTGAACAGTTTAAGAATCCTACAAAGCCTCTTCTTTTGTTCTGCTGTGATGTTCTGTTGAACAACTAATAGAAACACATGAGGTCCTGGAGCACTAAGAGCCACACAATGCTCCAAATGCTTTTTAAGTTCATCTTCAGAGATGACTGGACATAACAGATCTGGAGTGTTTATCAGAACAGTTGGTGTTGTTCTAATCCTTCCAGAGACTCGGATGGAGCTGCTTGGTTCTTCTCTTATGTTGAACACATTTGGACCCAGTAATAAATTTGCAACTGAACTCTTATCAGACCAGTTGTCCCCAAGCAGAATGAGCCTCATCTCATACACTGAAAAAACAAAGAAAATCTTTTTACACAGTGATTGAAAAATGTTGTAGAGGATTTGTACAATCAGACAGGTTTAACAAGCCATTCACAGAATAATTTGTTGTTGAAAACGCATACGAATTAAAGGTAATAGTAAAATGTTTAGATACTATGACCTTGACAGCACTGGTATGTATGTAAAAAAAGATAACGTAAAATGTAGCGATTGCAAAAAATGTTCATGAGCTTCTGATCATACATCTCAGTATGTAACATTTGTTTTAACATAGTGAATGATCCCTTATAATGGGACTGAAAACAATACATTTTTTATTATTAATTGGATGAACTTTGAATAAAGTATAGGATGAAATATATAGGACCATATCTTTTATCTTCTTTTTTGTGTGTCCTGTTTTTCCAACATAGCACTGAGAATGTATGCCTTAATTAATTTAATAAACAGAAAGGTAGATGAGAAAAGGAGATGAGACAAGAATGAAGGAGAGATAGAGATGGACAGAGAGAGAAAAAGAGGGGAGGGTGATAGACGGAGAGAACTAGAGAGGCAAAAAATATAGAAAATACGGAATGACTCCAAAAGATCAGCTGCATGAAAAAACAGAGGAGAAAAAAAAACAACACACTAATCACAAGCAGATGTTGTATCTCAGAAATACAGTTCTGAATATGGCTCTGAAAATAAAATTTATGAGCTTTAAATCGTGGTATCTGCAGCTTTCTATATAGTATAGCTGTATCAATTAACAACTGGAACCAAATGTCTGTGGTCTATATGGTGTAATGGTGTGTATGGTCTAAATGGCTTCTTTATTGGAACCCTACTACAGCAGATCTGAATAGCCCCCAACCTGCACTATAGAGCCCATGTGGGAGCCAGCTGAGACAATACATGCCACTTGACCTGGGAAACATGAAAGGCCGAGTGATCCCCATGGAGCATGGAAGACACAGACAATAGGTGACATGAATGATCTTGGCCACAATCACATAAGGGCCTATGAACCTAGGTGTGAATTTCCTAGGTCTATCATGAAGCTTTATGTTTCCGTTGTCTGATGGTTAGAAATGGGAGTACGAAACCCATAGTAAATATGAATAGAAAGAGACTAGTGGTGGACAAGATGTGATGATTATGAGGTAGTTCATTCAAGGGCACATAACACGGCTATAAGGTTTAGAGGAGGCAAAGCAGCTCAAAAGGAATCCTAGTTGTTGGTTAGTTCTCTGGTTCTGACCATTAATCTGTGGATAGTAATGGAGGAAAAGCTGGAGGAGGCTACAATCAGCTGGCAGAAGGCCTTTTAGAATCTGGTGGTGACCTTTATCGGAGATTATATCCTTGGGTAACCTATGTAACCGGACCATATACTCTAAAAGAAGCTTGGATGTCTGCCTTTCATAAGGAAACCCCAGTAGTGGCACCAGATGCACAGGCTTGGATAACCAATCCACAAACATCAAGACAGTGTCAAGACCGATTGCTTCTCTTCCTTATTGTTAAACCTACCTGTTTTTATGGGTTCCTATGAACAAAGGGGGCTAGAGGTGGCTACTTGGTAACGCTGGTAGGTTCTAACAGAGTGTAGGGTAGATGATGCTGTGAAATAACTCAGTGGTCTGTTTGTAGGGGAAGATCAAATGTTTCATCCGGAGTCTTAAGAGCCTCAATCTCATCCTCAATATACTCTCCAAGCCACTAAATGAAAATGGAGTAGAGAGTAGTGCCCCCTTAATTTGATTTGGCAGTGAGAATACAGAACTTGGAAGTAGGGAGAAACCAAAAGTTTACCTTGACTCAAATGGAGTAGTTGGGTTTCTAGATCTATTTTACTGCTAGGTGGTACAAATGTTTTCTTTAACTCCTCAATAAATAAATGATAAACATTGCAAGCTGATGATTTTTGGTTATACAATGCTGCTACCCACTCCTGAGCATGGCACTAGCTACCCTAGATCTGGATGCGGAGTGTCTGATTGGTTGGCAGTGAAATATCATGTCTAAAGTACCATTAATGGAACCAGCCAGTTCCTCAGGCATTTTGAAAAGTCACGCTCTTCTAATAATTGAAAGCTAAAATAGCCAAAAAATAAATATTCTGCAACTTACTTTTCGGGGGACGAAAGCAAACATTTCCATATTGTCGTTGGCCTTGGGCTGTGTGAACAAAGGAAAAAAAAAAACAGGGTAAATAAAAGACAATGAAGGATTAGATGAGTGATAACATACTGGACTAGAGACATTCCTTTTTAGGAAAGCTTTTAATTAAGTTTTTTTTTTGTGATGATTACTTAGAAAAAAGTGCTTTATAAAGAAAAGTATATTTATTATTATAATATCTTACTTTACAAAAGGAATTGTTATAATTTGAACATATTTAGTTGTGGAATAAAAAAGAGAGATTATCAATCCACCTTAAGCACTTTCCTATTTTTCAGTCATGTTGACAATGAACTAGCAGTGTGCTTTAATAAATTACACAATAAAATACATCTAGATCCATTTCAGTTTTTGAAACACATGAAGATGAGCATGATGATGGTGGTGATTATGAGGAGGATGATGATGATGATGCAAAGCTTATATGCTGCTTTTCCAATTTACACCAAGAAATAATGGTAATAAAGCTTCACATTACTCTTTCATAGTCAAATCAAAGTTATGAAGACAAAATTATTTTGTCCTGTGTTTTGATAGTCACTTATTCTTTTCTGTTTGAGCATTCTCTTAAACATTGACAAGGAAGTACATCGTTTATACTGTTCCAGAAGTCTATTTCATAACTTCACACCAATAACAGAGACACATCTATATTAATTTTTGTCCTTACTTTAACATGCTCAAAATGATCCAAACCAGGTCTTCAACATGGGGTCCTGGGTACTGAATGGTGTTCGCGATAGTTTTGGTTTATTAGATTTTTTTTTTATATTCCTCCCTGCAATTTCTTCCACTAATTGAAATGTCTTTAAATCCACATTAACGTGAATTCAACACACTGAAGTAAACAGATAAATGGAGGCAGAAGATGTCTTTCAGTCATCAATGCACACATTCAAGCTGAGCACTGTTTCATTCACAACACCTGTCCCATCAACCAGGAATCAGAATCAGAAATACTTTAATCCCAGTGAGAAATTATTTTTGTTACATTATTCCATCTGTAATAGAGTGACTATAGGACCAGTTTGATATAACACAATATATATAATTAGGGGGTCTCCACTCCATCTCGCCATCAGTTTAGGGGTCCTTTGCCTCGAAAACATTGAAGACCCCTGTCTTAAATCATTTCTCTTCCTCTTAATTTAAAGTAAATTTGAAAAATTTCTGAAATTATGTTTTTTTTTTTATCTATAAACAAGCTCTAGTACTATAAGGTCTACAATGTCTCTCAGCTGTAATGATTTATTTAGGATGAAAAAACTCTTGGATGGTTCACAATATCCTAGCCTATTCAATGTTCTCATTGCCTTTTTTGTAATGTAAGTCAAGAGCTAAAAAAAGTTTTTTTTTTTTCTCTGCGTTTAACCATAGTTCAGCACAACGTAAAATAAGGCATAATCGAAGAACTATAAACTATAACTATAATAACCCTTCTTTTCAAAACCTTTCCTGTTTTGTAAAATATGCCAATGGGTTTAGAGACTTTGCTTTTAAGATAGTCAGTGTCTGATTACCTAGGTACTTTACCCAAAAAATTTAATGTTTTATAAACCCTAAAAACTGGCAAAAAAATATTTTTACTCCAGTGTCTGGAGTTTTCTCTTTTGGTTATCTGTTAATATACAGTGGGTGGATTTTATAATGAGTGCAAAGTTTAATCTATAAAAATCTATAAAAATGTCCATCTTTATTACAGTCACATGGGTGTTATCAGTGTGCTGTAAATCTTACAATAAAATGATAGTTACAGTAAATGGTTTGTAGCTCAATAAAACTTAGGAAAGTTTATTTCAAGTCACTGTGTCATTTGTGTAAGTCAGTAAGTCAGGAAAATCTATGAACATTTAAATAAAAAAATGTTAAACACATTTACTTTGAGGTTCATTTTATATTATTATTATTACTCTATCACAACAGACAGTTTATTCATTATCAGCTTTAAATTCACTCACAGTCTGATGGAGAGGCCATGGTGGTACAAGGTTAGAGACCAAGATCAGTTGCTGTCACCATTAAAAAATAACAAACATGTAAATTAGGTAAATTGTTATCAATGTTAAGCATGTGGAATCAGAATAACATTTTCTGAGAGGATTTTTCTTTTTCTAATTCAGGTAAGCGGGAGCTAAAATCTTAACCCAAACTAAGTTTTAACCTTTCCTCTTGGCAATGATCAAAGTGATCTTTCTATGGCAACAACCATCTAAACTTTGGGCCTTAAAGTTCCAAAGACCACACTTAAGGATTTATTTGTTAATAGTTTTGTTATTCAAATAAGGTAAATCAATAACAAAATGCATTAGTTTACAAACTCAAATTTTAACTTAAAAAAAAACATTTCGAAATGGAACAAAAAGCTGAATAATTAATGAATAGGGTATAGTAAGTTGTAACACAAAAATTCTAGTACAACTAAATACAAGGGCTGATAAATGTATTTTACTTATATTGGAAAAAGGAGCAATTAAAGTAACCTACCATACATGTGGAGGAGTTGCTTTTTCTGCCTGTTGCTGATTAAATCTCGGAACTGAAATGAAATCCTCCTCGATCTGTAAGACAGGTGGAAAGAAAACTATGTTAATGTTTAACTCACATTAGCTACCACAGCAAAATATGTTCTACATTTCTAGAGAAAGTGTATACTGTATCTGGACACATCTTACAACAGTAACTTATTTATAAGGAACATAAAAATATCCATATACATCAGGTAACTGTTCTCTAATACAAAATTAAACATCCCACTTTTTAAGAACTTAAGCTTAGAAAGTCTGTTAAACACATGCAAAATTTACTATTTATGCAAAAAAGGACGTCATTTAAGCATATGATTGTTTCTAAACAATTGAAGTGTTTTCGCTGCTGATGTGTGAGAATGAATCTGAAGCTCTGTTCTGTAGTTTTACTGCTGTATAAGAGGACCCTTTGTAAAGCAAGAGCAGCATACTTCTCCTCATTAATAGAGGAGTCTAAGAATAATCCTAGATTTCTTTTTAATACAGTTGCCAAACTCACCCAGAGCCATAGCTCTGTTGAACCGTCCATTCCACCTGCTCTTAGCAGCAATGATTTTATGGGATTCTTTATAAATAAGATTGATCTTATTAAAAATAAGATCATAAGCACTCCTCTATCCGCGATTGTACCTGAGGTAGTCATGGAATCTGAACCGGGTTTAGACTGCTTTGATCCAGTTGAACTTTCTGAATTAGCAAAATTATTGTCTTCATCTAAGCCTTCAACTTGTATGTTAGATCCAGTTCCAACCAGGTTATTTAAGGAGGTATTCCCTTTGATCTCATCCTCCATTTTAGATTTGATTAATCTATCTCTGTTACAGGGATATGTACCTAAAGCTTTTAAGGTTGCTGTAATTAAACCTCTGCTTAAGAAACCGTCTCTTGACCCAGATGACTTGGTTAATTATAGACCTATATCCAATATTCCTTTCTTATCCAAAATTCTTGAGAAAGTAGTTGCCAAACAAGTTTGCGACCACTTACACCATAATGAACTTTTTGAAGAGTTTCAGTCTGGCTTTAGAGCTCATCATAGCACTGAAACAGCTCTGGTGAAAGTCACTAATGATATTCTCTTGGCCTCAGATAATGGACTTGTATCTGTGCTCGTCCTGTTAGATCTTAGTGCTGCATTTGATACAGTTGACCATAATATTCTTTTAGAAAGACTTGAATATTTTGTTGGAATTAAAGGAACAGCACTAGACTGGTTTAAATCTTATCTATCTGATCGAATTCAGTTTGTTCATGTTAATGATAGATCTTCAACACGCTCAAAGGTTACCTGTGGAGTACCACAGGGATCAGTGCTAGGACCAATTCTCTTTACTTTATACATGCTCCCAATTGGTAGAGTTATTAGACAGCATGGGATTAATTTTCACTGTTATGCTGATGATACCCAGCTATATCTGTCTATAAATCCAGATGAAGCTAACCCATTACATAGATTACAGGCATGTCTTGAAGACATAAAAACCTGGATGACTCTTAACTTTCTGCTTCTGAATGCAGACAAAACAGAAGTTATAGTCTTTGGACCAGAGTCTCTGAAAAATAAGCTGATTAGCCAGTCACTTCATTTGGATGGGATTAAACTGATTTCAGATAATAAAGTAAAAAATCTTGGTGTTATTTTTGATCAGGACCTGTCATTTAAATCCCAGATCAAAGAGGTTTCTAGAATTTCCTTCTTTCATCTGAGGAACATTGCAAAAATTAGAAATCTCCTGTCCAGGGGTGATGCTGAGAAACTAGTCCATGCATTTGTTACTTCAAGGCTGGACTATTGTAATTCTTTACTATCAGGAAGTCCACAAACTGTAGTTAAAAGCCTTCAGCTGATCCAAAATGCTGCAGCCAGAGTTCTAATGAAAATTAAAAAGAGAGATCATATCTCTCCTATCCTGGCTTCTCTTCATTGGCTTCCTGTTAAATCCAGAATAGATTTAAAATCCTCCTTCTCACATATAAAGCCTTAAATGGCCAAGCTCCATCTTATATCAGAGATCTGATTGTTCCTTATGTTCCTAACAGAGCACTTCGCTCTCAATCTGCAGGTTTACTAGTGGTTCCTAGAATTTCTAAAAGTAGAATGGGAGGCAGATCATTTAGTTATCAGGCTCCTCTCCTGTGGAACCAACTACCAGTTTTAGTCCGTGAGGCAGACACCCTGTCTACTTTTAAGGCTAGGCTTAAAACTTTCCTTTTTGATAAAGATTATAGTTAGACTGGCTCAGGTTATCCTCAGCTGTCTTTAAAGTTATGCTGCTATAGGCTTAGACTGCTGGAGGACATAGGGACCCCCATTTCATCATTCTGCTTCATTCTCTCTCTGTTCTCCTATTCTGCAGAATCTGTTTGTTGTTCAAATCGACGTTTGAATTGAGGAAACTTCCTGGAGTGGAAGCGAAACATCCTCAAACCTTGGAAACCAAGTCCAGTGGATCGTCTTTTCTAAACTTTTACCGAATGACTATGAACTGGATGACTGAGAATGTTCATCAGAGTTCAGTTTGCATGGTTTTTAAGCCATAACAACACTTTTGACGGGCATTTCTATAAAGTCTGGAACTCCACATTACTCCAGACATTTTGAATTGAGAAAGCTTTCTGGATTGGAAGCGAAACATCCTCAAATTTGGAAAATTGTCCAGTAGTTTTGTTTTTTAAATATGACTATGACCTGGATGACTGAGAATCTACACTAGTGCAGTGTCTTCACAGAGACTGGGTCACTTTACCACCACAGCAACAAGGATAGGGCTTCCCAACAGCAGAACAGCCAGCTAATGAATAAATGAATAAACTCTTTCTCTCTCTGCTATCTCTCTAAAAGAAACATGATATCCAGTCTTTCTCTTGAGAAAAGATCGTTCAGAGAATGAAATTTATTTGCAATTAAATGAACATTCATCAGGCCAACATGGTGTGTAGATGTCCTGAAGGCAGTGTCCGCATTGGGATTGGTCAAAGCCACATCAAGCGGCCCAGTGGACTCCAGCTGGTCCCTGTTGAAAAACCGGGCATAAAAACTGAAGTAGAAGATAAGGGACAAGAATATGTCCCTGGCCACAACTCCAGTGCTGTGATGAGTCTAGGATGCTTGTTGCAGTATGAGCAGGCAGCGGTGTGGACAAGCTGTCGCACACATCGTGGGTTAAGCCTGGAATGTTGTTTCAAAAGCCTCGGATCTATTTTTGGTGACGGATCTCATTTTTTTTATTTAATTTTTTTATCACCATTGAAAACGCATTGTTATCTGTTTTAATATTTGCAAGACACAGCAAAAAAGGGACATTCACTTCACGTGCCATAATTATCCTTTATAGTGGTTTCTGTGGGTTAGCCCTGCACAAGCCTGTGTGTTTGTGTGAACAGCTGTGTGCAGCCCATATTGCCTCTTTTAATAGTTCAGGAATTTGGTACACAGCCCTACCTGGGCAACACCTCCCATTATCTCATTCATTCGGGAGCCAGAGCAAGGTAAGAAATGAGACTATCAAACAATTAAAGGTTTATCTGGTTATTAGTGCTCAACCACAAAGTGGAAAAAAAAACTTATGTCCTCAGGGGCTTTATTAGTTTATTCTTAATTCTTGCTAACTCTGGTCCCTGCTATAATCCATGCTTTGTTATGCAGGAAGCAAAGATGTGGACTTCAATACAGTGAATGTGATCATGTGGAACCACCAGATTTTTATTGCGGACTGACTAGATCATGGTTTTCAACTGCTTGTATCTGTCATGATTTGGCCTGATTGCTCCACCATAATTTTTTATTTCTTTCACCTGCCATTTTCCCTCCCTGCTTTAACTATCGTCTATTTCTGACACCTGTTTCCTTTGCTTTATATTTTGTTCAGCCTAAGCTTTTAGGGGACAGATATTTTTTTATTGTTCTGTTAGTCAGTCTGTTTGGTCCTGGCGGCCAGTGGAAAGAGGGTTTTGTGTCTGTCTCGTCTCCTGCTTGTCCACTGTTCCTGCCCTGCTGAGTTCTCTGTTTTTTTTTTTATCTCTACGCGGGGAGGATCAGTTTTTATCCCCGTAAGCCTGGCTCCAAGGTGGTCACCAGTTAAAAGGTCCTGCATCAAGTTCTGGTTCCACGTCCTGTCTCGGCTACCCTCTCCACTGAGCCTGCTCATCTGCACCTGATCCTGTCTGCTCCTGTGCGTGTCCGTCTGGTCACCGTTCTGGATTCTGTCAGATTCTGAACCTACGTGGGAGCTTGTGAATGTCTGGAAGCCTGGATCCTGTCACCTGCCTGTTTTGTTTTTGTCTTTATTTCAATAAACGTTTTGAACTTTCCTACTGACTGTCTCACCTTGAATACTCTGTCCCGTTTATGACATCATCTCATTTCGCAACTTTTCCTAAAATGGATCCAGACTGTTTCTGTCTGCTTTTCCTTTTTTAGTTTGGTTAAATTGTAACTATAAGTAAGGGTCTTAGAAATTATCTAATTTGGTGGTTTTAGGATAATGTATTTTATTGTCAAATCTATTATAATTAACTCCAGTCCTGCTCAGTATAGAAACATGATAGTTTTGTTGTTGTTATTTACCATAAATATCAGCTCAATTTTCAAAAGGCAGAAGAACAGTTCAGGTGAGAGTACCACTTGGACAGTTTTACGTCATCAGTTGTCATATAACATTGGATAATAGTAGCTTCTTGTGGTTTAGGTATGAACGCAGCAGAAACAGGAAGAGACAGCAGAGACAGAGGAACAGGCCAGAATGAGGAGACAGAGATGAAACAAGAAGCTAGTAAAAGATGGTAGTTCAATAGTTCTTTGTCCACAATGTCTTGCCTTTCATGCTTTTGGGTCCTGCGATTTCGGCATTAAACGTGTTCTGCATAAGACATTTGGACTCAGGCCTACTTCTTACGTACATCCTCTCAGACAATAAATAATTGTTAATAATGTCTGAATGTGTAATAAATCTTAACAAATATGGAGAAATGCAGGAATTAATTCTTACTTTTTTGGTGTACCAAATCACCTTCATAATAATGAAATATTTTGTGGGTTAAGCTCTGGATGATGAGATTTTCTAGCTCTGCCCCTGCTCTTATGTTAATTGTGGAGTGGATGTCCCACAGTGAAAACAGACACAGTTTAAAAGCCTTAAGAAAATAACATTTAATAATTTTTATGCATACATGAATCATATTTCTTAAAGTTTTAAACATTTAATTATACACATATGTATACACAGCACATCTGTGACTGTTCAAGGTCAGTTTGTGGTTTCTAATGCTGCTGTTTTAAACTGTATTTACAAGAAGATTAAAAAGCACATGTGTTCAAGCTTATTGATGATCTTAAACAAGTTTTAGTATCATCAGGTTTATAGATTTCTCCCTGGACACATTCATTCATTAGTAGATCAACAGGTGGAAGGAGAGACAGGAGGACATGTATGAACAGTTGTATTGAGGCCTATAAACCATAATAAATGCAGCAGAGTCATAGCTATGGAATACAATGAATATAAACTGATTATATGTGTATCATATTCTATGTATTCTTTTATGTTTTTTACTGTTTATGTAGAGGTAACATGTAGCAACTGCTGTTTTCACAAAGGGACTGATTATTGCATTTTGCAATTTTTTTCCACTTGTCTAAAGAGTGGTAGAAAAGCTCTGAAGTGTTTGAACTTTCCCATCTTCTCTGCTTGTCTTCTAAATTCTTCTATAAATTTTTTCTTCATTTCTTCTTGTTCTTTTTGGTACTTTTCCTCCATTGCCCTGAGCTCCCTTTCATGCATTTCTGTTAGAATTTTTTCATCAAGCATTTTGGCTTTTTCATATTCTTCTTTAAGTTCATTCATTCTCATCTCCTCTCTCAGCTGTCTCTGTTTGTCTTCCTCTCGTCTCTTTTCCCACCACTCTCTTTGTTCTTTCACCATAGCCCTTTGTGTTTCTTCCAGTTCCCGTCTCTTCGTCTCAAGGGATCGTTCAGCTACTGCTCCTGATTTTATCATTTCATCCAAAGCTTCAATTTTTTCCTTTAACTGCTGCTTTTCCATTTCTTCTGCCACTGCCCTCCGCCTATCTTGTTCATCCCTATATTCCTGTTCTCTCTTTCTCTTCTCATATTCTCTCCCGATATTTTCCTTCATTTCCCTCAAATATTTTCTCTGCTGTTCATGATCTGCTCTCTCTTTTTCAAGTCTTCTTTCCACGTCTTCTTTTTCAGCTGCATATTTTCGTTCAAGTCCTTCCACTTCCCCTTTTATTTCTTGATCTCTCTCTTTTAGAATATTCTCCATATCTTCCTGTATGGCAGCTTCAGCCTCTTGCAGCATCTCATTGGTAAAGCAGCTTCCTCCATTTTCCTTCACCATGGTGTCTATCTTCTTAATCAGCTCTCTGACCTGCTTACGGTTGTCTGCAGCTCTATTATCAAACAAATGGTATCTTCCTCCACAGTCTTTAATTAGCCTTTTGAAAGAATCTTCACTTTCATTTTTAATGTAATGTTCAACTGTGGAACATTCTTCTTCCAATGAATCACCTCCAGTTAAAAGAACGATGGTGAATTTTTCTGAATTCTTTCCAAATATTTTCTTGATATTTTCTAATGTTTGTATCTCCTCTGATGTGAATCTTCCTATCCGTATCACCAGCAGGAAGACATGGGGTCCTGGAGCCACAAAATTAATACACCCCACCAACTCCTCCTGGATCTCTTTTGCGCTCAACCTCGTGTCAAAGAGACCTGGTGTGTCGACCACATAAACTGAACGACCATCTACTTCAGTCTTTCTTTTAAGACATTTCTTTGTGACTGATCTCTGACTTAATTTGGCTTCAAACTCCTTTCTTCCCAGGATGGTGTTTCCTGATGAGCTCTTCCCACTGCCAGTCTTCCCAATCAGAACAATTCTGATGTCTTTTGGATTCTCTATATCACCTGTGGGATAAGATATGGGAAATGTGAATAAGAATGTTATTGGGATGGTTCCCAACAGCGGATGCATCTTTCGTTTGGATATTATTTCTTCGTATTGGCTGATAAAACAGTTAACCAAGTTAAAAATATTAAATTGCAATCCTTAATTCAGAAATAAAATTAAATTAGCTTTAAAAGTGTCTTTTAAAACTCATAATACTTTTTATAATACTAATTTATTTTGTAGCAAATGTTTTAGCTAACAACCTGGCAGAAAGAAAAAAAGTTTAAAAATGAATTAATTTAAATGGCTCTTGATACATATGTTAACAACCCACAGCAGCAAAACTGAAGCAAAGTGAAAGCCTGCGATTATGGAAGCAGAGTCTGACAAAGTTTAAACTTAAAGGTGCAGTAGGAGATCTTTTCTGACACATTTTTTACCATGTGGCTTAAAGATCTCCCCACAGCCACTTAGCAAGCAGTGAAGTAGAAGGTCTGGAAGTGAAACTAAAATAAATGGTCCCCGCTACAGTGAGAAATCAATTAATAACCCCAATAATCACAAAAGATGTTCCGTTGTACACAATTGGTTCCTGACATGTCAATCATGGTTTTATGCTTGTCCTGTCTCCCTGCCAGCTCCCAGATCAGCTACGTGCTGCTTTAGCTGTTCAGACGTGCTGCAGACAGCATGCACGTTCGTGTGATTTCGAGGGGTGGTGTGAAGGGAGAGTTGTGGCATGGTTGTGTATGTTCAATAATATAGCTTGCCGGAACCGTTTTTCCAATATTTCCAACAGCACCTTTAAGTTTTGCAGAGCATAAGTTGACACTTTTTGCTTCTGCCACAGCGTCGCCTTGTAGGTGCTAATGTCTAACTACCAAATAAGGACAACCATAGAATAAACTAAAACAATTGAACATGCCCTGTGTAACATAACAATGTCAGATGGTTTTAAAACCCAGTAAGTAAAATTGCCCAAAATTTTGAGGAGACAGCAGTTTGGAATTAACACATGATGAATAGACATTATAAACACTGATAGAAATTAAGCTTCTTTGATGACACTCATAAATACATTAAAGCACAAATAAATTGGATTTAAACAGCATAAAATCTTTGTAGAAACATTTTTTAGGAGACAGAAACATGCTTTGAAGGAAAATATTTCCATTGACATGTTGTATGGAGAATTTCAGAAAATGCAGCTTGTGGGGTAACCCTCTATTGTATGTCTGATAGAATTTAAAAAGTCAAACCATTCAGATCCTGATGTTTCACACTTTCATATAAAAAAATGATTGAAAAAACAAAGTTTTCATTTTGCTCAAAAACCTGACTTGCGAGGTGAAGTCACCTAAGTGACTTTACACCATTTATGATACATTTTAAATAAATAAATTAGATGCGCATGGTAGGGATCTTACCTCTCCACTTTGACATGAAGTTTTTCCAGCTTCTGTCAGTTTTTCCCTCTTCATTCCCTCTGACAGATATTTGGTCCACTGGCTGCTGCTGAGAAACTACAGAACAAGAAAACTACTTTTAGGTGGTGCTTCAACAGGCTTAGTCGTAAAACTTCATTAAATTCATTACTTCATTAAAATTCGTAAATCACAGAGGTCATGGGACTTATAATCAATTTAAACAAGCAATAGTTATAGAGCTGCATTTTTTTTTTCAAACCAACACCTTATTACTGAAGATCAATCTTATATTTATCAGCATGCCTGCATAAAAAAAATCATTTCTAAAAAAAACAAACACCTCCATTCAGAGGACTCTAGCCCCGCTTAATGACTGAGGAAAAAGGCAGAAGTAATGTGTTTGCGAGAACGACCAAGAGCTGGATCAGTGGTTTTGTTATGGACAGCTGCTGAAGTTTTTCCAGTCAGCATTTGGACAGACAACAGGAATCTCGCCTACCTCCAGACCGCCAAGGGCCTAACCCTTATATAAATAGAATAGAAAATCCCTTTATTGTCCATCAATCAGGAATTTTAATGCATTGTTTCCTTTTTTTGCTAATCAAAAGTTTCATTGTTGTCTGTGCAAGAGAAATATTAGATTTAGTTTGGTCCGTGAGGCAGACACCCTGTCTACTTTTAAGTTTGTTAAAAGTAGACAGGGTGTAGTCTACTTTGTTTTTTTTTAAGGCCAGGCTTAAAACTTTCCTTTTTGATAAAGCTTATAGTTAGGGTGGCTCAGGTTATCCTGAGCTATCTCTATAGTTATGCTGCTATAGGCTTAGACTTCTGGAGGACATAGGGACCCCCATTTCATCATTCTGCTTCATTCTCTCTCTATCTCCTATTCTGCAGAATCTGTTAGTTCAATCTCTAACGTTCTGCTCTCTCTGCTTTTCCTCAGAGTAGCTTTGCCTCGTCTGTTCCTGTTTGGCTGTGACGGCATCCTGGAGAGAAATATCAGCTGTGCTGCTTCCATCGACACCCTTGTTTATAGATGTTGGAGATCGGCCTGTTTTCCATTGTGGTCCAGTTTCTCTGACCGTGACTGAGTGGATGTGCTCTCTTCGTCCTCTGGCATGGGGGCTGGCCCGGAGCTTGTCTGCCTGGCTGTGTGTTTCCTGGATGGGGCCGCCTTTTACAGCTGCTTTTTGTGTCTCTGCTTCTGTCTCCTTGAACCTCAGTCGGCATCGGCAGATGGCCGCTCACACTGAGCCTGGTTCTGCTGGAGGTTTCTTCCTGTTAAAAGGGAGTTTTTCCTCTCCACTGTCGCTACAAGCATGCTTAGTGTGAGGGATTGTATTTGAGTCAATGCAATAAACTGGTTTCCTTAGATAGAAAACTTTGTATCAATTTGACTGTATGATCTGGTTGAACTGTAAAGTGCCTTGAGATGACATGTGTTGTGAATTGGCGCTATATAAATAAACTGAATTGAATTGAATTACATTTTATTACAGCTGCACTTTAAGAAATAGAAATGTCTTGAGAGCTATACTGAACGAAATTTCGTTTTGTATAGATCTTGTGTGTACAAAATGACAATAAAGTTTGTCTAAGTCCATGATGTCAGGTTAATAACAGGGTTAATATTGTGTGGCCACATCAGGCACATCTGATGTTTCTCTCAGTGGTCCTCAGTGTACTCAGGGAGCTTGTGTTTATTCAATTCAATCCAAAAATACTTTATTAATCTCAAAGGGGAATTAAATGTTGCAGTAAATTATAGATAATTTTTTCAACCTGGTGTTTTCGGTGTTGATAGTAGTGGGCAGGAAGGATGTTCTCTCCAGGAAGGAAGGATCTTCTGATGTACTGTCTGTCTTGTACCGGATCTGGAGAAGCCTCTTTCTGAAGGCCCTTTGTTTTTGTTTAAAGTGGAAATGAAACAGTCAACCAAAGTAATTTAAAATGGCATTGTGTCTTATTATTATCAATAATTATTAATGGTGGGCATAGATTATATTTATAATCTAGATTAAATTTACTGTAATCTTGGAATTAATTTAGATTAGTCTAGATAAAAATGGCTCAATTAAATTCTGCCAGGCATTGATGAAATGTCTGTGCCATCTGAAAATAAAGTAAAAGTAAGTCTTTGAACAGGAAAAATGTATCATTTGAAACTGTAGCTCTAGATTGAAATATGATAAATACATGCCACAGAAGCTAAATTTTCAAAAACGGTCCCACTTTACCCACATTCACCCAAGCAATCATTAGAAGCAAACATAATGTTGTGATAAAATGAAATTTAAAATTACATAACAAAGCCTACCTAAAGCGACGGAGTGCAGGCCCCAGCTGGTTATCATTATTGACAGATCTCTAGTGGTCCCCTGATAGTGCTAAACACGTTGCCTCTACCAACTTCTCATCTTTTGCGGCTTTTTCGTCAGTGTGCTGGTCATGTATTCTCTTTATGATAGTTTGCCTCGCAGGTAATTTGTAAGATGGGTCACCTTTGACAGCCTGGAGAACAAGCCCATAATCTTCAAACACGCTGATGGCGGCAGCTTGTGGCTATCCACGGAGTAAGGAGATTGCTTAGCTTGGCTGATAGAGCTGTGCTGACGGGCTGTCCTCTCCTGTACTCAAACATTGTAGTGTGACGAACACGACTACTCCCCTGCGCTACATCAATGCTTGGCCCAGCATCTTCCACATTCGCTGAGGGATGCTTTGCGTTTAGGTGGTACTTGAGACTGGAAGAACTCCTGTAGTAAACTAATTCTACCTTGCTCAGGGTGCAAAGAACTTCAGTCTTGTTGAGGTTTTTTATTGGGAAGTCTTAAAAATAAATTTTCCCTGAAGCAAACCCGGCGGCTTTATGGCTGCATCCATGTTAGCACGTCATGTTCAATGTGGTTATTTCACAGTAGGCCTACACAGGTTGGAAGACTGATTTGTTCTTGCCCCTGGATATACATCAACACTAAAATATCAAGGTGAAAGTCATCGTAACTTGTAAGGTATAGACCCAGCTCCCAACCCAACTTTGATAATAGATTAACTGCGATATTTTTTTAATCACCCAATAATAGTCTGGTTTTAACGCAGCACATCGACACCGATTACGGCCCAGCACTAATAATTATATCACAAATGTGAAAAATATAAACGAAAAGAAAAAATATGCTTCAGCTAGGAATTGAATATATTGAATATACTGACAATACATCCCAACATTACACACTTAAGCCATTTGGTATAATGGAAGATGAAGCTGAAAGGACACTCAAGAATCCAAATCACGTTGCTTATGCTATGTAAATGAGTCCATTTACCGTGTGTCTTAAATTGTAGTAAGGAGAAAAGAGGCCATTTTGGAGCCGGGGTTCTGACTGTATTTTTCAATTGAGAATTATGCTTGATTAATCAAGGATTGCTTTTGATCACACCCAAACTGTCTACCTTATTGCTTGAGTAACAGTTAGCTTAATCATTTCCATAAATATATCTATAAATGTGTAAAATAATGTATTGTTTTGAATAAATAGCCTTGGAGTTGCAGTTGTCCACATAGAGACCAAATGCTTTCTGAAGTAAGATTTTAAGTCGGATGAAACAAATATGGACCTGTTGGATTATTATGAAAAGAATTATGTTTTGGATGGCTAACTAAGGCTTTCATACATACAGAATGGATACTTCACCTGATGTCAGGCATGGTGTTGGTAGCATCATGCTTAGTCAGATATTGAGCCAAAATTATGCTGGAAGGTTTTTCATCCATCAAAAAGGTGTGTACTTATCTTCCTTCTCTGTCTGACTCTTTTTTTTTATTAGGGTGTTTACTACCATCCTTAACTGATTTATGTCAAAACGAAAATAAAGTTATACCAAGTTTAAAATGTACTGTACCATCTAATTGACAGATTGAGAAATCTTACCTTCCCAGTTTAGGTTGCTGGGTCTCTGGTTGCTGCTTTCTGGATTCTGGGTTTTCCTTGTAGGAACTTGGACTGGCTGCTGCTGCTGCTTAGCCACTACAGGACCACAGTCATACAGAATATATGACATGTTCTGATGGGACAACTACTAAACTTTATTCATTACCTGACCAGTTACAAGGTTGTGATTTATTTACTGCATCACCTGCCATCTAAAACTAAAAATTATGCACAGTAGCATTAGAGATATTGGGAAGATATCAATATATTCCATGGTCCAAGTTTTATCATAGCTACTAAATCCTAATCCTTATTAATAATTTACTAATAAAAACTATCTTCAGCATGTGAAAGTATAATTAGAAAGATCTAGAAATGAGCAAAAATATAAACTTCGGGCGTGCAGGTGGCACAGTTGCTAGTGGGCACGACTCATATACGGAGGCCTTAGTCCTGGATGCGGCCGACCCTAGTTCGAATCCGACCGTTGGTCCTTTGCCGTATGTCTATCCCCCTCTCTAATAGCCCCTTTCCTGTAATCCTAACGTAAAAAAAAAAACGAGATGTGGCACAAAAACTAAAAAAAAAAAAAATAATAAAATAGAAACTTCTTAACTCACAGTATTGTTGAATATAGTCCAAGCTGCGACTGTGCTGCTCTGTTTGGACATTATACTCTACAACTGAAAAAGAGCAAAGAACAATAGGTCTTAATTTGCTGTGATTCCTTTAAAGTGTTACACTTTTAACAACACCAAACAATATAACGTAAAGGTTTTATTGTGGTTGTATTAACTAAAATCTCACCAGGTTCATCTACAGCAGATTCCACATTATACAGGCCTGATCCGTCTGTATAAAAACAATTTATTTTATATAATCAACATTTCCAATGTGATATTTAAAGCTTTTGTCAACAAGAACAACAAAAAAGCATCAACCAGGTATTATTTGGATTATGCTTACTTTCAATTAAAGAAAAAAAGAATTATTTTACAGCTGTAATAAATAATAGAAAACTGTTTTGCGAAACAAAAACTATACCATCTATGAACATGAATTTATAAGGCCAGGCCTGTTTAACTTTTAAAACATGTCAGAATTCCTTACAGAGAGAAGTACCTAACCTTTGAAAAATTAAAGAGTTTGTGGGAAATCACTTTTTAGATCAATCAATAACCAGAAAAATGAGGGAGTCCAGTGAAGATCTAATGAAGACTATTGTAGATTTGAACCATTTGGGAAGGACCTTCTAAACAGTTACAGGTTTGAAGATAATCAGTTCAAACTATTTTTATAAAGAGAAGGAATGCTTTTGATTCCTACTGTTACTTAGCCATGAAACAAGCTTGCTTGTATAATTTTACCAAAACATTTTTGTTTGTCTATTGTTGCATTGTCAATTGGTTTCAACATATTACCAATAAGTTTACACAGCAGTGTTGCCATGTGTATGATAATTATCATACGATGTAGGCTCAATAATCCCCAAAAAGGCCGAACAAATGATATATTCTAATGTTGTTCTAAACACAGTTAGTCAGGTGTGTTTTAAAGGTATAGTGAAGTACCCGCTCCAATGAGGGGGCGCTTATTAAACGCGCACCAGAGCATGCAGAAGCCCATTTCTCCTTGTGCACACATGCACACAGCAAAGTTGCTGTTTGCATTGCTCATACAAGCTTACTTTCCAAAAGAAGATTTGCAATTTTTCCACTATATCAAGTTAGGTAAGTAAGTGAAAGTGGGGACGAGCATGTTGGATGGCCTTACGTAAAATATCACCAAAATTATTGATAGTGGTCCATAAGTGGGCCGAAGTCAATGGAAAAATGCCAGGGCCGAAAATCGTTCCCATTCTGAGCCTGGCTGTGATAGCCAATCACACAAGAAAAGACAGTGGACCAATCAGGAGCTTGGGGGCGGTCTAAACTCAGGGAAATGGGCTTCAGTTTGACCTGTGGTTTTCCGCCTGGTCCTAGAACTCAACAAATGTCATTGACTGTAGTGTTATGTTGTTTTTGGACAGTAAACAGTGCAGGGACCAAAACAGACTTTTGAAAAAGTGGAGGGGACATGTCTCTCCCGGCTCCCATAAAAATTACGTCCATGACTTGGGGAACCACCAGTTTTGATTATCCAGCTGGAAAAAGAACATCCTCCACTATACATTTAACAGAGCAACACATACTGTAGGAGTCAGTACAAATATTATTTGATTAATTATTAAATAACATAAAGTTACAACAGTTCCCACTCTGCTAAGTTCTGGATAAAAACTGGTTCCTAACAATGATTCACAGATCAGGTTTTTCAGATGAGTTTTTATCTTATTTTATTTATTTGATTTCAACATAGATTAGAAAAGCTGGATCAATAAAAAAATTATAAAACTCATCAATTGCATTTGATTCACCTTCCAGCTAGGCTGAAATTTAAAGTTGTCCAAAAGCTTTCTGGAAGAATATTTTATGTCAGAGGTTGTCTGTTTCAATCAGACTTTTAAACAGAGTTTATCATTACCTGCACACTAAGGACTCTTACCTCCTGTATGTGGCACGTTAGATTTTTCTGTGCTGATTGGTTCTGGCTTCTGTTTTTTTTTGGCAGGAACAGGAAATGCTGGCGGCTGCTGCTGCACACTGACTATAAGACCATATTGAAACAAAGTATTTTAACTTAACAGCCTTAATAGCCAGGCTACTCTTGGTAATTATTGATCAGAAATGGTTTACTGAATAAATCTACAACAAACCTAGAGATGGAAAGGGAGGTTTTAAAGGAGAGGGGATAAGAATTAGACTGAGAGAGCAAGATAGAAAGAGGAAATAGGTGGAGAGGAAGAGACAGAGAAGAGAGGGAAAGTCAGGGTTGTGTTGGAGGTTTTTGTGAGGACCCAAATGCAGAAGCTGAGAGGCAGGGGTGAGTTCTTTGAAGATTTAATGAAGGATAACAGGCAGCAAAAACAGGAATCCAAAAATTCAATATAACAATTAAACACAAACCAGAACCATCAGAGGACATCAGGGGAAAACAATCATGAGGAGCCAGGGTAAGACAAAGTAAGACAAGGAACCAGCACTGAGGGACTGAACAGGAAGTGTATTTAGGGCTGACTGAACAAAGGCTGATAAGGAGCAGGTGTGAGTAGAGCTGATGAGGAAGCCAAGGGAACAGAAAACACAAGGGGGCAACAGAGGACAAGCAAAGAAAAACCTAAAAAAGACTAAAATAAATCCAGAACACACCAATAAAGCTAGAAAACAAAGAAAAACATGGATAAACTTGAAACAGAAAACTTAGAGAAAACCAACAGAACCATGATAGTTACAGGGAAAGTAAAAAAAAAGCATGTATACAGTGTCTCCTAAAAGTGTGCTTCTGCACCTGCATGAAATGAGAGGGAAAGAAAACAGAAAAAAAACAACAAACAGCTCCCCAACACACTAGCCACAGGAAGAGTGAGTATCTCATTGACACAAAGTCAAAACATGTATTTATAGAAAAACCTATGATAATTACATAATGTTCTTCAGAGTTGTAATGGTTACAGCTGCTTCAGTGTTAGGGTGTTAGTGTGGACACCAGGAGCCAAATGCAGTATATATGCATGAGTATTTTTGGGTTTACAAGGCTTCTTCAGAAAGAGAATATACTCAATAGCAGATGTGAGTGGAACCAGATCCCCCTTGCAGAGACCAGGGCTGACATAGAGGCGACCAGAGCCCGAGACATCCAAATGAATCTCAGACTACAAGCTCACAGGGAAGGCAGACATATTGACAGCTGCACCCAGGCGAGGAGAGAAGATGAGAGCCCTTAGGGTCTGGCCCGAGAGGGACCCAAACCATGAGTAGAATCTAAAAAACTAGCTTCATTTGTCAGGTGTTTAAGTATGTACAGCAAAATATGACCAATAAAACTAGGGGTAACAAAAGAATTTAGGGATATATGATATTTGCTATTTATTTGAAATTATAAAATATTTCATACCATGCAGTCAGAAGCTTAAGAGAAGGGAAGCACAATGTTTATCGGACCAATAAAATATCGGCCAATTTGGGTGACATTTTTATCTATGCGATACTTACATTTTTCCGATAAATATAAACCATACATTAACTAAATTGGTGTAATTTTATACAGGCAGAGCAGCCCCAAAACAGGGTTTGGCACGTCTTACTAGAAGGACCCAAGCTTGGCTTCTTCATTAGCTGACTAATTAAAAAACACACATCTTCACCACTATGGTTGTTTTTCTCGGTTTTAGAAGATGACATTAGCATTACAGTTAGCAAAAGCTGTTTAGCAAGATTTCCACGAGGAGGAAAAAGGCTTAAGGTTTTAACACCACAAATAGGGTGGCCATTTCTATAGCACCGAAAAGGAGGACATTGTGCGGCATATCAATAAATTACTAGTGTGTACATAAGAATCGGTTAAAGTCACATTTATAGTACAATTCTTTGTAGTTTAAAGAGGATGCTTGTGTAGCTGAATAGAACTAAATATTAAAGAAATGTAAAAAAGAATTGGTTCCCAGCATTTGCATTTATTTAATACATTGTGATGTTTAAAAAGTGACCACCGGGATGAAACTTTAAAGTGCAGAATACAACAAAGCATAAGATGGGTGGACTGAAACGTAAAAAAAAAATCTTTTTAACAAGAAACATTCATAATAAAATAGCCTAATATATTTAAAACAACAAAAGAGATTGTAGAAAACACATTGAACTGCTCTAAAAGTATAGCTTTATTTTTAAGAGCCTCAGTCTTTTGGGAACTTATCTTAAGTGTCTGTGTGTGCAGCAGACCTGTCTTTATGGTCATCCCTTTAGCTATGGGCCAATCACTGAAATCCACTTTTACAGTCTACACTTCCGTAGGACTAGTGATGTTTTATAGTATAGTCCACCTTGCAGCTCTGCACAAGTTATTTTAGCATCCAGGGACAACAAAACTTAATGTAAAAGCCAACATTGAAGAGTTCGCTGCTGCACGTTTATTACTTTTATGTTAATCCGTACTCGCACGCTGTTCAATCGTAGCTTTTCCTCGACTGCTTACGCCCACATCGCATCGACAAAGTGGCGGAAACCATGGAATGAATCTCCACTACCTTTGGTCATAAATTCATCCTCTTTTGTCCATTCTCGGTTAAACGACGTCCTGGTTTTGACAGGATGCTAACTTTAATACTTAGCATCAGTAATTCTGATCCTTGTTTACTTTTGTAACCAATGACAAGCAGATCTTTGTCTGACACGTCGCCACTCTTAGCCAATCATCTGTTAGATCAGATAGTGATGCATTTTTGACGATTGGATATTGGGCTGCAGCCCAGCAAAAAAATAAATAAAAATAAAAATCTGCTCTACAAGCCTAGTGCCTTATAAAGGAGGACAAATACACGTCCGGCTCGATGAGGCACCGGACGCCGGACGGTGTAATGAAAATCCAGACTGTCCGTCCTAAAGCTGGACATCTGGCCACCCTAACCAAAAACCTAATAGGTCACCTGAAAAATGGTCATTGATGTTAAGCAATATGGAAATAGTACGAAGCAGCGCGCTGGCAACCAGCAGTGCTAAGGCTAAGACAAAAACAACAACACAGAGGACAGGGGTCTCCAGTCAGAAGGCTTTTTAAAGCAGTAAAAACTTTTCAGGAGAAATGAGAAAAGGCTAAAGCTAACGACAAAGTGATGGAAATTATAGCACTCAACAACCAGCCTTTTTCTGATCCGGGTTTTTGTAACTTGATAGCACTTTTGGAGCCATGTTACACCATCCCAAGTCACACAACACCCATCCACAACTTTGCTGTGGTTATTCTTGAGGATGCACTGTTTTAGATTGCATTTTTTGTTACTGAGTGAATGTTAATGGATATAATTTTATTTACTGAACTTCACAAATACCTCTGCAGTAAAACCGTAGATCGGGTCAATATTTAATTTTCAAGGGATGCACTTTGTGTTTCAATTGAATTTTCTTTTACTGTTGGTGATTAAAGCAAGAGACCACGGTTTTATGTGATGACAAGAAAAAGAGTCAAAACCTCTTATTCTCTATTATAGATAAGCCAGAGTTATTAAATAATTTGTTTTTCAAAGCGGTATCCACCACAAGCTCCAGATTATGCAAAAAATTATATTGAATTTGAACTTATTGGTATCAGAATCAGTAGCAGCCATGAAAAGCTAAAATTGTCAGGTGAATTATCAGGTGTCGGTTGAAATTGTTAAAATCGTGCATCACTAGCTTTTAAGGGTTGGGTGTTTGGACACTTGTTGAATTTGAGACAAACACTAACTCTAATTTATTTGTTTTCATGCGCATTACTAATGGTTATTTTTTTAAACTTTTCATATCCATTTAATCTGTGCAAAGGGAATATTTCCTTTTTAGAAAGGTTTTTCATAGAAAAGTAATTAAAAAACAAGTTTTTTTTAAACTAATCAATAGAATAAAGTTACCCTTTCAGCATAAATAAAGGTATATTAGGTATTTACCCCTTTGAAGATCAGTATATTCACTACATGAAATACAATGCAACTGAACTTGAAACGGCCAAAAGTGCAAATTGTTCAACTTACAGTTTGGTGGGATAAATTCCATGCTCCAGCCTCGCTGCTCAGTTCTGATATTATATTCTACAATAAAAGTATAACAACGCACCGTAAGATGAACTTCCAATTCATCGAAGCAACACATTTTTTTAAATAAATAAACATAACTTCGGAAATGTTTCTATGGAATGCTTGAATATTGTGGGTTTTTTACATTGGTAAATGCAACCTTACCAGCTTCATTAGCAGCAGCAGGCGCCACATCATATAGGCCTAAATTAGCTGTAAGAAAAAAGTTAACATTTTAGTCAACTGTCAAATTCATTTGCGCAAAGCTATGTCAACAAATCACACAGGATCAGTAAAAGCTATTTTTTAATTTTATTTCTGTCTTTAAAACTTACTGTTATCCTCAGTTACCAGTCAGCCTTAATGTTGGATGAGAAGCTGTTTAATTGTACTACTGAACATTTCCTATTCTATCTACGTTATTCCCCTGTATTTGTAATGCTTTATCATTTATGGATGTTTCTCATGATCCATCCATTAAACATATTTTTAATATTAAGAATATATGATTGCTGAAGAACAGCATAAGACAAGAGAAGCACGCATCATTTAGGTGTCAGTAAAGAACAACAACACTTTACCTGAATTATACTGTAATATTTTCCAATTTTCTTTTAAGCATGACTCCTTGTTTTAAATCAAATATATGTGTTTTAAGATTGGTTTTGATCATTTATATTCTTACATATGTAGGATGTGATAAGATATCATTTTATTCTACTTCAAAGATAATCACTGTGTGGGAAATGCAGATGGTGCTTAAATCATCAATAGCTGGTATGGGTTCCCCTGTTTTAAAACTGATCATGTGACATGGTATCTAATAAGCAATCATAACCTAAAACATTTAAAGTTTTGAAATTCTGTTTATATCTATGATTTTATAGCACACTCAGCTTTATCTCCTAGGTACGAGCATCATGTAGACAGTTTCCACAAAAGTATTTGCTATAAAACTTTACTATAAATTAAAAAGAACAAAGCAAATTCCTTAGACCTTCCTATAAACCAGCACTATGTGTAATGCTAGAAGGTATTCTCTTACACATTTGTTCTCTTAGAAAAATGGAATAATGTTATTACACAATGCAGCCAAAATCATTACAAAGTGCTTCCAGGTATTGTAATAAATTCAGTGGGGATTACAAAACTTGGCTGTAATTTAGTTGTATTAAATTTTGAAGTTGTAGTATGTTCTAGTATTATATTAAAAAGACCGTATTACAAAATGTGGTTAGAAATGCTTTTACAGAGAAGGTTGACCGAAATTTGTGGAACTGAAACAGCATATTTACTAATGTCTTAACTCAGCTAAGATCTTTTGCAAAGTATCATTTAAATTCCCTGTAAACAACAATGTGAATATTTTCAATTTTCAAAGTGATAATACAATATGAAAAAAAATGAAATTGACATTCATTAAATATAACTACATAGGACAAAAGAAAGTAAAAATCCTTTAAAACATTGTGCAAAGGCTTTCAGAAAGAAAGCAAAAGTAAGAAATTAAGAATTGACTTCTGTCACCCGCCACATATAAACAAATTTATCTACATTACTTTGGACTAACTTTATACTGACTCTTACCCTTAAAGCTTTACTGTGATAAATCACTAATATATATATATATATTTTTTTTCTGAACTCATTTCAGTTTACAGCTGCTGCTGGTGTAATGCGCTGTTGGCTCAAATCCTTAAAAAAAATGAGTAATGCTTTATAAAACTAGTGGAGCAAAAACATATTTGGGTACTTCCAGCACACCTTCCATAATGTGTGCTCTGGGAAAAGTATGCATATTAAGAAAAAACCCCTAAGTCCTGAGCAGGCAGCACCCTCTGGTGTATGGACATACAAATATGTCTCAGTTAGTTTTGTTCAACATATTGGGCAAATATAGGAGGGTGGCAAGATGTGACTTTAAAGCAGCACTTCAATTCATTTCAAAAATGAAAAAATTAATATTAAAGGAACTCAAATTCTTTTCTTCAATAAATTGTTGTGGATGTTGATAGTTGTAGGCAGGGAGGATCTTCTGTAATGGTTTGTTGTTCAGCAGATAGAAGCTTCTGACTGAAGATCCTAAGTTACTGTTCAACAGACTGATGAAGAGGATGCTCACTGTTGTCCATGATCTTTTTCACTTTATGAAGAATTGTTTGTGAAATAATCTCCAGAGGTTGTAGAGGAGTTCCTAGAACAGAGCCGGACCTCTTGATCAGCTTGTTGAGCTTTTTATAGTCATTTGCTATGATGCTGATACCCCAGCAGATGATGGAGGAGGAGATCACACTCTCCACAACAGACCTATAGGTATGTAGCATCTTGCTGCAAACCTCAAAGGACCTAAGCTTCATTACGAAATACAGTTTGCTGTGTCACTTATTTAGGACGGCTTCTTAGTTGCATTTCCAGTTCATTCTGTCGTCCAGCTAAACATCGTGGTATTTATACTCCACCTCCATTTCTTCTCCAAAGATGCTAATAGGATTTAACTTGTTCCTGTTTCTACTGAAATCTACAATCATCTTTGTAAATCAGCATAATTTGGCAGTTTAACTTAAGAATCTGAAAAGGTGTAACTTTTGTTTTTTTTTGTTTTTTTTTTATTTATGAAAGTCAGAAATTATTTTACAATCACAAGATTATGTTTTTGCTGCACCAAGAGTTCTGCACCAGAAGTTTTCCCATACTTACCATTCAAATAGTTAGGTTGATTTATAGTCAGTTTTAGATTGAAACCATTAAACAAGACAAAAAAAATGAAAAATAGTAATTATTAGTAAATCTAAATGACTTTATATAAAAGCTATACATAATAAATGTATATTCTGTCATTTTCAAATTGTTTATAAAGTTAGTGTTCATACATACCAAGGCTTACTGATGAATCCAAAGGTAAAGGAGCGTCTTCATTTGGTTCCTGGCTCGGATGTCCACAGGTCACATAGCTCAAAGAGTTCATTGTTAAAATCTGACTTAATTTTTGCAGCAGTTCTTTAGGATTCGATTGAAGCCTTATCCACTTCTCTTCACACATTTTGATCAGGTCCCGAATATGCCGTGGGTGAAACGGATAGTGTGAAGCAGATGTTTCCCATCCAGGTGTTGAGATCAGAACCAGGGAATGCTTAAAAGAGTCCTTGTTAAAGAGTTCAAGAATCCTATAAAGCCTCTGCTTTTGTTGTTCATCGAGGTTCAGCTGAACAACCAACAGAAACACATGAGGTCCTGGAAAACAGAGACTGAGACAACGGCGTACATGTTCTTTAAGTTTTGGTTCAGAGATACTGGGACAAAGCAGGTCTGGAGTGTTTATCAGAACCGTTTTTGTTGTCATAATCCTTCCACAGACTTTGATGGGGAAGTTTGGTTCTCTTTCTCTGTTCAACATATTTGAACCCAGTAATAAGTTTGTGACTGAACTCTTGTCATACCAGCTGTCGCCGAGGAGAATAAGCCTCATCTCAGACACTGAAATAATAATAAAAACATTTTAGGGAAATAGGAAACAATTAGAGGGTCTTTATCAGTTTTATGATTAAAATGCAATCAAATGGAGCACTTGTTGATAATTAAACATTTAATACAATAAAACTGTATGAAGTAAAATAAAATGTTTGTATGGACACATATTTTTTTTGAAAGACCAGCTAATGTGTTATGGCTGGATGTCCTGGACATCATCAATGTTAAACATTCAACTTTTGAAGTATTTTCAGACAAACACATATATATATATATATATATATATATATATATATATATATATATATATATATATATATATATATATATATATATATATATATATATATATATATATATATATATATATATATATATATCTATATATATATATATATATATATAGATATATATATATATGCTGAATTGAAGAAGAAACCATGACTTTTAACTTCTAAGTCTTTTTTATTAGCACATTGTTCAGGGGTGCAGGAATATCATGACATTTTTCTGCATTCCAATCAGACTCCTAAGTGCAAAGAGGGCTGCTGGCAAGCCTAGACTAAGTGTAATAGTAAAAAAAGCAAGAAATATAAATATCTGAGTTATTGCTTTAACTACAAAAAAATTATAATAATTTGGTGCTTTTATATGGAATGTTGTGGAGCTATTCTTTGTTGTATATTTTCAATCACATTATGAGTACATTACTGCTGTTTGCTTTGGGCTCTAGCCGTAATATTTATATGAAAAATACGTACAGTATACGTGATAGTGTGGAGTCCTGTCCCTATGGCTCTGACTGATTGTGCCTTAGCTACTGGGCCAAAGGGTTATCACTTTGGCTCACTACTCAGCATGCATGACTTTCACCCAGGAGTCTGGAGATTGAATCTGGCCTGGGCACTCTATTGTGTACCTTTGCCACATGTATATAAACATCTGTACTGGTCATGCAATGCATTGTGGGTAACATATTTAGGATCTATTGTGAGTTCAAATTAATTAGTATGGTTTATCATTTAACAGCAACTTCAAAGAAATAAAATTTTTCTTTTTTAAATCCCAGTAAGTGAACGTTATTACAATAGCAGTTGTTTGGGCCTCAATTTGTCAGATGAGGCAAATTTCTCTTTATTTTCATCATAACATCTATAGGTACCTTTCTAGGTGCTCTGAGTTAAAACTTGGTAGATTGTTAAAAAAAGGAGGATGTTTTGTATCCCATCAAAGCTATAAGAATTACTGTCCACTGTTTGCATGCTATATCACATCACTCCCTGCACCTGAGCAGACGCCACACATTGACCTGTATGAGTACAGGTATAGTTAAAAAATATTGACAGGACTCTCCATCAATGAACAGCAACATTTATGCAATTTTTTTTTCTTCAGAATTTGTTATTTTTGTTTATATTCATGCCTTCACTTATGCATAAACTGTTCCCTATAATTTGCTGCATAACTTACTCTCAGGTAGATGGACGCTGCCGATTCGAAACAGCCCAGGTCCTCTGGCTGCAAAGATCAGGAAAATAATTAACATTTGGATAAAAAAAGAGAAGGATTAGGTGTTGGGTGGCCAAGTAAGCAATAAGTAAATTAAATATAAATGGAATAATGACATCATTGTATTATTTCTAACTGTTAAAGTCATAGTTGAGATTTTCTGGGTCCAGATGAAACAAGTGTGCTTTTTTTTCTACCTTTTTATGAAAGTGTCTTAATGTTAAAAAGAAAATCTTCATCCAAACAAATCTTCACTTCCTCAAGTTTTATTTATTCTTTTATTGTTTCATATCAAACCTTCAGGGCAAAGTTTGGTTTAAAGAACAACTTTCCGTAAACCAATAAAAGTCATATTATTTTATTACCATTTACGGTCACTGTGGTACCAGGAATTTGTACCAGTCTGAATCATAAGATAGGCTTAAAGTTACAGTGCAGATTTTGAACACATTAAATATTAACCGGTTTATCAGACAGGACTTCTTGTTTTGTGAAGAATGTGGTTAAAATGAAGCTAAACTAAGTTATAAAAAAGAAATTAAAATCACTCAGAAACTCTAAAATTAGAAGAATGTAAACAAAAGAAGTATAAAATGTTACTTGTAGATAAATAGGAGATACAATATCAACATAATAATAATACTACTATTTACACAGTGTAGTTATGTTAAGATAACTTACCATCTGATGAAGTAGCCATTATGATGCTGCCTTACCAATCAAGACCAGAAAATGCCACCCCTAAATGAACATATTAAGGATGTTAGGAAATGTTCAAAATCTAAAGATTAATAGCTTTTTATCTGTATAAGATGATTGATTGTTTTCATTTAGAGACATAAAAAACAGCAATCTATTCTCTAGCAGGCCCAGTGACAGCCTTGTCTGGAACTGGGAAAAATTACCTTAGATGGCCCCCACCTACAGGGCTCTATAACTACTAGAGACTGATTTAGTGTTTCAGTGTTTCAGTTTTAAGAGATGGTTGATACTGTATCAAATACGGACCCTTCTCATCATCTCCTCTATACCGAAAGCCTTTTTGTTTTCTTCCCTAAAAACTAGGAGTTTGTCCTGCAACCGTAATAATAATAACTGAATGTTATTGATCTCACATTGGTGAAATTTACCTCTGCATTTAACCCATCCCTTGGGGAGCAGTGGGCTGCCATCATGGAGCGCCCGGGGAGCAGTGTGGGGTGAAGTGTCTTGCTTAGAGATCCAGAGTAACAGTCTGTGGGAGTGGGGCTCGAACTCAGAACCTCAGGATTCTAAGCTTTATGCCCTGACCACCAAGATGTCAGTTCAAGCCCCAACTCCCGATTTCAGTGTTGTTTTGTTCTTAAGCAAGATACTTCCCCTGCATTGTCTACTGATGGTGGTCAGAGGGCCCGGTGGCGCCAGTTTACGGCAGCCTCGCTTCTGTCAGCGAGCCCCAGGGCAGCTGTGGCTACAATATAGCTTGCCACCATCAGTATGTGAGTGTGAGCATGAATAAGTGAATGACGGATTGTAGTGTTAGACGATAAAATAGTGTGTTGTAAATAAATTCTTGTTTTGCAGCAACAAATGACAATGAAACAAAACCATTTATGAAATAATTACTAAAATATAGTGAAAAAAAAAAAATTGGTACATGTTTGTTCATTTAAAATAAGACAGCCCTTTGTCTAAAATTGTTTTACATTCAGTTCAAAGTGAAATCAAACTGAATTACTTGTTTGTGTGCAAACTTTACAGACAGTTTATTGGGGTTCTGATATAAGGCAAAGTTCATTAAAGCTTGTTGTATTTTTCTGGAGAAAGCAGTCAGCACATCTGTAAACATCTCACTACTCAATCAATGGATGACAGGTCCTAGTATCTTCATGATCATCATCATCTACATTGTCATCACCATCAGCATCAATTTAATCAGTTCATAATTTACTCTATAAAATGCTATACAAAAATACATATGCAAAAATTGCAATGAATAAAAAAAATAATAATTGGCTAAAGAAACAAAGCAAACAAGGACTGAGGTAAGGGTTGTACTCTCTGTTATTGAGAAACAGTGAAAACAGATGTGTTTTAAAAAAAAGATTCAAATCAATTAAAGTTTCATCATAAAGAAGAAGCCTGTTCCAGATTCCTGAAGCTGCAGTTTATAAAGCTCTGTTACCTCTGGTCTCACACCAATTGTTGTAAACATCTAAGAACTTTTGGTCGAGAAATCTTAGGATTTAACTTTGGGTGAGTGGATGAAAAAGCTTGTTGGGGCAATAAGGAGCCAGGCTATCAAAACTGTTTAAAAGCAAATCTGAAGCAAACAGGCAGCAAGTAAATAGTATAAAGGTCATTTCATGTTTTTAGTTTCTTTGCACTTTTTTTGTAATTTTTTAGGTGCCTTGCTTTTTGCCTTGAACTGTTTTGAAAACATTTGAAAGCTTTTTTTTGTTTGTTTTATTTCTACTCTTCTGCAATACTCTGATTGGACCACCTTAGTTTTAACGTTACCTATCTGTTCCTAAGCTTTTGGTCTTTTTGGTTGTGCTGGTTTCTTCCATTAAATTGATTATTCAGTTTAAGCAGCTGAAATCCTGCTAAGATAACTTTGGGGAATTATACATACATAATACATAATTAATTAAATACATTTTGTTTGCTGATGATTTAATGCTCTGTCAAAAAAGCATAGCAGCTATAATTCAGGATGTCTCCATAATCAGGATCACTAAAAGGCTCTATGAAAACTTATAGCTGGAGCATTAAGGCTCCCAGAGGTACAACACTGGACACACTAACTGACTGTAGACTACTTGCATTTCCTGCTATTTGCACCTTAGTTTAAAGCATCTTAATCCAGAATTTTTTTTAACAATTTGAGAAAAAATGTCAGGTTACAGTAGAATAATCTAAAAAATGTAACAAAGTTGTTAACTTTTATCTATACGAAATTTGTATAGATGGCCGCAGTAATAAATTGACCTTCGAACTCTCACAGATATAAGTTTTTACACAGCAGTTTTACAAAGAAAGATTGGTTATTGTATTTGATTTATATTTGAAACAGTTATGGTTAAGTTTACCTACCTTGCATGAGAACTAATTCGTTTTAAGTTTTTTGCCTTTTCATGAATGACGGTCTTGGCACTGAAATCAAAAATCCTTCTCCGTCTGTCAGCAGGGCGGGAACCGAGCTTAGTCAATGTTTAACTAAGTGAACACCTCAAAGACAAGAATCATTTTACACATAATCTCAAAGCATTTTACAGAGACAATTCAATCAGATCATAAACATATATTGATAAATATTTTTTAAGGAAACCCAGCCAGTAGTATTGAGTCAGTGTCTCCACTTGGATGGGACAGTAGATACCAGCCTGCACTGCGTTGTTGACTTTAGAGCAATCCCTCACACTTAGCATCCATGCTGTGTAGGGGAGAGGAAAGACTCCATTTTCAAGGAAAAGTCTGGTCAGCAAGGAATAACGAATGGGTCATTATTTATACCTAAAACTAATAAGTTTGTGGTGATTAAATTAATTTCACATTAATCAGTAAAAAAATAAAAACAATAATTTTTGTCGCGATCACTGAGTTTGGGAGAAGCCATTTTTGACCAAATATAGCAATACCTCCCTCCTGCCATCTTCCGGCAGTCACGTCACGGTGCGGTAAGCCTAGCGCCATTCTCCCCGCTTTACAAGCTAAATCAATGGGAACTACTAGACACATCTGCAATCAACAACAATTATTGAAGATTTCCGGAGGACTTCACCATTAAAATTAACCAAAGCTATAGTGAAACTGACAATGCCCACGTGCATGGCAGCTGGATGTTGAATGTAAAAGTGAAAAGAAATTTGTTATTTCACCTTTCCGATTCCTGATCCTCCAAGGACGGGTTCTTCGTTGGATCGCCAACTTGAAGAGGGAGGATTTGCCATCGAACTTCTGGCCAGAGAAAAAACACGTCATTAATCCTTTACCCTCTGCTTCGTATAGTGGGCTGGTCGTCACCATCATGCATAATAGCGCGTTGTGAAAAACACCAGATACAGCACTGGGACTTGATCAACAGCCGATACCGCACTATGACGTCACAAACCATTAGGTGGCAGTAGTGTTCTTTGACAAACATGAATGTCTCCAGTAAAGCACATTCACATGAAATTACTCTTAATTAAAAACAATTATAATTTTAACAGTATGCAATAATTTCATATTTGAAGTACTTTCAGAAGTTTGTATTCTGAATGTGACCGGACTTTTCCTTTAAAAAGGAAGAAACCTCCAGCAGAACCAGACTCAGTGTGTGCTACCTTCTGCTGAGGTCAGCTAGGGTTCAAGGAGACAAAAGCAGACACACAAATGGAACATTGGTCTTTAAATACTTTCTATGTCAGCAAAAGTACAGTAAAATAGCTCCATATGTGTCTCTGTCTAGGAAGGAAAAAGTGAAGCAAAGTAAAGCACAGTCACAGCAAAAGCTAAGCCTATATCGTTAAATGATCACTTTTATCAATTTTATTTGTAAAGCACTTTAAAGTATCTAGGAGATAAACAGAACTAAGCACTTAAAAAAGAATAAAGTCTTTAATCTACAACTGAAGTTGCTAACAGGTAAAGTTAACTGATTTCTCCCTCCAGGATGATGTCACAGAGAAATAGATCTAAGCCTGATGAAGCTATTATGATGAGAAAAAGAAAATAGAAAATAAAGTTAGTGGTTATCTAACAATACTGCTGAATTGGAGAACAGAGACAGAATTTAGCAGAATGATGAGAAGTTGTCCCTTTGTCATCACGCAGCATAAGCTGATAGCAGCATAACTATAGAGATAGAATAACTTAAGCCCCTCTAACTATAATCTTTGTCAAAGAGGAAAGTATTTAGCCTAGTTTTAAAAGCAGATGGACAACCATGATTTAAAAAAAATATATTCTCACATTCACCACTGGTGATATGTGAGAATAAACCTTAAGTTCAACTCTGCAGGAACAAACTGTGACCTGTTCTAAAGAGATCATTTTAACAGCTTGTCTGATAAGAAAACAGCAATGAAGAAGCAAGTCTGAAGTCCGCCTTGGTAAAACTTGTAGGTTGTATAATTTTAATGGAGCTGTCGGGTTATTGCTATATTGTTTAAAGCTCTAACAAGTTAACTTTTTAGAGCTTTAAAATTGATACATATCAATAAAACAAATAGATCTTCAGTCACATGGTTAAGTGAATTATCCAAAGTCTTTTGATATTTTGTGTTTAGATCATTTCTGAATTGTTTAACAACATGTTAGGGTCTCTTTCTGACTCTTTCTGTTGCCTGCTATTTCCCATCTCTTTCTTGAGGTGGAGCCTGAGAGTCACAGGAGGCCGGTGCTGACAGGTGCTCTTCATCTGGGCTCATTATGTGGTCCATATACCCCGTTTACACTACCCTTAAAAAACTGAGCTGAGACCGGTCCGAGCTCAGTAACTGAGATAACTTGTCGTGTGTGAACGGAAACAACCTGAACTGAACCGAGATAGACATAACCGGACCGCGGTAACTGCAGACCAGTTCCCGAGGTGGGTTTGGCTCGGTTTTTTTCCTGGCTCGGTTCTCTGATAACAAGAGCGCATGAGCAGAACGCGTCATCGCCGACTGGCTGAACATGCCGATTCACACTCCATTCCAGTACATCCGCGCAAGGTTGCCGTCTTCGCCTGACCCACCGCAAACACGGAAGTACAGCAATAATAATCAAGCATAACTTTCTGAATGTGACGGGCGCCGCCATTTTGATTTGCTTGATTCCATCCTCCTTCGTCTTCTTCTTCTTGGGTTTTACGGCGGTTGACAAACAGCTTTTGGTGCATTACCGCCACCAGCTGCTTGAGTCCCTCCTTCAATCCTAGCAGTAATACCGCACATCGTCACTAGGAGGCGAGGAGTCGAGATAACCGAGATAAGTGTGACGTGTGAACGGTCGTCAAAACTGAGCTTGGCCTGGTTACCGATCCAAGCTCGGACCGGTCTCGGCCTGGATCGGTTTTTCAAGGGTAGTGTAAATGGGGCTATAAAGAGAGTCTGCTGTTAGTTCTCTGGGACCAGAGTCTTAACCTTGTGCAGTATGCCTCTTGCATCCCTAGGACTCCAAGTCTTGTCTTCAAATCGAGTGTTTTCCTTTACTAAGTCAAAACTCTGGACCTTATCTTGTGTCTTTTTTTCTCCCCAGTAAGGATGACAATTTCAAAGCCTCATGAACCAATAAACCAATTTGACACAACTGGCCAAAAGTCGAAACCAGGCTCAAAACATTTGACACACTTTTCAAAAGCGGCATCTGCTGGATAGCTATGAGCACTACATAAGAGCTGGTATCCTAGTGTCCACATTTTTTACTGAACTCTTTTGTTACATAATAATAGTGTTGATAATGATTAAAGAAGATACATATGTATACTTTTTTGTTCCTGACTGATGAAATTTGTATGTGATTAACATCCCTCCTGTTGCATAACAGTTTGTGTGAAGCATTTTTTTTTGTATTAGCGGAATGTTGCGAAATTATGCCTTATAAAATCATACTTTATGCAGCTTTTGAATCTTAACAAGAGTATGGGAGGAGTGTGTGCTTCTGCAACTGGGATGGTGCTCGTGTTACTTAAATTGTAAAATAGTTTAGGTTGTGCACTTTTTTACTGTTTCAACAATTTTTATTGAAAAAAGAATAACTTCCATTGCATTTAATCTGCTCCTTTTCTTGGGGCTTATAAAGTCAAAGTGCTTCCAGGCAATTGACTGAGCTGTTTTCGGCACTGGCTCACCCTCCATGTCCCTTCCTCACTTTACTCTCTCCCTCTCTCACACACAACACACCTCCAGTCAATCTAAGTCACACAACTTTCACTTCAACTTGACACATATAACTATCAGTCACTCACATAATCATTCAACTCAACTCCTAAACTATACTAACCTAATCTAAATCAATTCTACACTATACCTAAAAATAAATACTTTCTCTGTCTCAGATATAAACTATTAATGGAAATAATAATGTTGCTAGAGAAACAATCTCCTCCTCTTAAAACTCATGGTTTGGGCCTTGATTCTGATGCTATTTAAATACTTGACAAAGGATGGGAAGCACAACATCTTCAAACTTGGAAAACAAAGTCCAGTGGTTTGTTTTAACTTTTCTTTTGAATGACTATGACCTGGATGACTGAGAATCTACATCAGCTACTTGACGAGTAGTTTTCAAACACCCAGATTAGTCAAATAAATGTAATTAACCCTTGCATAAGGGATAAGCTCGAAACACACTCAGTGACATCTCTGCTTAAACAAGATCAAAGCCGTTTCGAGCTGACTGATTAGAGACAAACATCGCTACTTCCAAGGTTGCCTTCTATTTTGGATGTTTCTCCCAAGCCTCTTCATCTCTAGTCAAACCTTAAAGCCTCTCAAGATTGTCTTTTTCTGGCTAAAGACAATCAAATCATGTTCCCAATTTCCAGTTGACACTAAATCATTGTTTTCAGTAAAAACTTTAAAATTTAATCTGCCTCTAGGGAGTGCTCTGTGTGGGTTAGAGCAATCTTTAAAAACATGACACTTCAATGGCAACGACATTTCTTCTTCCACATGAAGTGAAAGAGAACAAAGCACATGTGACCTCTCCAAATTAGAGAAACATCATAGAAAAAGATCGTGAGAAATAGGAGAAATACCAAGTCCTCAGGGAAGAACTAGAGACAGGATTGGTGCATCTCATTTCTACAATGTTTATATGAATACACATTATGTAATAATCATCATTGAATAAACCTAACATTTCTCTCCTGTTGTGCATATAAACATTAGCCTGTAGCACTTATAAAAAAGATTTTTACTACACACATCATAAATGCATCGCAGATAGGGAATGCAGTAATCAAAGATCAATAAGCAAAATACAAAAATATGAAAAGGATTAAAATATAAAACTTAAGCAAAAATGTAAGAAGCAATCATTATCCCTTTAACAGATTACATATTTGCAAATCATGACTGTATCCTCACCAGCATCTTGGTGTAGTTGAACATAAGTAACAGCTGAATACTGGATTAGAGTGGATCCTATCATTCTCTGAATCATTGACTGGAGACATAGTGTTAAGCAACAAATGAAAAATGTTAGAAACAATCCTACAAATGGTAAAGCTATCTTCATCAGCACTTGCCACCATGATCCCATGGTGAACCAACTTGTCCATGGTGCTGGACTTGCACCGGAGGTGTGATGGTCAACATACCTCTTTAAATCTTCAATTCATCAAGAGTGTTCTGTATGAGTACAAACATAACAGTCTGTTTTATTCAAACCTTCAGCAACGCACTTGGAATGCTGCCACTACATATTGGCACCGTAGTGATGACTTGCTGTGGATCCATCAAAAACCATTCTGGTTTTTCCTTTGTTTCAGGCGGCCAGTTTGAGTCCCTAAGAGCACCAGTCCAATGGTCACCATCAGGCAGCAGAGCCACTTTAGTTTTCCCATTTTCACCAGTCCCTCCAAGGAAGCACCCACCAACCAGGACGCTTAGGGATTGGGTTAGGTTGGTTTCTTCACCAGCATTGAGATGAAAAGCTCTAAATTGCTTAACCCCTTGTTAGCTGGGCTTCGCCACAGATCCCTACCTTAGTCGTGGGGTCCCTGTGAAGGTAACTGGGCTTCCTGCTGAGGAAAATCTTTAATCAGCTTACAACGACTCTGATGGATCCAAGTGTCTCTCTCCTGGATCTTCACAGCGGTTGGAGTTACTAGTTGCACAATGTAGGAACCTTCACACCTAGGAGCTGCCCAATTTTCCCCTTGATGATTTTAATCAGCACTCGGTCTCCAGGCTTCAGGCCTTCCTGTGGGGAAACAAAAGGAGCTCTGGGCAGATTACATGTTCTTCGCAAAATGTGAGACATGCTCTGCAAAATTTTTTAAAGTAGTTGTTTAATCCTGCAGTTGGATTAAATACTTGTGCTATACTCAATATGCTTTCAATCAGAATCAGAAATACTTTAATAATCCCAGAGGGAAATTACTTTTGTTACACACTCAAGTTACAGTTTTATATATATATATATATATATATATATATATATATATATATATATATATATATATATATATATATATATATATATATATATATATATATACAGGTGCTGGTCATAAAATTAGAATATCATGAAAAAGTAGATTGATTTCAGTAATTCCATTTAAAAAGTGAAACTTGTATATTATATTCATACATTACATACAAACTCATATATTTCAGATGTTTATTTGGTTTAATTTTGATGATTACAAATGACAACAAATGAAAATCTCAAATTCATCATATCAGAAAATTAGAATATTACTGAAGACCAATAAAAACAAAGGATTTATAGAAATGTTGGCCAACTGAAAAGTATGAACATGAAAAGTATGAGCATGTACAGCACTCAGTATTTAGTTGGGCCTCCTTTGGCCTGTATTACTGCAGCAATGCGGCGTGGCATGGAGTCGATCAGTCTGTGGCACTGCTCAGGTGTTATGATAGCCCAGGTTGCTCTAATAGTGGCTTTTAGCTCTTCTGAATTGTTGGGTCTGGTGTATTGCATCTTCTTCTTCACAATACCCCATAGATTTTCTATGGGGTTAAGGTCAGGAGAGTTTGCTGGCCAATTAAGAACAGGGATACCATGGTCCTTCAACCAGGTACTGGTAGCTTTGGCACTGTGTGCAGGTGCCAAGTCCTGTTGGAAAATGAAATCTGCATCTCCAAAAAGTTGGTCAGCTGCATGAAGCATGAAGTGCTCTAAAACTTCCTGGTATGTGGCTGCGTTGACCCTGGACCTCAGAAAACACAATGGACCAACACCAGCAGATGACATGGCACCCCAAACCATCACTGACTGTGGAAACTTTACACTGGACTTCAAGCAACGTGGATGAAGTGCCTCTCTTCTTTTCCTCCAGACTCTGGGACCTTGATTTCCAAAGGAAATGCAAAATTTACTTTAATCAGAGAACATGACTTTGGACCACTCACCAGCAGTCCAGTCCTGTTTCTCTTTAGCCCAGGCAAGACGCTTCTGACGCTGTCTGTGGTTCAAGAGTGGCTTGACACAAGGAATGCGACAGCAGAAACCCATGTCTTTCATACGTCTGTGTGTGGTGGTTCTTGAAGCACTCACTCCAGCTGCAGTCCACTCTTTGTGAATCTCCCCCACATTTTTGAATGGGTTTTGTTTCACAATCCTCTCCAGGGTGCGGTTATCTCTCTTGCTTGTACACTTTTTTCGACCACATCTTTTCCTTCCCTTCGCCTCTCTATTAATGTGCTTGGACACTGAGCTCTGTGAACAGCCAGCCTCTTTAGCGATGACCTTTTGTGTCTTGCCCTCCTTGTGCAAGGTGTCGATGGTCGTCTTTTGGACAACTGTCAAGTCAGCAGTCTTCCCCATGATAGTGTAGCCTATAGAACTAGACTGAAAGACCATTTAAAGGCTTTTGCAGGTGGTTTGAGTTAATTAGCTGATTAGAGTGTGGCACCAGGGGCCATCAATTTTGAACCTTTTCACAATATTCTAATTTTCTGATATGATGAATTTGAGATTTTCATTTGTTGTCATTTGTAATCATCAAAATTAAACAAAATAAACATCTGAAATATATGAGTTTGTATGTAATGTATGAATATAATATACAAGTTTCACTTTTTAAATGGAATTACTGAAATCAATCTACTTTTTCATGATATTCTAATTTTATGACCAGCACCTGTATATATATATATATATATATATATATATATATATATATATATATATATATATATATATATACACACACACACACACACACATCCAACTATACAATATAATAAAGATAAAAAATAAGAATATGGGGGACCTATTGTTTCCACGGGTCCCCGTAAACCCTTAAGAGTAAGACACTACAGGTATGAGCTTATCACCATGAGGCTGCAATAGGTCATGTAACTTGCTTTACCATCAACTGTTTAGATTAACGGTGTTTGATAATTTTGCAGAGCTAAGACAGTTGCTGAGAAAAGTTCTACTTTTAGCTTTGTGAATTGCTGTTCTGCTTCTGGGGTCCATTAGATCATCTCTGACATAGCTACTAGTGTGTCATAAAAAAAACTTAAGAAAAGCTGAGTTTTTTTCATAATGTGGAATCTAAGCCCTGCAGTTATTGCACAATTCTAAAAAGACATTCTTGTAGCTTTTTACCTTCTTCTGAAATAACATGGCCCAAACAACAGACTTGTTTCTGCACCCGCTAAAATTTTATAACTGGTTTTATACTTTCCTTTGCTTCACATTTTAGCAGATATTGTTTTATCCTTAGCCTGATTTAGGAACTATTTTAACTGAATCTACAGTTGTCAACAGTCCTACATCAATTCTTCCTGTAGACCACAAAGCATTTGGAATATCTTTGAAAACATTTTCATCAAATTGTGATAGCAAAGAATGCTGAGTTATTCTAACACATACCGAATCTTGAACCTGGGGTATTACATCGAACAGAATTTTATAAGGCTGTTTTCATAGTTGGAAAAAATAGACATGGAGCAGAAATGCTAAGCATGTTGCATAAAACACAGAAGGATTTAGTTGCAACACCATTACATGTATTATTCATACAGCCTTTACAGCATGGGAAAAATTGCAATGCCTAATTTTCCATCAAGTCTCACTTTAACAGATTAATGGGGTGAGTTGGTGATATTACTACAAAAACATGAAACCTTGCAACCTTTTTCCTGTTTGAAGGTCTTCTATTTCTATTACCCTTGACATCCTAGGATGTTTGATTATTTGCTGATTTTATAAAAAAAATAGCCTTTTAGATGGTTTTAGCATTTACATTAACTTTAAGACAAGTATTACAGGCTCCTGAATCACATATAAGTCTAACTGCCTGTCCATTAGTTGCTAGAACTAGTCATGTTTTTTATTTTAATGCATTTAATATCCCCCATGCTCCATACACATCTACTATTTTAATGGCTATTCTTATTTGCTGTAGCACTTAGTCACACCTCAGATGAAGAACTGCCCTGTGGACTCTTTCTTCCTAGTCTGCTTTTACTGGTCTGGGCTGAAAGCTCCCTCAGCTCCTAGGACCGCCCCTGCATCCTTGATTCCTTTTGACATTTTTTTATCATCTACATTTGCAAAACCAACTAATTTCTTTCCGGAAGCTGACCCATCCACATACAAATTTATATAAACCCTCCTGTGGTTCATCTTTTCCCCTGGGTGGTTAGATCCAGGGAGTAAAATGTTTTTGGGAATGAGCCTGAATGTATCACATGTGTGTCAGTTGCTTCTAGCTCCCATTGTCTGTAGGCACCAGCACTAATTGCAATTCCCTTAACAAATCTCTGCCTAATAAATTAACTGGACAGTCTGGGCTTAACTCAAAATCAGCTTCCACTGTGAATCCCTCTTCTTCAGTGACCAATTGTTTTTCCCCTGTGACCACCAGCCCCTCACTTAAGCCCAGTCATGGTCCAAACTACACTTCATAGCTTTTCCTATGTTTTAGCTTGCTCAATCCACTTATTTAACCCCTCTAATCCCCCCCCCCCCCCCCCTGTATGTAGCTTGCATGACAAAAATAATTTTCTAGTGGGTTATTTATTTTTAATTTTTTGGTTCCGAACCTAATAGTTTTGGAGACCCTGCACGTGCATTAGGAAGGCTGTCAGTTGGATCAATGCTGCAGTCACCGTTCCACTGTCAATCTGACACAAACTTTCCATACCACTTATGATCTTCTCTTTACTCTTTCCTGAACCCATCCTTTTTTATTATTTTATCTCCCTGGTCTCTTTAGTTATTTTATTCTTTAGTTCTATTATTTTATTATTTTGGAATAGAGGCGTCCCTCAAACCCATATTTTTTTTAAACCAAATATTCAAGTGTTTATTTTTTTGTTGGATCCTGCGCTTCTACAAACTTCTGATCGTAGATTTTAAATAATCCTTGACTTTAGTTTGACCTTAACCAATTTTAAAGAATTTAATCCAGTACAAACACCTAGGGTATTCTACGCACTGGATGTTTATTCAGCAGGACAGCCTTGGTCCCACACGGTCCTGGACAATTGGATCTTGACTCCTAGGTTTCGGCACCAAAAATGTTGGGTTCAAAAATGTAGGTTTTTAAAAGAAGAACTGGAATACACAGTAATGTATTTTCATACTGCTTCTGCAGAAGGAGAGACAGTTGCAACCCAAACTCAAACACACTGTCTCCCACCGGACCTCCTCTTCAGAGCATTTTATTAACAGATGCTCCCACAGAGGATGCTCCCACAGAAAAATTGATCAGTTCATAAAGACAGGATGCTCCCCTCTTTACTGAATCACAAGGCAGTGTGGTCTCCTGACTGAATCATGAGACAGGAGTGGAGCATCTCATTTCTACAATGTTTCATATGAACACACATTAATTTAATAATCATCATTTAATAAACCTAACAATCTCAGTCCAGAAATGTGCAGTTCTAGGGACAGCTTAGATACAGAGAAGAACCTTCAGGCTCTTATCCTTCATTTCCATTTATACCTACAGGAGCAGGAACCCAGATGCCAGGATTGAGGTCCAAGACTCAGTGATCATGATGAAAATTATTGTTTGAAATCTCTTAGTCTCTACAACTTTCTCACCTCTTATTTCTTTAAACCTTCCTTGGACATTTCCAAAAGGACATCTGAGATTGTGCCTCTAACAGCTGCCTTTACTGGTTTTTGTACGTTAATCTTTCTACCATCAAAGGGCCGGATCCAATTTTGCATGCAGTAATTTGCGCTCGCAAACTGGAATTTTGCACAAGGGGCTGAACCATGATTTGCGGGTGATTTAACAAGAGTGATTGCGTAACTGGTGGCAGGTGCAAAACTGTTGGAGACGCCCTATTTAAATGATGGTTTTGCGCGTTTTGTGGTTTGTGGCAAAGTAGTTTGTAGTTTGTACAAACTAGTGCATTAAGAAATTTAAATCTTACAGTGACCCCCAACAAAAAAAAAAAAAAAAAAAAAAAAAAAATATATATATATATATATATATATATATATATATATATATATATATATATATATATATATATATATATATATATATATAAAGAAAAAACTTTGGCAACCTTTATTCCCTAAGGTGGTATGTGGCTGAATTTCTACTTCACTGCAGTAAAAAAAAAAAAAAAAACTGGTGTTTTGTGTTGGCCTGTAGAAAAATGAACATACCAAATGGCTCAAAAGAAGTGACTGTGGATGAGATTACTGCGAGTATGCATCCCCGCAGCATTGGCATGTTGCTCCACAGGCGCAGGGGGGAGGTCGGGGTTCTTCGTTAGGGCGTCAGGGCGACATGGCATTTAGAACGTCAGACAGCACTTCTGAAAAACTAGATTGGGAGATCCAATGTTGCAATGAGTTTTGTGATATCTGGTATTGCATGGGTCCTCCTTGTGGCTGGCTCCAAATCCATTCGGAGTTCCCCCCACAGCTCCAAAATGGCAATGCTGGATAAACGATATGTTTTGAAGATCGTTTCCTCATTCATTCCAAAAATATTCACACGGAGTGAAAAAATGCGTTCTCTGCGTCTCCTTGCTTCATTTCGACGTCTCCTTCTTGCGACAATAACTACTGCCATGTGTGCGCAATTACGCATACAGACCATTTGCACCTTCTTTTGAAACGTGTTAAATATAGTCAGATACCGTTAGCAAAATTGCTTTCAGGTTTAATAAATCACTTTGCGAGTGCTAAATTAATATATTTACATGTTCTCCTCCCACAAGACTCACTTTTGCGTGTAAACGCCCCATATTGCATATTCATTGCAGAAAAAGTACTAAATGGATAAGAGGCGCTATTTAGCATGTTTTAAAGACCAAATCCTTTTAGCACGCTGTTGATTGATCAGTTTGTACATTTTTTACCGTGCGCAGTGAAATAGCTCACGTTTTAATACACGCAAACCTTTGATAGATCCGGCCCATAGTCTTTAATTTTTAATATAATTTCTTGCTGCTTCTTACTTGCTGCTGAGAATACATTTCTTATATTACTAAAGTTTAGTGAATTAAATCATCCCTATTTCCTTTTCAAGTGCTTTGGTTACTTGAACTGGATGAAAGTGTCCTTTCTCCTTTCTAAGCTTGTTTAAAGCCTTTGTTTATATCCCTTTTTCCTGTTTACCATCATCTGTGCTACCATTTCCAACAAGATTAACTTTTAGCTTTTAAGTAACTCAAGATGTCAAGATGATTCTTTCCTTGCCATTTTAGTTTGGATTATCTCCATAGATGAAAGTGACTCATCATTATCATCATCAATGAGCTATGTCTCATTGATCAACATTTATTGCAATCTGCTTTTTCACTTCAAAGGTTTATTTTTGTAACACCATTCATGCAGTAGACAATTCAAGCAGTTGTATACCAGACAAAAACATGGAAATGTTAAAAACAACTTTGAAAAACTTGAAAATTATTTTACTTTTCTGTAGGAATGACAGGCCAAAAATTATACTTTTCCTTCAACCTACACCTAGCACCACCATTTACCTTCTGCTATTCTCCTTTTTTGCCTAATAGAAGTTACAAGAAAACCTTTATTTATGCAGCACTTTTCACATAATAAAATCCATTAGGCTCATCACAATGAGACAGCTGTAAAAATAACACGAAAAAAGAGTACAACAAAAAGAATTTAATAAACATTAACATGCAACATTATACAATAAAAATAAATTAAAAACAATCTGAATAAATTGTTCTTCAGTGGATTTTTATAATGATGAGAATGAAAAGACCAATCTTAACACTGATCTGTGTTAAATTAATGTTGATTATTTCATCAGGTGATTTTAGCTCTAAATGATTAAATATAATCAGAATATTTGACGAAGAATGGGTTTTTTTTGCTAGTTTTGATTTCATGCTATCCTTTTTTAAATAGCTTTAACACAAAAGCATCACTTTCATAATTTTGTTTCCCCTGGAGAAAAAATTATTTTGGGGGGTAGGGGCGGTCACGACAAAGACCTGAAATTATACGAAAACTATCATGGAAGTCTTCTATGAAGCATCTATACTCTGAAAATATCTGAGCTATTTGAAGAATGATACCTCCACTTAATGAGGTACTCATTAAGTGGAGGTATCTAAATGTTTAATCTTATTTCTGAAATGGAGAACATGTTATTGCCCTGAATGAATGCACTAAATAAAAATGTTAATATATTTAAGTAGATGTTCTTAAAATAAGTGCATTTTCTCTTGATCTAAGCAGGTAAGTTAGACAATTTTCCATTGGAATAGAATGATTTACAATTAAATTAAGAATGTAAAAATTTACTTATAGTGCATTATATTTATCTTATATTTAAGAGCAAAGAGCATTGCTTTGGCAGATTGTCATAATAACCTGTTCATATTAAGACTAAATATACTTATTTTGAGAAAATGTGATCTTTTTAGATCTATTTTGTAGTGTAATAATCCATATATTTATTGTGATATGTACTGAGAGAACAGGCCGTAAATGATTTCCCCTTGGACCAATTTTAATATTTCTCCTTTCCAATTTTATCGAGCAATTATTTCAAAATTGCGGTTAGCTTTAAGCTTCAGTCGTACTGACGCAGATTTCATCTGTTAGATCAGGAGGCTGCAACCTTGGCTTTGTGGCTTACTTTAAAACTTAAATGCCATGTTTTTACCCTATTTATTCCTTTTTGCTCTGCCCTTGTTATTCTTTTGTTCTATGCCCCCTTGAAAAAACACTGCTCCCACCCTTGTAAATGTAATCTTGAACTGCAACTGTTAAGGTGAGAGAATTAGTGTTATATGCCTAAAAAGAGGCTGTTCTCCGCATGGGTTAAGGTTAGTGTAAGGATTGGGGGTTATGCTGTGTCCCTGACTCATAACATGCAGGGCCAAGCTTTGCTAGCAACAAATAGCACATAAGGTATGATTTCAGAGCAGTTTATGGTTTATATTTTTTTTTAAGTCCAAAGAGGCATGAAGTGTGAAGGAGAGAAATTATCTCTGGGGGAAAATATCTGTATTGATCAAACATATCAGGTATGAATATATCCTTAGCTCTGATGCCGTTAATTTGGATTTAATTAATTTGTCTCAGAGGATAACACATATCTTTTGGTAATTCCTTTTCAAATCTTGTATTTCTTGATCATGTTTTCTCCTTAAATTCTCTATTTCTTCTTTCAGATATTTTTCTTTGTACTGAAACAGTTCCCCTAACTGATTGTATTCTTTACTGTGGCTGTTCTCTGCCTCTTCCATTTTTCTTTTAAGTTTTTGTTTCAGCTCTTGTATTTCCTCCATGTGTTTTTCCACTAGAGCTGTGAAATCCTTGGTGTATTTCTGTCTGAACTCATTGAATTCTTCAGCTTTTTTTCTTGCTTCTTCTTCATATTTAGTTTTCATAGCGACCAGTTTTTGGCTGTAAATTTCCTCTAATTCTTTTCTCTCCTTCTCTTCTTGCTCTTTTCTGATGCGGTCTTCTACTTTGCTTTTTATTCGATCCTTCTCTCTTTCTTTCTCATATTCCTCTTGAAGTTTTGCCAGTTTTTCTTGCTCCTGCTGACGTATCTGCTCATTTTCCTGATATCTTTTTTCCCACCATTCTTTTCTTTCCCTCTCCCAGTTTTCCCTTTCCTTTCGTATGCCTTCTCTACTCTTCTCCAGCTCTCGGTCAGTATTTTCCTTTTTCTGCTCTTCTGATTTTATGATCTTCTCAAGATCTCGAAGTTTTTCTTCCCATTCATGTTGCTTAAATTGCTCTTGCCTTTTCTTTTGGTTGTCCTCCTCTTCTCTTATTTCTTGTTCTTTTCTTCTCTGTTCTTGTTCCTTAGCTATATTTTCAACCATTTCTTTAAGCTGTTTTTCTCTCAGTTTTCTCTCTGATTCCATTTCTGCTCTTTGTTCTTCCATTTTTTTTTGCATTGCTTGTATTTTTTCTTGATGTTTTTGTTCCAGCTGTTTTTTCTGTCTTTCCATCTCTTCTTCCTTCTCTTTCAGGATTCTCTCCACCTCCTTTTTTATTGCAATCTCAGCTTCCTGGAACATTTGGTTGGTGTAACAACCCCCACCATTTTCATTCACCACTGATTCAACCTTCATCAGCAGCTCCCTGACCTGAGAGCGATCGTTTTTAACATTATTGTTAAATACATGGTATCTTCCCCCACAGTCGCGGATAAGTTTTTTGACAAAGTCATCACAGTCATCTTCGATGTAACTCTCAAATGTTTGTTCCTTTAATTCATCTTTTCTGGTAAATGTAACAATGATGAATTGTTGGGAATTCTTGCCAAAGTATTTCTTAATCAGATCCACAGTTTCTTTTTCTTCATTAGTGAACCGTCCAATCTGCAGGACCAGCAGGATCACATGAGGTCCAGGAGCCAACATGCTAATACAATGCACCAGTTCCTGTTCAACTTCACTGTTAGACAGAGTCGTGTCAAACAAACCAGGTGTATCAACAACAACAACTGGCCGACCATCAACTTCTCCACTTGCTTTCTCACAAAACTTAGTGACTGACTTTCCACTAGCTTTAGATTTAAAACGTTTTTCACCCAAAATTGTGTTTCCTGTTGCACTCTTTCCACTACCAGTTTTACCAATTAACACCATCCTAAAACACTCCTTGCTCAGATCTCTATGATCTGTTTGCTTAGCATTCTCTTTCTTGACCTTGTCCAGCTCAGCTTTAAGCTCATGATTAATATGTTCCTGTCCAACAACCTTCTCCATCTGAGCTCTGGTGAACATATCCTTTATAAAGACTTTGGGCATGACGTTTCTCTGATTTTCTACTCTATCCAACAGTTCTGGGATCTGCTGACTACTTTTGGTGTTGAGGATAACATAAACCCCACTACACCTCTGAATGAGCTCCTGGATGTCCTTCTTCTCCTTTATGAAGTTAACCACTTGCGGAGCTGTAGGATCTGAGTCCACAGTGAACAGGATCATGGTGAAGTCATTGACTCTAGAGCCGAATGTGTCCTGGATGGTCTGTAACTCTCCCTTGTCTTCATCAGTGAGGGGACCCACAGGTAGGACCAGGATGAAGGCGTGGACACCCTCAGGATCACAGAGGGAGATACAGCTGAACGATTCCTCCATCACTTCCTGCTGAGCTTTTCCACACAAGGCAGGCAGTTCCACCACAGAAACCCAACGTCCACAAACCTCTCCCTGGTTTCTGACACACTCTGATGAGCTGGAGACTGAATGAAGATTTTTCTGACCTAGAATGGCCTTGGCTGCTGAGGTCTTCCCAGATCCTCTCCTTCCAAAGAGAACCAGGTTTAGTGGAGGTTTCATCTTTTCATCTTGTGGCCTGCTGGTCTCTTCCCTAAAGGTCAGATATGCCCCTTTGTTCTCATGGACAACTGTCTCAACCTGCATCATCAACTGACTGCAGTCAGTGTTATAACTCATGTTGTAGCATCTTCCTTGAACCCTTTCAAGGAGCTTCTTAACAGAGCTATTTTTTTCACCGCCATTCGTTAAGATGACCATTGAATATTTGAAGGCATCATGACCAAACAAACGCAGGATGGACATCAGTGTTTGTCTGTCTTGCTCAGGAAATTCTGAAGGTTTCACCAGCAGCAGCAGAACATTTGGTCCAGGATAACAGAGTCTCACGCAGTTATTTACTTCTTGGAGTTTCTCCTTAGACATACTGAAAATGTCAGGAGTTTTTACCACTATTAGTGGTTTTCCATTCCACTCTCCACAGTAGGCCACACTGTGCTTCTGTTGAGGAAATGTCTGCTCTCCAATAATCAAGTTACAGAGCTTAGTTTTTTTCTTCTCACTTTTTCCCAACAGCACAATCCTGAAACCAGGTCCTATAATAGAATAGAGAACAGTATGAGATAACACAAACGCAGATATTGCTCCAGCCCTCAATAGGCCACAGTTAAAATTAAAGTGGTCTCTTACTCCTACTAAACAGTCTCTTGCTTCACCTCATGTCAACATAGGATGAAGTAAGATCACAAAAGATTAGAGAGATAATCTGTACATCAAGTCCAGAAACAAATTTGTCACTAAATAGAACATGTTTTCAAAAAATGTCCCAATTTCACCAAATAAACTATCTTCCTCCTGCTGTTTTGATGTTTTACCCAAAGCTTTTCTTATGAAAGTGCTGCCTGCCATAATGTCTGATTTAACTCAAATAATACTCATGTCCCTTTTGTCAGTACCTTTCTCCCAGGCCCTTAAAACAATAAAGATCAAAATGTTGTTGAAAAAGAGCAACTGCTGCTACTGCAGAACTAGAGGTTCCAATGTAAATGCAGACTACGGAATAGCTTGTTATTACTAACATGACAGCACTTTTCACCTCATTTGAACAATTAACCAGTGAGATAAGCTGACATTTTGCGACTTCCACAGACGTGAGTCAATCTGTTGTGGCACTAAAACATTTGTTGAGCAAAGCAGCTGACACAGACAGTGGCGTGCGCACAGCTATGGCTACTCTACTGGGTGCTGTAAAAGAGCAATTTCTAGGCACGTTTTCTGAACCGCTTTACTATTTGGCAAAAATCTTGTACCTACAAGCTTCAGATAATCAAGGCTTTTGAAATTACAAAAAATAGATCTTTCTGAAATAATTTTTTGCCCCTCGTAAATTGTGGGTGGACCTTTAGCATCATCATTTGCTCACAGAAAAGTCTAACACAGGTCTTAAAGAGGAGAGGATAAAGCAATAGCAGTGAAAAAGCAATATAACTTGCTTTCCTTCCCTTGCCCTTTCAGCTCCATGTACAAGTGGGGACAGTGAATATCTCTTTTCTTCTCAACATATTATTGATGAAATGAGAAACGGGATTCTACTTGTGAAAAAAATGTTTCCTTTGCTCATGACTTACGTCCCATTTAAGTCAGACTGACTGGACAGGTTATGTACCTGCAGGATCCTGAAAAAGGAATTAATTAATTTATCTTTACTATAATTGATCACTGCAACAGTTTCTGCTTAGCTCTGCCTGGATCAGACAGCTGCAACTGATCCAGAGTACTGCTGCTAGCATTATCTCTAAGAATGTTGAGCACATCAGCCCATTATAAATTCTTCCACTGCCTCCCTGTGAGAATAGACTTTGAAAAACCTCTGTTAGTCTATAGATCATTGAATGACTCCAAAACCCATAGCTGGCTTGTGAGTGTATAACCACCCAGATCTCTTCAGGCTCAATTCTTTTCTGAAAATCTAGAACTAGAACCAGATATGGACTTAGTTCTTATGCGCCGCAAATGTGGAACTAAACTGCCGAAGCCATAAATTGCTTTCAACCAAGAATCAAACTTTGTTTAAAACTGGTTTTGACTGTGTCATCCAGACATTATCATTTTAAGGTTTGACTACCTTCTGTTTTATTATCAATAATTTCATCAGTAATTTTTTATAATCCTTGATTAGACTTTAACTTCTATTTTTGTTGCTATGTACTCTTCTCTTCGTTTCTTATGGTGATTAAATTAAGTCTCCGTTGTCTGTGATCGTCCATCATAGAGGAAGAAGAAGAAAAAAAAAACAATATTTTCTAGTAAAATATAAATTCCAGTTGCTTAGCTTTCATAAAATTTGCTATGGGTTAGCAGTAGCCTACACTTGATGCAAGCTAAAACTATCTGACAAGCTTTTCTCCCATGTCTCTATTATAACAGCCACAGGTAGTAATACCTGCTGTGGGAAAGGTTGTTGTGTTTGTTATCAAGCTGCGGTGATGGAGACGTTCAAGAGAAGTTAGTTGCAGACTGTTCCAGTAGATGACAGTTACGCATGTTATTGTTAAATAAACCGTATTGCGTAAAAAAAAAAAAAACTTTTTTAAGTGCAAAAAAAATAGAAACAGAACTTAACCTTCGTTGTGCATTATGTTTTTGCCAGATCTGTTTGGTCATTCTTTCTTACTTATTTATAATTTCTGCATTTCTAATTTTATTTAATGCTTTCTTTTTGTCCAGTTATGATCGATTTATGTCTGCTACAACTATGGTTCTATTAACACCTAAGGTGTTTAAAATTGGATGTTTTATATGTGCTTCATAAATTCTTCCTTTGCCTATTGGATAGATCCATGACTACAGACAGAGAGAGATTTATGCTTTAAACTGAATCTGACCGTTTTTTGAGTGTGCCATGTTGGCAACATCACAGGGGCCCACTTTTTTTTTGCTAAGGTGAGAATATTCAGGTGGTCAGAGTATGAAATAAATAAATAAAATCCCCATTTCATTTTTGTAATTTTTTTAATTTCAAACAATTAATTCCCCCAAATCTGCAAGCAAATTTAAGGTACTTGTGCTTTTCTATTTCCCAATATTGCAATAATGTCCACACCCTACACTTAGCATGAGCTGATCTATTTGATCAACAAGATGTTTGTTAAGCCCATTCAGATTTTGTGTGCAATTCTAATAGAATTGTTTCATTTATGAATCATTGTTGTGGATTCGGTTCCCAAACTGTTTAAGCTAAAACAACTAAAACATTGAAATATAACATGGATATTAGTACCAATCATCTGATTCCAAAAGTCAGTAGTAAGTTGCTGCTTTTACTAAGGAACATTAGAGTAAGCTTTAGATATTTAGATACACATATTTACCCATATATATATGTTTATACTTGAGTAGTATGAAGCAAAACTACTGTTGCCTACATTTTCTTACTACCCTGTGTAAATTATTTTACTGAATAGCAGGCTTAACCAAACAATTAAGACACACAGAGTTTATGTAAATGAGAATTCTTTTTCCATTAAACATAAGCCTGGTATTTTGCATTATTTAAGCTAATTGAGTCACCTGGAGGCTAAGCATAATTTATAATATTATTAAATTCAGATTTCAGGTTTAAAAAATTACGAGTTTTCAGTAAACCTGCTTTGTGAGACGGTCCTCTGTTCTTGGAACTACAGTATACAGTATATCAATATATACAACTGCTGTATATTCAGTTTTGAATTCAAATAGCTGCAATAATGATTAAACACTGTCTCTTTATGAATAATTTAGTATGTTTTTTGTCCGTTAGTTTTGCATCTTAGAATGATTAATTTGTTTTCCATGTCCACCATGGATTTTGAGGTCGATAAAAACAGGTTATTTCTGTGGAGAGATGTATGTTCCTCCGATACAAGTAGGTTTATATCTCTGAGCTCTGTTTTCTGCCGAGTTAAAAAAGCATTAGTGTTAATATAACTGGTGAAGTATTTTTATCTGTTAATTTACAGAGGAGGCAGATCTTTCAGTTTTCAGGGTCCTCTCATGTGGAACAAGCTACCATTGTTTATTCTGTCTATATTTAAGGCTAGGCTTACTGTAAAACCTTCTTTTTTGCTAAAGCTTTTAGTTAGAGCGGCCCAGGTTATCCTGAGCTACACTATATTGCCAAAAGTATTTGCTCACCCATCCAAATTATTGGAATCAGGTGTTCCAATCACTTCCATGGCCACAGGTGTATAAATTCAAGCACCTAGGCATGCAGACTGTTTTTACAAACATTTGTGAAAGAATGGGTCGCTCTCAGGAGCTCAGTGAATTCCAGCGTGGAACTGTGATAGGATGCCACCTGTGCAACAAATCCAGTCGTGAAATTTCCTCGCTCCTAAATATTCCACAGTCAACTGTCAGCTGTATTATAAGAAAATGGAAGTGTTTGGGAACGACAGCAACTCAGCCACGAAGAGGTAGGCCACGTAAACTGACGGAGCGGGGTCAGCGGATGCTAACGCGCATAGTGCGAAGAGGTCGCCAACTTTCTGCAGAGTCAATCACTACAGACCTCCAAACTTCATGTGGCCTTCAGATTAGCTCAAGAACAGTGCGCAGAGAGCTTCATGGAATGGGTTTCAATGGTCGAGCAGCTGCATCCAAGCCATACATCACCAAGTGCAATGCAAAGCGTCGGATGCGGTGGTGTAAAGCACGCCGCCACTGGACTCTAGAGCAGTGGAGACGCGTTCTCTGGAGTGACGAATCGCGCTTCTCCATCTGGCAATCTGATGGACGGGTCTGGGTTTGGCGGTTGCCAGGAGAACGGTACTTGTCTGACTGCATTGTGCCAAGTGTAAAGTTTGGTGGAGGGGGGATTATGGTGTGAGGTTGTTTTTCAGGAGCTGGGCTTGGCCCCTTAGTTCCAGTGAAAGGAACTCTGAATGCTTCAGCATACCAAGACATTTTGGACAATTCCATGCTCCCAACTTTGTGGGAACAGTTTGGAGCTGGCCCCTTCCTCTTCCAACATGACTGTGCACCAGTGCACAAAGCAAGGTCCATAAAGACATGGATGACAGAGTCTGGTGTGGATGAACTTGACTGGCCTGCACAGAGTCCTGACCTCAACCCGATAGAACACCTTTGGGATGAATTAGAGCGGAGACTGAGAGCCAGGCCTTCTCGTCCAACATCAGTGTGCGACCTCACAAATGCGCTTCTGGAAGAATGGTCAAAAATTCCCATAAACACACTCCTAAACCTTGTGGACAGCCTTCCCAGAAGAGTTGAAGCTGTTCTAGCTGCAAAGGGTGGACCGACGTCATATTGAACCCTATGGATTAGGAACGGGATGTCACTTAAGCTCATATGTGAGTCAAGGCAGGTGAGCAAATACTTTTGGCAATATAGTGTATATTTATAGGGCTAGTTAACTCTATTTCCATTTTCTAGATCACTGCTTCTATTTTCCTTTTGTAAGGCCGCTCACACTGAGCCCGGTTCTGCTGGATGCTTCTTCCTGATAAAATTGAGTTTTTTCCTCTTCACTGAATAGATGTTCTGTGTGACGGATTGCTAATTCACACAAGAGTGAAACCTGCAAAGTCAATGACTGGATGCAATCAACAGGTTTCCCTTAGAAAATATTAAACTGATTTGACTTGACCGATCGGACTGAACTGTCTGTAAAGTGTCTTGAAATCATGTTGTATATTGGCACTATAGAAATGACTCAAATTGGAGTGTGGAGAAGTGATCATACACATTTAATCACAGATTCTTTAAAAAATCTACTCACCTTCATATGACTGATGTATCCTGGGTACTCGAGCACCAATACCTTAAAAAAGGACAGTAATTTTTAAAAATATTTAATAAAATAAAAACTTTGTCTCCAAATTCTTTTGAAATCATTCTCAAAATTATTTCTCAACTCACGAGCAGTTTGAACAGCAGCTACAATAGAACCCATTGCTGCCTTTTCCTTCTGGCTCTGATGAGAATCTTCCAAAGTGGTTGCTGCATCTTTAAACTCTTCGTAAGTCACATATTCTCCACCGTTTTCTTTTACGATTTGGCCAAAGCGAGTCAGCAGCTCTGGCAGTTCGATGTCCTCCATCTTTAAGTATCGATATCTACATTTCCTGATCAGTTCCTTAATTGGAGCATTTTTCATTTGCTCTTGAAAAGGTTTGATACGCTGCATCAGTTCAGATTTCAATATCATTAGAACCGAATGATTGAATGATTGATCACTAAAAGCTTTTAGGATTCTGTAGATCCTGTTTTTTTCTTGGTCTGTGAAATCTTCAGGTTTTAGTACCAACAGAAACACATGAGGACCAGGAGCAGAGGCCTGCACACAGTCTGTGATAAACTCTGTCAGTTTGTCTGCTGTGGATAACAGAACATCTGGAGTATTGATAACAGCTAATTTCGTGTTTTCCACTTCTCCACTGAATCTAATACAGACGTGAGCTTCATATTTAAAGGCGTTAATTCCTAGTATGAAGTTTCCCACTGAACTCCTCTGGGACCAGCAGCTTCCGAGCAGAATCACCCTGAGCTCAGACACTGGAACAAAAAGATAAAAGAAAGGTAAGAGAACAACGAATGAATTAGAAGTGATGTTAAAGAATATTGAAGTGAATGCGATAAAACCATCAATCGGTATTGAGGCAAAATTTGTGGATGTTGGTCTGGAAGTAACTTTAATCACAAAATAAAATAAAAAAAAAAAGGAACTAAGCTAAAAACTGGCTAAAATAATTAAAAGTTAAGACTTTAAGGGTATATAAATGGTTTTGAAAAAATATATAAAATACCAAGAAAAATGTAGGCCTAACTTCAATTGGGGATCTCGGTTAAGTTTCAGTTTAACTTTGCTGTTTAATTTTCAAGCTGTAAATTTGAGGTTGAGCAGAGAAAGTAGAGTTTCCTGCCAGAAACACCAAAGGCCCTAAGCTTCCTTAAAAAGTACAGTCTGCTCTGTCCCTTCTTGTTGACATCTTCACTTCTGTCTCCAGTATAGTTTGTTGTCCCGGTAAACACCAAGATACTTAAACTCAATCATCCCCACTTGTTCTCCCATGATGTAAATAGGGTTCAACTTGCTCATATTTCTTCTGAAATATGCAATAATTTCCCTTGTTTTGTTGACATTAAGGATCAGATATGGTTTCCACACCATACTACAAAGTGGTTCACCAACTCAGCTTATTGACTATCTTTGATGTACCCAATGACTGCAAAGTCATCTGAGTATTTTAGCATATGTAGGGAGTCTGTCTTGTTCTGGAAGTCAGAGGTTTATAGAGAGAAAAGGAATGGAGAGACTACCGTCCCCTGTGGTGCTCCTGTGCTGCTGACTACTTGATTTCACAGATGACCCTTTAATCTAACAAACTGTGGTCTGTTTGGTAGATAGTCTCTGATCCAGGCGAACGTTGATGCCTCCACTTGAGCCCTACTTTGTTGCCAAAAAAGGGTTTTTTCCTCTCCACTGTCGCTACAAGCATGCTTAGTGTGAGGGATTGCTGAAGAGTCAATGAGTCGATGCAGTCAGCTGGTTTTCCTTAGAGAGAAAACTTTGAATCAATTTGACTGGATGATCTGGTTGAACTGTAAAGTGCCTTGAAATAACGTGTTGTGAATTGGTGCTATAGAAATAAACTGAATTGAAATGAATTTATCTTCCCTCCTCAATTCAAGAAGAAATGCACTTATTTAGATTTAAATTTATTGCAGTATAGTTTGGACTAGAAAAATCCTCAGCTTCATTCCATATATTTGAAGAATCCTTCAGAGGGCGTTTAGTATGTGGCAGTCCAACATTCTGAATTGTATTTTTTTTACCTTGAAGGACTTTACTTAAAAAAAATATTCATTTTAGGCAATCTTAGCACACCTGTGCACTAATCATCATGTCTAATCAGCATCGTGATGGGACACCTGCGAGGTGTGATGGATTATCTCAGCAAAGAGACGTGCTCACTTTCACAGATTAGGACTGGTTTGTGAACAATATTTGAGGGAAATTGTGAAAAATATTTGTGTATGTATGTGGAAAAGTTTTAGATCTTTGAGTTGCTCACATAGAAAATCGGAGCAAAACCAAAAGTGTTGCTTTCATATTTTTGTTAAGCTTACATAAGAAAAACAAGCAGGATAGCTTCTGTGATGCATGTGTTTTTGCAACACTGACAATTATAATAAAATTGCTCCGCTGTCCAAAATTTAACAAACAATTTTAGGCAAGGCTTAAAAACTGCTGTCCAGGATTCTCATTCCCCATTCTCTAAGAGATTGGGTGGTGAAATGGGAAGGTAAATGAAAACATTAGCAAGGATCTTTATGTGCTTCAATTAATGTTTTAGCAAAACAAAGATCTATACATCATGAGTGAAAACTGACACCACTTTGAGAGGTACTGAAATAAGATAAACTTACATTCAGGTGGTATCCAATCATAGCTTTGACTTCGTTTTATAGGCTGGTCATCTGTAAAGAAAAAAGACCAACTCATTACCAAGACCAATATACTGTAATTATGTCTATAAAGCGTTTGTATCCATCATCTGTGATGGATACAACGATCAGTGCGCTGTCCTCTGCTGCTTATGAATGATCACAATCTCGGTTGGTTGGCCATAACAATTTGATCTATTTAAATCTGGAAGTCCCTCAGTATCTTAGCTTTGTCAGTCTCCACCACCCAGGAAGGCAGCAGGGCAGAGCTAAGTTTTTGGCAGGAGCTGAGCATAGTAGAAAGAAATTTAACCTTTGGCTTTGGTATTACTTTCCGTTCTATTGTACCTTGATCTGAGTGATGCATTTGTTATCACATCTCATGGGGTTCCTCATACCTCCTGATTGTCCAAAATAAAATCTTGTTACACTTCAAACTTCCTAAATTTGAACATTGATAAAACCAAGGGAGAAGCTGAAAGGTAAAAAATAGAAACATATATAATGTCTAAGTATATATTATGCTTTTAAGCTGTTGCTGAACTCACCGTCTGGTAGAATCTGCTCTGAGCTCTGGCAGTGCAGCTGAGTTCTGGCACCATCTACAACAAAAATAAATAAATAACAACAGAAAACAGAAAAGTTTAGCAATGTATGACCAAACTAATTACATTAAAGCAATACAATTTCAACAAACTGCTATAAAACTTGCTGCCTAAATACACTTTTCATTATTTTTGCAATTTGAACACAAAATGCAAAACTATATATATTTTGAATAGCATGAATAAAATCTTACCCGCTGCAAAGGCCATATTGTACAGGTTTGATTGATCTGAAAGGAAAAGGTTTAGAAAACGTTTTTTTTATTTGACATTATTAAGCTTAAGTACTAAGCTGATCCAAAAAGCTGGTTCTATGCTGAGGATATTCTGCTGGAGCCGCTGGACCCAACTGCTTCGGATATTATCAAACCATTGATGGTTAGTCGATAGAATGGCTTCAGATTAGGGGTGGGTATTGACAAAGAAGTCATTAATCGATTCAAATCACGATTCACATGCAGCGATGCGATTCTATCACGATGCATCATGATACTTGAAATATTGCGATGCATTGCGATATTTTCACTGAACACTGTAAGAAAAAGATCCAGCCCTTACCAGTGGCTGACTGGCTGTGTATGATTTGGATAGTGTCTTCAATTGATACATAACTGAAAGCAACTGAATTCATACATAGCTGTATTTATTGAAACGACTTTTGAAGGTGTTGCCATGAAAACAAATACTGGACACAAATATTACTATTACTGGCGTGGACACACTGACAAAAAGATCTTAGGATTCACAAAACTTAAAATAACAAAATAGGGATAATCAGTACATTTACATGGCCTCAGTGGTCCTTTTGCAAATTACGTGCATCATATCAATTTCATTTTTTCCTTCTTTGTTTTTAAAGCCAGAATGCATCCAAGCATCTGACTTGAAATGTATTATTTTGTTTACGAATGACTCGTCTCAGTATCCCGCGGCCGGACATGCTTGTGACACAAAGCAACGGGCGTCAACACATCCACAGCGACATCTGCTGGACTGGAAGTTGTATTCCACTTGATTTGGATGATGTGCGCCAACCATTAATGTATTTTATTTGTTCATTTTTTTTTTTTTTTTTTTTTATAATCGATTCTTGCCTTCAAGAATCGATGCAGTAGATCACAAAAGTTAAAATTGCGATGCATCTTCATGACGATTATTTTGCACACCCTTACTTCAGATTGTTTGTGGGTCATTTATTAAAAGGCGCAAATGACTGCAGGCGCAAACATAAATGAAATGCTTCTATAAAAGAGGGGTTTGCACGTGTCAAGGGTTGCAGCATGTCAAATTGCAGGACGTCCGTGCAAAAGGATACAGGGTCATAGGGAGATGGAGATATCTTGGAAGAGGTAAATTCAAATGTAGTTTAAAATAAGAATGAAAATTAAATCATTTAAGACTTAGATATGGCTTAAATGCTGCACAAGCGAAGGTGTTAGAAGTCTCCACTATGGTCTTTCAGATCTATTATGCACAAGGTGCTCTTTTTTTTTTTTTTAAGCACAAATTGGATTAAGTAGCACTTTTGAAAGAGGCAATGATTTTGACACGCAGAACTTAGTGATTTTGTACATATGCATGAGCAATAGCTCTGCAGACCCGTCACTTATATTTGTCCTTGTAATACCTAAAGCCTGTTTAAAAACAAGCTTCAAACATAACCCCTGCTGTTAACTAAAAGCAACACAAATACATACGAATCCTACGTCCTGTTTCTGCACAGGTGGGTTCAATAGGTCTACTGTGTTGCCTAACGCTATTCCTGTGCACAAAAATAAAGCAAAGTGGAATAATTTATTATTCATTAAGACTTAAATGTTTTGCTAGAAAATCACAATCTTCATAAAATATATTATGCTCCTATATTACTAACTATTAAACCGTCTACATACAACCTTTGATGTTTCATGTTCCATCAATGAAGCTAATGTTTTACAAAGACAAATCGGCTCTGTTTTCAGTTTTTCATTTAGAAATGAGAAAATTGGAAAATTGTAATTTCCTTTATTGGTTTTGGGTATATTATACATTGAATTTGTGTCCTTAAAAGTTTTTGGTGCTTGCACAGTATGGAGGCTGCACAGCGCCTCCTACTAGTGTTACAATCCAACTGGCTGTCTTACCACTTAGAAGGCTGTTTATAAGCGAATAGCAGCTGTGATTGGTTTAATTGTGTTTTTCGTGAGCTCAAGGAGCAGAAGGGTCACAGAAAAGGTCAATTAGAAGTAATGCAAAAAGAAAATGCAATTTCAAAAAGGATTTGAAAATTTAAGTTTAAGAAAATGGAAATTGAATCAGGAATAACAACTTTAAGTGCGTGATTAGGAAAGGTATTTATAATCAGATTTATGAATTTGGTATTTAAATCTTCATTTACATACATTACATTTTCAAAATTAAGGAGGTAAAAACAGATTAATAAATACAATTTACAATTCTGCTTTAATTATTCCATTTAAAATGTAAAATTAGACTATGTGCTTCAAATTGGATTGAAATTGCATGATTTACATGTTAAAGTTGAAATTTAACATTTAAAAATGTCTTTTTCACTGACACTATAGCTCCCCATAGACTTAACATTATCATGCTTTCAATACAAAAGCTCAATCGACTCCAAGCTTGACTTAGCTTCAGCATCCTAACACTTTTATTATGGTGCTATTTTTGGACTTTAGCTCAGCTTTCAGAAATGTCCTCCCAGACAAGGGCTGTACGCTTTGCTTTTTACGACGGAGTATTAGGGCCACACATGAAGAGAAAAAATATTTTTGCCATGACGAGATTAAACTCAACATTTCGAGAATAAAGTTGAAATGTCATGTTGAGTTTAATCTCCACGTGTCAACTTTAAACTCGCCCTGTCGACTTTAAACTCGCCATTTCGAGAATAAAGTTGATATATCGTGGCAACTTTAATCTCGACATTACAAAGTTTGGAGAAAAGAGCAACCGCGCTCCACAGCTGCAGTCTGCGTTTTAAGAGTGAAGGTAGTCTTTGACGTGCTGCAACTGTATAATCATCACAGGAAGCGGTGGCCTACCAATAATAATGTAACGTCTTTCCCTATGCTTACCCAGGCTCGCAGTTCTGAATTTGAGAACATGTCAGTCATTTCAACTTTATTCTCGAAATGGCGAGTTTAAAGTCAACAGGGCGACTTTAAAGTCGACATGTCGAGTTTAATCTCGTCATGGCAAAAATATTTTTTCTCTTCATGTGTGGCCCTAATACTCCGTCGTAGCTTTTTCAACTTAAAAAAAATATAATTTAAACACTAAATGCTGATGGAATGTCCGGTTTGCTGACATCTCCCATTAAAAATGAAAATAAAAAAGATGTCATATTAATTTAGATTTTCTAAGATTTCTGATTTCCTCTGAAACATAATATGCATATCAGAATAAATTATGTTAAAAAATAAAATGTTTAGACTTCATAGGTGTTTGTCTCAGGCTATCAGGGTTACGCTGGTAGAACCCACAGGGTTACACCTCAGTTATGCTGAGGGGAGAGCAGGACTGAAAGCTTATCACTTCCAGCCATAATTGTTTTAGAGGTCTTCAAAGGACCGGGCTTAATTGGCAGGAATCTCATTGAACATTTTATATTAGGGTTTGTCTGCATACATATATGCATAGTGTATATCCGCATGTATAAGCTGACAGATGCTTAAAAGTATAACAGCTTGCAAATGTTTATATCACTAAAAAACTTGAAGAAATTTCAGTAATTGTATTTCCAAACAAGAACTTTACACACCTTTATATATTTTTTATATATTTATTAGTTTTTAATGCTCTGTCTTGTATTTGGAATATGTAATTTAGAATAATGTCACTGCTTCTTTAACAACAGTAACAGTAAGGAATTATGTTTTTCATCATTCAAGTCCCTAAGACTTCACAGACCACTACAGTCTGTGTTTTTGCACTTAAAAGAGGATGTGAAAACACTTTGGTAAATGTAGAATAGTCTTTCTTTCCACATTTACTGTGACAAAATGTCTGAATGCTGATAAGCCACGTGGACTTTAGCTGAAGCTCTGTAACTTTAAAATGTTTGTCTCAAGGGGATTTTAGATAAAAGAAATAATCTAATGGATCAAATTTTCACCGCGATACAAAGTATTCACTTGAAACAAGTTATAGTAGTGATGGGTCATTTTAAGTTTTATCAAGAAATATGCAGCAGCTTCAAGGCAAAAGAAAAGAGTGTCAACCTGTTTCTCTCAATTAACACTGGATTTATCTACATTTAAATTAAATTCAATTTGACTTTTAGTTTAGTACACTTAGGCTACTGTACTTATTGTTTTTTTAATAAATCTTAGTCCACAAGCATCCTTATTCACATCTTTATTATCAATTTCCCGTTTTGATATTTGTTCACATTAGTTATTGACGGCATCTAAAGACTCAAAGATATTTTCAATAAGAAAGAGGGAAAAAAATACAATATAACATAGGATAACTTAATTTAGCTATATTTATTTTACATTGAATCAGTGTAAATTTAGTATGTCAAATATGCTGCATGTAGGGCTTTTAAATATATATATATATATATATATTTTTTTTTTTATTATATATATATATATTTTTTTTTATTATATATATATATATATATATATATATATATATATATATATATATATATATATATATATATATATATAGAGAGAGAGAGAGAGAGAGAGAGAAAAGAGAAGCAAGACTGATGTTTTCTAATCCCATTCAATAAATATTCTGATTTTATTTTGAAAGACCCAAGCCAGCACTACTACCGTAATACACGGTGTTAGCGTGACCTAAAAAAATCTAGTTTTGCTCCTTGACTTTCGCTTTTGAAAAAGACGCTGAATTTTCTGCTTTGAATGCAGCACTTTGGTGTTAAAGTAAAGAAAACATGATCCTATCAGAGAAGCAAAACGTTTTGAAGCTTTCAAATAAAACTGGGTGCTGTGCGAGCTACTTACGCGGTAAAATTCTGTCATTTCATAGTTTCTGAAAATGAACACGATTTATTTCGAGTGTTTCTGCAGTGTGTCAGGTTAAGGGTGACAGAAAATATAAATATGTTAGCCATTAAAAAAAATGTGAAAAGAACCTTACCTGTGCTGAAAAGATGCTTTTTCAATATCAGTTCATCATCTGTTCAAGTATTAGTGTAAAATTCTGTTTGTCAGACGCTGAATTAATGTTGCTGGTTGTGTAATTTTTCTAACCGGTAAATCTTACTACTTCTGCAATTAAACCAGAGTCAAAGCAGAAGTTTCTTTGAGGAAATGTGACTGCCCCTCCTCCCCTTGCCCAGCCTACTATCAGTATATCAACAGGAATAATATTTATTTATTATTTTTCATAGTTTTATTTGCGCTGCTCACAAACAAACAGGCCTGCTGAGAGTAACTGATTATGAGTTATTCTCTGTTTATCATTAATAAAAATGAGCAGAAAAGTTTCAACCAGATCATACAGATATGATTGATGCAGCTCCTTCATCTGCTGAACAAGAAGACAAAAATCATCACTGTAAAGATAAATCTTACAGTGAAATATTAATTACTATGATGGCCCAGAAGTGTCAGGTCGACTGCAAAAGCGGCAACAAAAATGCAAAACCCATAATGAAATATTATTGGAATTAAAAGTGCTGGTTTATTCTATATTTTGTGACCACTGTATGTTTTGATCGTTGGATTGAATGCATTTTCTACACCATCTGGGTCAGCCTGGTCAAAGAGAGAGGAGAAAAAGAAGCGAGAAATGTCTGGAAAACCAGTGACAGTGTCTCATTTGTTGAAAAAGTGACTTGTATATAATCATGTGGCTAAAATGAAATCTCACACAATATTATTATTGTTAATAAAATATAGCAGCACTGTTTTTTGTATTGACCCTTAGTTTTCATTTACATGCACTGACATAATAAACATAACTGGTCAGATGATATGACAACTTATATCATAAATTCTGACCATGCGGAAACGAAAAGTAATCAGATTGTTTCTTCCTCTTTTTAATTTGATTGTATAATTAATGTCCTGATTTTTTACTGAAATACATCCTGTCACTACTTGAAGGCTGATATTGTTTATATTTAAATAATATTCATGAAATAAGAGATATCACTTTTAATTGAATCGAGGAGGTACTTGCCAGAAATAATTTGGTTAAATGTAGTAATTTCTTATAGTTTAACCCTTTAAAGCCTGATCCAAGAATAAAACAAAACAGAAAATTACTTTTTTTTTTGGTTGAATTCTTTATTTGCCCTTTTAAAAAAATATGTAAAATGAAAAAACAGAAATACATTTTTGATACTAATAATTTATTACTATGCGATAAGTCAAGGTTATTTTTTGTGTAGTCTTCTACTGGCTGTTATCAGCTATATCTGATTGTGTACAATAGGATTTTGAGTAAAGTTTTTACCATTAAATCATGCAAAAGGTGTCAGATGCAAAACATTTCAGAAAGCCTATAATTGGCATTTTAGGGTTAAGATATGGTCACAATACATGGCAACATCTTTCACATATTGTTGGCAAGTATAAGTATTAGGAAAAGAGCAATAAAAGGTAAGTTATTTATTTTTTGACAGGTAAAAACTTGTCATAAATGTTTGCCTACTACTGATTTAAGCTACAATATAGTCACTATTTGTGACTTAAGCCTATTATGTCTGTGCATGGGAACGAAAGCAAGTATCACCACTGAACAACTGCTCCAAAACTTTTTCATAATCGATATTGATATATATTCTGTTCCTCTAGGGCTCTTTTATCCCTGAAGATCTGAATTTAGGCAGACTGTATGGTGTGAAATTAGCAAAAAATCTAGACAAGCAGTGATCTGTGCACCTAATTAGCAGCGAACGAGAGGGACCAACTTTTACACAAGAAACATAGACCTTTATGTGAGAACCCAAAGCTAGCTCTTGGTCTCAATAAACTATCCGTATATTAACTTTGCACCCCCGCCTGAGTTGATCTAAATAGCGTATGCTTTCATAAACAACATGCTTTGGCTTACATAATTTGTGGTGGCATTTTACGCATTTTTAATCGTTAAGAGGCTGTGTTAGATCTACTCAGCCACTCCATTATAATGCATTTTACCAGGTCAGTTCACTGCAAGGGTAAACATGACCAGGAGATCTCTGATCTTCAGGGAAAGTTATGATGAACATGCATCTGGCCTTCTGCTCCTGTCGAAATAACACATAGTTTAACGATAAAGTCTAAAAACTCCAATATGTTTGGGTGAGAGAATAAGATCAACCTTTAATAGGTAATGAATTATTTAAAAAGATAATACCATGTAATTAAACATAAAAAGATTGTGGAAAAACTAGGTGTATCAGTTACACTGCTGTATCTGTTCATGTTAAAATGATCAATGACATATTGTTTTTATTTGAGTGTAGTTTCTTTCATATGCCAGAAGATGTCAGTAAAGAAACAAGAGATCACATTTAAATCTCACTCCTCATGTAAGAAGTAAGCTTATTTTTTGTTAGGATCATCAATGACCAACATTAACACCTTAAATGTTCAAGAATGCAAAGAATAGCCATTTAAAGTAAACCCAGGATTAAAGTATGCAGTTTCTGATGATTGCAGTATTACATGATGCTGTTGTCCTTATGGCAATGTGCTTTTTCTTTGTTTATATTCCTTCTACAGTGTTTATGAACCTACAGACCTCAATACTGGCTTTTGTGTTGCAACTGTAACCTCTATTACTTATATGAATATTAGCATGATTGAAGAAATAAACAAATTAAAGCAGAAAGAATTCTTAAGTTCAACTGCTGGAGGAAATGCTAACTTTGTATAAACACACAGACAACAGAATGGTGTGAAATTAGGGATATATATCAATATTTACAATATTTACAGACAAATCAGTCATGACAATTCATGAAGTCCAGGGTGTGTTCCTTTATCCAAGGAATTCAACCACTTCTAGTTAGGACGTAGAAAGTGCCATTTCCTTTGGTGGTTATATGGGTCTAACGGGATCCTGGAATAGAATTCTGAAATGGAAACCTGGCCTTTATAAAACAGGCCTGATTGATCAATCTTCAGTTTTTGTGCTTCAAAATATCACAGCAGTGAAATAAGTTTATATATTAAACTCATGTGAGTACTCATAGTTTCAGTTAAGCATACAGTGATAGTGCTTTACAATTCAAAATACTTTGGGTTTAAGTGCTTAAATCCAGGTGAGTAAACATTTTAGATCTGTTTACACTGACCGAGCCCTAACAATTGCTGGGAGGCTAGGGATAGCATGCTAGCTCACCAGTTCCCACCTGTCAAACCTTGTGACCTGATGAAGGTTTTAATCCACAATGATGAATCTAAAAGTCGAAAGGCATATGAGTGGAAGACAGCATTGTACACACTTGTTAAAGGCATATGATCGGCTAGAAGTCTGTCAGCGTCAGACAGCATCTCCTACCTGGGCTGCCACTCGTCAACCTTATAAGCTGCAGCTGTCAATTTAGAAAGCTGACATAAAACCAAGTGAGAACAAAATGATCTTGTTTGGCTTTTTTAGTGGTAAAGAAATTAAGGAGAAGAGGATTTTATTTTTAGATAAATCTTTAAAATAAAAAAAAATTAAACTGAATTCAACAAAAATGGAAACAAATTATCTTGGTTACATAACCTTTTATAAACAATGTCTAGAAGCCTGAGCCAACCATCCCTAAACTCAGAAGACACACTGTCTGTAGGGGCCTATCTTCCAACTGTTCAATATTTTGCACACGGTGGCGCATGTGTGCAATGGATGTGCACTATTGCACACATGCGCTATGGAGGAGAGTCGCAGTAGTGACTTTGCACCAGGCTCAGATTGGTAATCTGTGATACCGGGCATTTGCCCAGTGGGCCGGTCCTAATTTCAGAGTGCGAGGGCCTCCTTAAATCATACCAGCCCCAACACTTACTCTCTGGCCGAAGCTCCTACATGTACCTGTGACACTAAATAACTCAAGGAGCTGAAAAAGTGCCAGGGCCAAAAATCGTTCCCAGTCCAAACCTGCATTGTACCCAGAGAGATATTTTTTTGTTTTCTTTCTTTTTACAGTACATGTTCTAGTGAAATTATTTAAAGATTACACATAGATTAATTAATTCCGTTGGAAAAAATCAATTACTTAACTGCTAATAATGGCCATTAATTGGCACTATAACATCTGAAGCAGCAACAGAATTTCAAAGCTGCTCATGGGAAATGCACACATAGAAGCTTCCTATTTCCTGTAGTTGTCATTGTAAATCTTGTCACTGTTCCTGTCTGACGGTTTGCCTGAACTGTCTTTGCACTCCTGGATCTCCTGTTCTGGCCTGTTTGACTGACTTGGCTTGGGACGCTTGCTTGTTCTCTGGGGCTGGGACACAGTGGACACAGCATCTTGTGGGAAGTGCACTGGCTGGATCCTACTTCGTTCTCAGGGGATGGACTGAACTTGTAAACCAGGTTAGTGACTCACGTTCATAATTTTCCCCTGTTAGATTTACATGGTCACCAACCTGTGTTTCCTCTCTCCAGAGTTTCCTGTCTCAGACACCCTAGCCGCTGCTACTGCAGATCTGCAGTCCGTCAGCCTGCTGTCTTAATGAATGCTTTTTGAATAATCCAACTGTCTGTATTAACTAAATACTACATTGGTGTTCTGAGAAAATATGCAGTATTCTTGCCAAAGATTCAAACTGTTTTGTCCAATGTTAAAAAAAAACCTGAAAAATTTTAGTTTACACATAAAATAAACTGTTTGATTGGCTGTGAGGTGCAATTGACTGACGTGTCATCTACTTGATGTCAGCACAACAAACGGCTGCAAAACACTCCAAATTTCAACAGTGGGAGACAGGAAAGAATGAAAAGGAACCAAATGATCAGCAAAACGGACAGCGAAAAATCCTGTTTTGATATTGTCCTGGTGTTTTGACAAACTTTTGTTGTGCTCTTGCTTTTTTTGGCTAACTTTGTTGATATTTATATTATTATTTCTTCTAGAAATGCAAAGCTTGTATAAAAGAAAAAACATTTCTTATACTGTAATTTGTAATGACATTATCACTAACAAAATATAAAACTGATCTGGGCCAAAGATGGCAGTTAAAATCTGGCCCACATGCTTCAATGAATGACGGGCCCCCACTGGTCTAGGTCTGGTTTGCCAGATATGACCTGATACATGGGCCAGTTTGGATTTCCTCAGTTGGTCAACGTCTGGCCCGGTTCTGGCCACACATGCGTCACCTCTGGAAAACTAAACCTGCGCCAGTGGAGTTCTATCATTCACTGGGGCATGTGGGCCAGATGTAAGTGCATTATGTGGGCCACATCTGGCCCAGGCCAATTTTGAATTGTGGGTTATGGTGAAAGAGAAAAAAAACTGGTAGAACTCTAAGTAAATAAATGTGACTCCATAGGACATTGATTCTTGGATTCGTGTTTATTTCACTTGATTCATCATTATACTGGTTTCTCTTGTTTGTTTCAATCTCTGGACTTTTTACAGATACGACCATAAAACATTTCACCCACAGTGATGCCATGAGGGTCTGATTACAGTGGGTGCTTTACAAATCAAGTCAAGAAACATTATCATACAGAAGTAAAGTCTATTTCAAACTCAATTGTTCACATTCTCAGAGGGAGAGAATTTAACTCTTTCATGATAAACAGCTTTTTGCTCACCGTCCTGCGCTGAGAACAGACATAAATTAAATGCTTGAACACAATGAAATGACAAAGTTTACATATTCTATTTATCTACATTTAAAAAGAAACAAATCTAATGTAATTATAAGAGCTCATAATGTATAACCATTACCATGTGTTTATCTTAAACGACACTTTAGCTTTTTCCGAACTCAATAAATGAAGTCATGTTTATTATCAGTAAGAGGTGGAGACAAAAGAAGAACATGCAGAAAGTTTCCTCTGATCAGGAACCAACCCCTGAACAGCAGCATTGAGGAATAAACTGTCTGCATATGATGAACCTACTCTTCTATTTAATCAACCAGATTTCGGAGTTTCATTAAGATTTGGATCTAAAATGTTTGATGAAATATTATGACACTCCTGTGAAATATTCGGAAACAAACAGGAAGCTAAACATCTGACACTTTGTTCACAAAGCTCATTACATGAGTTTGCATGTTTTGTCAACGTGTTTAAGGATTGGTAGCATAGCATCAAAGGCTTTGAATTTTCGCCTCATCTCTGCTTTTTTTCTAACTTCTTCCATGTATTTCTTTTTAATCTCATCCAGTTTTCTCTGATACTCTTCCTCCAGTTCTCTTCGAATTATTTCTTCATAATCTTCACAGTTTTCATATATTCCATATTCCTCTGTCAGATTATCCATTTCGCTCTCCTCCTTCTGATTTCTCTGTTTGTCTTCCCTGTGTTTCTTCTCCAAAGACTCTTGCTGTTCTTTCTCCATCAGGTTTAGTTTTCCTTCCAGGTCTTGTCTCTTTATCTCAAGGGATCGTTCAGCAACTTGACTTTTTAATCCTGATTGTATATTTTTCTCCACTGTTACCAGCTCATTCTTTGTCTTTTTTATTTCTTCTTCAGCTTTCTTCCTTTTCTCTTCTTCCTCTCTATATTTCTGCTCATTTTCGTTCTTGATCTTTTTCTTCCAGTCCTCCTGTAATTTTCCTCGTCGCAGATTTTCTGTTTTAGCCGTTCCAGGCTTTATTTTCCACATTTGTTGTTCAGCTGCCAGTTTTCTTTCAAGTTCTTCCACCCTTGCCTTTATTTCATGACTTGTTTCATTTGCAATAATCTTCATGTTCTTCTGTATGGCAGCCTCCGCCTCTTGCAGCATCTCATTAGTAAAATACTTTCCCCCATTTTCCTTCACCACTGTGTCAATCTTTCTGATCAGCTCTCTGACCTGAGTACCGTTGTCTACATCCTGATTTTTAAAAACATGGTACCTTCCTCCACAGTCAGCAACCAGCTGCTTGAAAAGATCTCCACATTCCCGTCTAATGTATTCTTCAATGGTGAGGCCATCTTGCTCCAATGACTCTCCTCCAGTTAAAAGAACGATGGTGAACTTTTCTGAATTCTTCCCAAAGATTTTCTTGATCATTTCTAATGTCTCTTTGTCCTCTGGTGTAAATCTGCCGATCCGTACAACCAGCAGGAAGACATGTGGTCCTGGAGCAACAAAATTAACACACCCCATCAACTCATGCTTAATCTCTTCATGGCTCAAACTGTTGTCAAAAAGACCAGGTGTGTCGACAACAAAAACTGAGCGGCCGTCTACTTCAGTCTTTTCCTTCAGGCATTGCTTTGTAACTGAGTTTTGACTTGATTTGGCATCAAACTCTTTTCTTCCTAAAATGGTGTTTCCTGATGAGCTTTTCCCATTGCCAGTCTTCCCTATCAGAACAATTCTGATATCGTTTGGATTTGGTTCTACGCCTGTGAAAACAATAACAGGAAATCTAAAAAAGTACAACTAAATAATCTTACTAACAGTTACATGTCATTTTGTTAATCTTAATAAATGATAACATAGATTAAAGAAAGAAAAAGAAATTTGCATTCCTTTTGATATTTTTCAAACGATTAGTAAAAAAAAGCCAACCAACACATCTCAAAATACTTAGCAAAAACTGAAGAAAAAATAACTACTCTCTCTCAAATTAAGGAAAACCACACTTGTTCCATCTGGCACTAAACTGCCCAAATAGTGCAAATAATCCACCTACCAAATAAAAATGTGTGCATGTATAGATTCACATTTCCACTGTTTTTTGATTTTTACTGTCAATATTAAAATCTCTTAAATTACTGTTCTGCTGGTATTATATTTCTTTTAGAAGTTAGCTGAATTACATGACTATAGTTATGTTACATACCAGTATAATATTAATCTAACAGCAAATAAAACAGTAATGGAAGGTAATGGGTCCTGTGCATAATAGTGGACAATGTTCAGACTGGTTTTCTGCTGATCCCATACTTGGTTGCACAGGCAGCTGTTTCAGGAGATACATCCAGACTTCCCTCTCCCCAAACACCTCCTCCAGGTCCTCTGGGGAACCTGGGGCCCTCCAGGCCAGCTAAGAGTCCCTCTAGCATATCCTGGGCTGCCCTCTAGGCCTCATAATATTGAAATGTGCCTTGAACGTCCTCTGAGGGAGACATCCATATGGAATCTAGAAACATATCAAAGTCACCCCAACTGACTTCTTCCAATGTAGAGAAGAAATTGCTCTACTCTAACCTCACCTAGCCTCTAGAGACCATCCTGATCTCGCGAGCTTTCAAGGTTTCACTCGCAGATCAGTCTGGCTACTTTCTGTTAAAGAAAATTTGGAGCCGTTCACCAAACGAACGTCCAATCAGCGTTGGCTTTGAGGCGGGTTGAGGTGTGACGCAACGAGAAGCGCGACAGTTCAGTCTAAAGAACATGGCGGCTTCAGCCGATGAAACTAGCGTTAGCGTGGCTATCGAGCAAGTTTTATCGGAATTACAGAGTATTTCTTCACTGAAAGAAGAGCAAAACACTGCTCTGGAGGCTTTTCTCAGAGGAAAAGATGTTTTTGCTCTTCTCCCGACTGGTTTCGGCAAGAGTTTGATCTATCAATTGGCTTGTGCCTGGCATGTGGTTGTGTTTTCGTCGTCACTCTGTTAGTACGTCATATGCTTCGTTGATCTGATTGGTTTATTTGGCCCATCTATCACCAACATAGGCCAATCAGCTAACCAGTATTTTCGCCCCTTCCCAAAATTACTTCAACGGAAGGTTTCCAGATGGATATGCAGAGCAAATCCAGCAAATCCCTCTGGCGGAGTCAGGTTAAACCCCACCCAGATGGGCAAGCACCTTACCATCTCCCTAAGGAAAATGCCTGTCCGCCCTGCGGAGAGAGGCTATTTCGGGGCTTGTATCTGGGATCCCATTATGTCATGGTCCAGATTTTATTACTACGGGGGAATGTAAAAACTTAGACTAATATGATAGCTAATAAAGGGCCACTGACTCCACATTCCTGGAGCATCCCCACAGGCCACTATAAGGGAGATGGTTGAATGTTTTCTCAATGTCCACAAATAACATGTGGACTGGTTGAGCACCCTGCAGAAGGTATAGAGCTGCTCCAATGTTCAAAAGGTCCTCTGGTGGAATTATGAAATCCCAGAGGGGGCTCCTATCAAACAGGGCCCTCTACACATGCTGATGGCACATGGATATGGGCCCCCAGTCAACCAGGGTGGACTGCAAGAAGAGATGACTGAGCTGGGGGGACACAAGTTGAACCACCCCTGTCCTTCACTTCTGCCTGTGGGCCACTCTAGAGTTAATAGGGCCGCACCTCTCTAAAAGGGTTAGGCTCCAGAGCCCAGGCTATGTGTGGAGGCGAGCCTGAATGTTTCTAGGCAGTATCACTCAACCTCCTGTTAAATCTCAGCCCCCCCCACCCAAACTCAATCTTACTGATATCAAGACTTTTTACATTCCCAAAACCAGTTAAAGGGTCCATGGATTAGCCTGGTCAGAAGAATAGTTGTAATCCTAAGGAGGAAAAAAGACCCAATCCATGCTAGAGATGTGCATCGTACCTGAGCTGAGGTTGTTTTGACTCTATGTGTTTTAATAATGGACTTTTACATAATATTCTAACTTGCTCAGACTGAAGTTAAGGCTTTTAATATCTGTAATTCATGATCAACTAAATTACAAGAAATAAAACATTAAAATATCTTGTTCTATGTGTAAATAATCTATATTATTCTTTATTTGGATAAGAATATGGACATTTTAATACAGTTAATAAAAAATAAAACCTTTTGATACTCTCTATTATGTAATTTTTCAGATATTCACAAATCTAAAAATCTTACCTTCAAATGATGACGTTAATATTTCCCAGTTTTTGCTGTTTCTTTGCTTTTTAGTCTCCGCAGATACCTGGACTGCTGGCTGCTGCTGCGTCTGCTGATATGCTATAGGATCACAAAACAGCCTTTAGGTGGCGCTGCAACAGGTACTCAAATGATACAGACATTATTTGCTGTCAGTGAACAATTTAACAACTTTACCCCTAAACAGGAACAGTTGTAGAGCTTTGTTCAGTTTCTCTTATTTAGTTTAGGCATCTGTAGCCAACTTAATCTGTATACTGTAGATTCTGCCTGATGAAAGCAGAAACCTGGGAAGTTGTAGATAATTCAACTGCAAAAGGGGCTTTGGTCATGTTGCAGCATGTTTAGTTGCTGGCTGTTGGGCTGTGGTCCTCTGGGATTTGAAGGCTGACTATGGGCTAGGAGTAGTAGGCTACGGTCTTATATGTAGCATGAAATACAGTTTTTCCTTCAATTCAGTTTATTCACAACACATATCATCTCAAGGAACTCTAAAGAGATAAATAATTCAAATCATTCTGAAAGAGTCTCTCTTCACCAAAGATAAATACTCTAAATGTAAACTAAAAAGAAAACTTTACCTCTGATGTAAGCTTTGATGCAGTTAGACTTTACCCTGGATTCACCCCTCAAAAGAAATCTTATTTGTAACCTTATAACCAAAAAGCACTTATTGTATTCATTCATGTTTTCAGTTTCTTTGTCCCACGAATGCTGTTGGGATCCTGAGGCTTGCCCACCAGAGTGCGCCGAGGATCCTCTTCTGTTTTATGTTTTCTGTTAGTGACTGGGGTTACTGTTGGGATCCGGAGATCCACCATCTGTCTCCAGCAGAGAGCGCTGTGGGTCTCCTGGGCTGGAGCTTCCAGAACACCTGAAGTTCATCAGCCCATCAGGAGACCTTCCTTCATAAGCAGCAGCCAGACCTTCCTTCGACGCCGCAGTGTTGACCAAGTTTGGTTAGCAAACCCTAGCCTCTGTTTATCTAGTAGATTTTAGTAGACTCTTGAGAGAAACTAAATTCTAACCTGCCTCTATCTTTTCTACTCACAGAAAGCCTGACCAAGGTCTGAAGCTCTGGATGAGCTTTACCTGGAAACCTGCCTGCCTGCCCAAGGAAGCCAAACCAGAAGGTCTTAGTCTGGAATCCTCCTTCAGCTCTCATGGAAGAGCTGGGAAACTAACCTGAAGATCTCAGTCTGGATTTCCTCCCTCAGCTCTCAGGGAAGAGCTAGGAACAAAACCCACGGCTAAGACTCACTAGCCAGAAGCTAGACGCTACTGCTGCTGAGCTCTCTGCAACTCCCACAATCTCTGGACCCAACCGGTTCCCCATTCCAAGGATCTGTCTGAACCTCTTCAAGGTACTTTCAGAATTCAACTCATTCGTCAAGCCATCTAACTGCCTGGCTAACCAAACACTCATCTCCTCAGATATCAGTGAAACCAGTCCCGGACCTGCACCAGAACCTGTTCTCATTTACTCTGTGTGTTTTCCATAATAAACCCTGTTAAACTTTTACTTTGCTTCCAGTGGTGTTTCTGCATGTGGGTTAAGTCCATAGACCTTTCATGACAGATTCTTTCACTGATGTACATCAGTCGATTAATGACTCTTATATCCTAAATCCTCCCTTATTATACATTTCCATTTTATTTAATTTTTTTCTGTTTTTAATCCTAAATCCAGTATCCTGAGAAGTCAGTGTGACCTTTGCCTCTAATAGAGGATGCTACCTTCTTTGTTCTTCAAGGATGAAGAACAAACGCTGCTTTCATCACTTTTACAGTTTTCTCTAAGTTTGCCTTAGATTAGTGGAGAATAGAACCTAAAAGCTGCTTCTGCATGTTGACTAGAATGGACTTGAGCCTGAAGATGTCTGTGTCCTATTTCACAAAATCAAAATAAAGCATTTAGTCTGGACTTTTCAGATATTCTGACCTATTTGAGCTTCCACTTCACGCAGCATTAAAACTGGATGCCAGGCTAATAGAGCAATATAAATGTATGACATCTGAGATCTACAAATTACAATATTAGTTTCCACTGTTCATCTTTAGGTTAATAGCTGTTCATTTGAGAAAGTTACTCCTTAAATTATGTTGTAAACAAAAATGTTCAAGAAATGTGTATTTTAGTTAATTTATTCATTAATTTGATCCACTTTTGTTTTCTAAATCAATGAATCTGAGATCAACCTCATGTTCTCTCGAAGAAAGCTGTAGATCTGCATTTAGCTTGATTACTTATATCAGGCTTGGCCTTTAAAACCAGGATGCACTGATCATATCCTTCAATTCCTAATTCTGCTTAGTCAAATAAGCCTATGGGCTCTAATTATTCTGCGTGTTTTATTTTTCATTTTTCTTCTTTAGTAAAAACTGTTTATTTACTTAACCACCTGATTTGGGTGTTCTCCCAAACCTTTCAGTGTAGAATAATACTTCAGAAAGAAAATTCTGATTTATTTTCAAAAATAGGGACAGAAAGTTTGTATTACTTACAGCATTAACCGTAATTATTTTCAGGTTTAATGTGTTCATCATTGTTTTTAAACCCTCAGTCTTCAGGGACTCAAATCAAATAAAAAATAATCTAAAATGTTAGTATAAGATACATAGAACTTTATTTTGATTGATAATGATTATAATTTCTTTCTTCTAAAACTGCCTCTGGATTTATTTTCTAACTCCTCAATGATGGGTGTGCCTAAAATGAGGTACGCTGAAAAATCATTGTTAAAATGGAGCAGAGTAGAGCTTGTAAGTTATACATCTTTTTCTGGCAGCAGAAGGATATTACTTTGTCTTTTGGAACATTGAGATTTCTTCTCCACTGTCACTACCAGCATGCTTGGTGTGAGGGATTGCTGAAGAGTCCAGAAGTCGATGCAATCAGCTGTTTTTTCTTTGACAGAAAATATAAAACAATCTGACTGTATAATCTAGTTGAATTCTCTATAAAGAGCCTTGAGATGATGTGTTGTGAATCGAATCTATATAAATAAACTGAATCTAATCGAATTGGAACAGAATAATATTCTTACAAATCTTTATCACTGAATGAGATTTAATCTTAATTTTCCCTACTGTTATCCATGGGTACCTTTCAAAAGACAATCCAAAAATCTTACCTGCCAACTTTGACATGAAGGGATTCCGGCTTCCTGGTTCTGGTTTCTTGTTTTTGACAGAAAATGGATTTTGTGGCTGCCGAGGCTGAGCAGAGGCTACAAGAACACAAAATTGCTTGACAAAATCATTGATATAAGCAAACATTACTGAAGAAGTCTTTGCCTTCTTTGTCTTAGGCTTACTTTCTGGACCATAACTATGGGAGCAGCAAAAGTGGCCCAGATCTACTAAATGTTTTCCAATCTGCCCAAAAATGTTGCATCCAGCCAGGAGGTGCCTCTTCCAAAGTTTTAAGCCTCAATGTCATTGTTCAACCCCAGACAACAGCATTAACATGTAAGAAAGACACTCTCAGGTCATCATAGGTCAAGCATTGCAAAGTGCCTTTGGCTGACTTGTACCATACACATATGACCAGTAACAAAAAATAATATTATAAAATGAATTCATCTTTAACAAGTCTCAGAACCTTTTAGTCTAATCTATATTTGTTGGATGTCATATATAATGCCCCTCTGGAGCACATAAAGGGCATTCTATAGAAAGAAAATCCCTGAAGTGTCTTGCCCGAGGACACAACGACACTGAAAGTCGGAGTTGGGTCTTGAATCGTCAACCCTTCGATTTCAGGGCAAACTCCTACATCCAACGCCACTTTCGCCCCAACAGCAATAGGTCTCCCTTTCTTTAATTTAAAGGCTGAATTTTCTGCTCTAAAAATCTGGAAATAACAGAATACTGTAACAAAAAAGTGAAAATTCATATCTGGAGTTTAATAAAGTCTTTATTGATTGATAAATTTCATGAATAATCCAAGATTTGCTCCTGAGAGTCCCACAATAAGAGCTAAGATACTAACCCCAACATAACAGGACACTAAATGCAATTACAAAAGAAAAAAAAAAAAACAACAACTTTAAACAGAGGTGGTGGACTCAGACTCCAGCTTCCAAAAACATACAATTCAATCATAGACATTGTCCCTCCCAGATATCACCGAACACCCCACCCCATCACAGAGGAACGAGGGACCTACCCGCTCCAGCCGGTAACCAATACCTCCTCAACGACCGACTCTTAACAATCATAGACAGGTTTCAGGTATTACAGGAGACAATCCCCCCCTTAACAGCAATCCCCCCCCCTTTAACGACCGACCCTCAGAATCATAGACAGGTTTCAGATATTACAGGCTAACGATGGAACTAAACGCCCCATTCATCGGTTACCATTTGCATGTTTCCAAGCAATACAAGGCCTTGTCTATATAAGACTCAAACTCACTGCGGATCCAGACATTTGAATTGAGAAAGCTTCCTGGAGAGGTGGCGAAACGTTTTCAAATCTTGGACACCAAGTCCAGTGGATATTTTTTGAAATTTTTACGGAATTACAAAAGAATAATTTAAATCTAGAAACTGTAACATCTGTACATGTTACCATAGTGGTTTTCACTGTTGACCTTTAACCCTGAAACCAAGGCTTTGTTTATGGTGGAGTCTGTAATCTCACAGATAACTAAGTATCTGTAAGATACTTAGTTATCTTACAGATAAGATTTACAGGATAAAACCCCACGTTGGGAAAACCATATTCAACAAATCTTACCTTGCAACTTTGTCAAAATAGCTTTGACGCCACCGATCGGTATATTGTTTTCACTACCAGAAGGAGGGACCGGTGGCTGCAGCTCCTGCTGAAGGACTGCAAGAACACAAACACAGCATACAGACATTCAATCATTCAATCCAATCCAAGGCAGTTGTTTAACTTCATTATTATTGATGCTGCAATGAAATATGTCCTCCTAACTAACATGAAAGAAAATGTTGCAAAGTTACAGTTTTTACCCGTTCTTGTTTGGAAATAAAATATGCTGCAAACATTTTAAAAAGTAAAAATAGTTTAAAACAAAAAACGATGCCATATGATATTTATGTAGTCAACATAATGCTTAACAGAAGAACCTGAACCATTAAGTCAAACAGAAGAAAATACCCACAGTGTTAATTAGGAATCAACATTAAACCCTCCTGAACCTGTATTTCACAATAGCTTCAAAGGATTCATTGCTTTAAAGGTAAACTTACATTTCTGAAGTTTTGAATGTGGTCAAATAATTGAATTCAACTTCACAAGGGAATTAATTTCTTTCCCCTTCTTTTTTAAAGCTTAAAGACAATGACCAATATGAAAAAACTATACAATTGAAATTAAATGGACTGTATTTAAACTAATTCATCTTTGTGGCTGAAATCCACCTTTAAAGTGGGATTAGATTTACAGCTAGAGATGAAATGGTTTAGCGGACGATTCTATATCAAACATCTCAAAGAATGAGGTGTTGAGCCTTATCAGGCATATTAGTAAGAATAAGCTGGAACTGAAAACAGTTTTTCTCTGTCAATAGCATAACAAGGAGAAGAGCCTTTGTTAAGCAGTAGCTTATTCAGAACATGTAGGACAGGGGATGTAAACTAAACAGTACAGCTGTCAAAGCACCGGAGAAGATACTACGATACCACTGCCTGTCACTGCATACAGAGCTGAACAGCCCAAAAGGAGAAAAAAAGAGAGATGGACCTGAAAGAAAACAAAGACTTGGCTCATCATACCTCAGTTGGAAAGCTTTAGAAAGGCTCAGACTAGATTGGGACACAAAACTGTCTCTGCTTCTATCAGGAGGTAACTTTTAAACTTTTAATCTTAAATTAATACCTGTGTGTTACTTTGGTACTGTATAGTAATAGTGTTCTTTCTCTGACCTTAGATGTGTAAAATGATAGAATCGTGCTAATAGATAATATAGGATTTTGATCAAGGTTGAGTTTTGTGTTTCAGTTTTGTAAATGTTGAATCGGACACCAGGAGGAAGAAAAGGAGGGTTTGTCATGGGCAAAAAATACTTAGTTATATTTACTCTGCCTCTCGCCCTCTAACAGCTGGAGATAGCCACCAGCACACCTCAGGAGAGATAAGCGTGGTGGGAAATGGATGGATGGATGGATGGATGGATGGATGGATGGATGGATGGATGGATGGATGGATGGATGGATGGATGGATGGATGGATGGATGGATGGATGAATGTTTATATTTAATTCAGAAAATTCAAATCAGAAAAGTTTTTTTTATTTAAACTTAGGATTATTACCTTCCCACTTTGACTTTAAAGGTTTCTGGCTGCTGCTTGGTTCAGGCTTCTTAGTCTCCTTAGCAGGAGTCTGGACTGGTGGAGGCCACTGCTGCACTGGAAGATAACAATAATAAAACCTACAATACATTTTCTCATAAGACAATATTTTAACTTATTCCCGTCTGTTTCCATTTTAAATTAAAAATTTTCATAAGCATTTTAGACCCATGGCATTAAATAATCCAGAGGCATATTTATTTTGCCATATTACTTTTTATTATTATTCTCAGTTTTGCAGGTGAATGTTTATCAAATGTGGAAGTATATAAAAATTATGCTGATGAAGATTCTCAGTCATCCCGGTCATAGTCATAGTTCTGTAAAAGTTCAAAAAATCCACTGGACTTAGTTTCCAAGATTTGAAGACGTTTCGCTACCTCTTCAGGAAGCTTTCTCAATTCAAATGTCTGGATCCGCAGTGAGTTTGAGTCTTATATAGAGACTTGTCTCTATAAAGACAGTGGATTTTTTGAACTTTTACGGAATATAAAAAATTATCTATGGACTTAAACTGAAGTAATCATTTTGGACCAAAAGAGGGGTGTTCATAAGTTTAACACAGCTTCAGTTAATCCAGCTACAAAGCATCAATCAGGCTCTAACTCTGGGTGAAGGGATCCACTCAGGCCTGAACCTTCAGAGGCTCATAGAGACAGGAACAAAGGTGGCCTTCAATCACCTGAAGAACATTTCCAGACTTAAAGGACTAATGACACAGAAAGAAAGACTAATGACTCAGCTTCAAAAACTAAAACATGTGTTCATGTTTAGTAGAATTGATCAGTGCAGTGGTGTCTTCACAGATCTGCCAAAAAACAATGGTTCAGGGAGTAAATCCAGAATGCTGCTGCCCGGGTCCTCACCAAAACTAAGAAAGCAGAGAAAAAACTAAGAAAGCAGAGAACATCAGCCCAGTTCTAAAGTCTTTCCACTGACTCCCCGTTTCTTAGAGAATAGAATTTAAAATACTTTTGCTAATTCATAAATCACTGAATGGCTTAGGTCCAAACTACAAAATTAAACACATTTGAATTGCCTGGAAAAAAAGCAAAAATATTAAATTAAATTAAAATAAAATAAAACAACAAAAACTTACATTTTGAGGGAAGAAACTCCGGGCTGCTGTTCTGCCGATCGTTTATAAGATTATCTTCTATAAAAACAGGAAATTTCTGTAAGTCACAATCAAACTATAAAAACAACAACAACAAAAAAAAAAAAAAGAGATTTCTGATCATTTGTGTACTATTAAAACATGGTATGAGAAGTCTTGAGTTTAATCTTACCATCTTCATCAGCAAGAAATTCAACATTGTATTGGTCTGATTCATCTGTAACAAATTATTTTAGATTTTATTTTAATTCATCAGCTTCTTAAATATTATGTAAACTTCATGAAAATCCCCCACTATACCTTTAAGTTATTTTTTTAAGTTAACCCAATCAGGTAAATCAGGCATTGCTATTTTCAATATTGCAGAATTTCATCCAGCTTTTCATGCAACAAACCAATGAAAGTTAAATCAGAAAAAAATAAAAATGATTGTCAGCTGTAAAGTCTCAAATTGTTCAAGATTCCCTTTTTGTATTTGCTTTAAGGTGTTAATGTGTTTTTACATACCATGGCTTGAAGAATCCAAATGTGAATGAGTTTCTTTAACGGGTTCAAGGCTTGGACGACCACAGACAATATGGTCTCCATTGCTCTTTCTCAAAATGAGGGTCAGTTTCAGCAGCAGTCCTTCAGGGTTGTTTTGCAGCCTGACCCAGTTCTCTCCACACGTTGTGATCAGATCCTGCAGCGGTCGCTGGTGAGACGAGTAATTTGGAGCTGAAGTTTCCCATCCAGGTTTCGAGATAAGTACCAATGAACACTTAAATGCTTCATCGCTGAAGAGTTCAAGGATCTTACAAAGTTTTTTCTTTTGTTGGTCAGTGATGTTGTGCTGAACAACCAACAGAAACACATGAGGTCCTGGAGCACAGAGACTCACACAATGTTCCACATGTTCTTTAAGTTTGTCTTCAGAGATTGTTGGATTAAGCAGATTTGGAGTGTTTATTAGAACGGTTTTTGTTGTCTTAATCCTTCCCAAAATTTTGCTGGAGGTCTTTGGATCTTCAGTTTTGTTGCACATATTTGGACCCAGTAATAAATTAGAAACCGAACTCTTGTCAGACCAGTTGTTGCCCAGCAGAATAAGCCGCATCTCAGACACTGAAAAAACAAAGGAAAAAGTTATTTTTTAAAAGATAAATGCTCCTCATAAACAAATTACTAAATAATTTTCACCATCTAAGCTCTGCTTCATGTTTTCTCAGTGTTTTTCCAACAGCTATTTTCAGGAAAGCTTTGCCTTTCATAACATGATTTACCCCAGATGTTTACCTCAGATGTTTTCCCCAGGCCATAAAAGCAGCAAGTAAAACCCTGTTAAGAATTGTAATATGGACAAGCTGCTGGTGTAGAACTACAGTCAAATGACAAACCTCATGTTCATCAAAAATACATTTTAAAAAAGGTGCGTTTCAACAGCTTATTGCCTTCCTAACAATGATTAGCCACTTTGATATTCCCCGGTCTGGCTTCAATTATTACAACAGAACAGAGACTGGTCTTATCAAGTTCAATGACGTCCATATAAGACAGACTGGGGAAGAACCAGAGTCCTACTTTTATTGGACCTTTGTGGCATTCCCAAACGGTCAATCTTAGGACCTCTTCTATTCAAAATGCTTCCCCTAACTCAGACTGCATTACACAATGACCCAAATGAGCATACCTATTTAGATAACAAACACCTGTACATTACAATAATTTACATGTAACTAAGAACCCATTCAAGCACCGAGTAAATGCGTAAAAGAAATCAATGCATGGTTTGTTGAAAGTCTTAATCTAGGAGATGCATAAATCTACTGAAGTAATATTTTTTGGACCAAATGAAGAGGGTTTAAAAGTGTGAACAAAGCTCCAGTCATTAAAGCTAAACACTACGAATCCATATCTGGGTGCTTTGATGGAGGTCGGACCTGAACCTTTGGAGCCGCTTAAATACAGGAACAAATTCAGCGTTCTATCACTTGTAGAACATGATCAAGATTAAAGGACTAATTTCTCATCAGGATCTTGAAAAAATTATTCATGTCTTAATATTTAGTAGAATTGATCACTGCAGCTTCATCTTCACAGGTCTGCCTTTGATCAGATTGCTGCAGCTGATTCAGAAATTCTCCCTAAAACTAAGAAACTGGAGCACATCATCCCAGTTCTAAAGTCATCACTCTGGCTTCCTGTATGTCAGAGAATAGACTTCTGTTTGTTTATAATTCACACACAAAAAATCACAACAGACTTTATGTTGGTGCATCGAATGCACAGAACTCTCAGGTCTTACAGCACTTGTCTATTCTGAATGAACAGAACCAACACAGAGATGCAGTTTTTAGTTCTTATCCTCCATTAATCTAAGATCAAACTCGCTGCTTCCAATCGTAATTAAAAATGTATTTGTTGCCTTCAGTTTCCTTTCACTGTGCTATCTAAACATTTTAGTCAAAGTTTGTAAACTAACTTTCCTTATTTTGTTAATGATAAAATATTTTTATTAAATTGCATTTCCAGAAATCCAAGAACACTGTAAGAAAGTAAGGGAGGACAATACCAATAGTGAGATTGCAATAAAAATACTCATGAAGGGAGAAAAAAAAAGAGTTAAAAATGACTAAAAGAAAACAGGGGTGGGGACCTAGTTGTTAGGGTAAAGGGTTTGGAATCCTGAGGTTGTGAGTTCCAAACCCCCTCCCACATACTGCCCATCAGGCTCTCTGAGCAAGACCCTTAACCCCTGATTGCTCCCCAGGTGGTAAACAGTGGCAGTGGGTTAAATGCAGAGAGTTAATTTCTCAATTGTGAGCTCAAAAAAGTTCAATTTAATCTTTAATTCAAAGTGCAGCTGTGTAACAGAAGAAGTGAATGATGTCAGTTTATAGGCGAGTTTGAACAGGTGAGATTTTAGGTGTGATTTAAAGAGAACAAAATAATTTAGATTGCAGAGGTCAGATTTAATAATGATTGTTTTACTGTCTGTATAAACATCCCATATTTTACTTATTTTGTTCTCTCTACTATACATTTTCATTAATAATTCATTCATTAATAATTTATATACCACAGCATAATATGTTGAATTTTTTTTTATGTGCAGGACTTTCAATGATCTTGCTCCAACAATGTAAACAAACTTGCCTTCTCTGTTTGTAAATGTCATTATTTACATAAAATGACATGTGACACACACACACACACATATATATATATATATATATATATATATATATATATATATATATATATATATATATATATAAAAACTGTTTTCTCACCCCTCGTGGGGTGGTATGTGTCATCCTCAAGCTCGGGTCCTCTACCAGAGGCCTGGGAGTTTGAGGGTTCTGCGCAGTATCTTAGCTGTTCCTAGGACTGCGCTCTTCTGGACAGAGACCTCTGATGTTTTACCTGGAACCTGCTGTAGCCACTCTCCCAGTTTGGGGGTCACAGCCCCCAGTGCTCCAATTACCACTGGCACCACTGCTGCTCTTACTTTCCACATCTTTTCTAGCTCCTCTTTCAGCCCTTGGTATTTCTCAAGCTTCTCGTGTTCTTTCTTCTTGATGTTGCTGTTGCTTGGGATTGCCACATCTATCACTACTGCCTTCTTCTGCTGTTTGTCGATCAACACGATGTCTGGTTGGTTAGCCATCACCATATATATATATATATATATATATATATATATATATATATATATATATATATATATATATATATATATAATAATTCTAAAGAGAACAGTCAAAAAAGGTTTACTGTGCATCTTACTTTGAGGGGGACAGAAGGCACTGCTGTTACTCCGAAACAGCTTAGGTTCAGTGGCTGCAGAAAGAAGCAGAATATTTGACAATAAGCAGCAAAGAATTTGATGAAAAGATAGAAACATGAGTAATAACTTCACAAAGACATTATTAAGGTGTTTGTAACTTAAACTTAGCTAAAAATTTTATGTAAATACACACTATAACTCATTACAGACATAATTATTTTTTGTTTGTTTGTCTGGTGGGTGTGTGTGCGTGTTGGGTTGTGGGGTGGGTGGAGGATTTGCATTAAAAACAACTCAAAATGCATCTTCTGCCGCATTCCCATAGTTACTTGTCTTTCAGTCTGTAAATTGGCTTTATATCACCTCTGCAGGGCAAAGTTTGGTTCTACGAATGTATGTTCCGCTAAACAATAAAACTGTTAATCTGTTACAACCACCATGGGTCAAACCAGTGTTGACTCCAATATAAACCATATGATTTAATCATAGTTATAGTGCAGGGCGTGAACACATATCAGAAGTTCCTGCTGGGAAGAATCTAGTTCAACAGAGGCCAAAAAAATAGTCCTAGAAAGGTAACTTTGAGACATTGAAACTAATCAGGATGCAAAATCTAAAAAACTCTCAACACAAAAAAAATTCTGAAAACTGTCATGTAAAACAATCATCATTGTTATTATCCAAGGCAGTTTATTCATTATTATCTTTAAATGAACTTACAGGATGCAGAAGCCATGATGACACTTTGTTAGAATCTGAGATCAGAAGCTGTCACCCCCAAAAAAGGCAAAAATATTAGATGTTTTAGGATGTTAAGAGATAAGACTGTTCTTTGTAACAGCATCAATATAATCATTTAAAGCTACAGTGTGTAATTTTCAGCGACATCTAACGTCCAGACTGCAGACCACAGCAACATGAACATCTCCCCCCACCACTTGTCCCCCCCAACAGTACGGCGAGCGTTACAGGACAAAATGTCTTCCACGACGTCCGCATCACCTACCTTCTCAAGTGATGAGGTTTGTTTACATAGATAATTTTACAGATAGTATTTCATTAGTCTGTGTAGGGTATAGATTTCATGTAGACTTAATATACCCGTTATTTTTTCTACATCGTTGTGACGTTTTGGCGATCTCGCAATCGCTACTTTGTTGGCTCTGCGCTGCCGTAGCGCAAAAATGTCTGCCTCCATGGCTGCGAGACCCGCTCCTATGTAATTATAAATAACAAATTCTAAGGCAACGCAAATATTAAGGTTAAGAGGCTGAGCTCGTAGATGATGATAAATAACATAGTTATGTATAATATATTACATTTCTGACTATATATCCCTGTAATTATTACACACTGTAGCTTTAAAGACAAAAGTACATGAAAGCATAAAAGCTAAATAAAGTTGTTGAGGTAAAATAAAATCTAGTAAACTAATAAAAGTATCAAAGTAGTCATTTAAATACACAGAACTGAATATAAACATTGAAAAGTGCTTGAAAACAGAGGAATCAGTTAAAAAAGTCCAATCTGCATGTCTTTTTAATGAAAGATTCTATCAAATTACAAAAAAAGATAAGATTGAATTTACTGTAGTGTTTTTTAATATTTTATTTTAAAATGTTACAGTTGGATTCACCTACCTTACATGTGAAGCAGTTGCTTTACTGTTTTTCCCTGCCTGTTGATGAACGAGTATGTCTGCTCTGAAATACAATTCTGCTCATCTGTCAGCATGGCAGGCAGGAAGCTGAGCTTAGTCAATGTTTAACTAACATGACGCCTCAAATAACTAAGCTGAGCTATTTATATTATTTGAAAAGCTCAGCCGTACACTGGGAAATTTAAAAACACCTGGGAGACGAAAGGAAAAGAAAACTTTATTGAAGTAAATGAGAGCTGCTCACTTTATCAACCATTATTGTCCATGACATTATGTTTTTAAGAGATCTGACCCACATACAGAAAACCACTCAGAGAAACCAGAGTAAAAGTTTGACAGGTTTATTGAGGTTGGGTACAGTTGGGTTGGATTCAGGGGAGCTCAGAGAGCTGGTGAACCGGAACTGAAAGTGAGAAGGGAAGTTCACAGGGGTTAGTTCAGGGTCCGTGGGAACTTTGAACGACATCTTGCAAAAACAGAGACAAACAAGACTCACGTTTGCGGAGAAAGGCTTCTTCCCAGAATCCAGTCGGTGTAGGTCTTTCCAGAGATTGAGGGGCTTGTTGGAGAGTGGGCAGGTTTTGGTTTGGTTGGTTCCTGAGGAGCAATGGAGCGGACTGCCACTTAGATTTCCAGGAGAACTTGAACAGGACGTATGGAGATTAAGCCCCAGCTCAGTGTGAAACTCAAACAATCCTTCCGGCGGAGAAGGCCAAACATCCAATATGCAGGATGAATTCCTGCCGAAAGGCAAAAGACAAAATGTTAGACTCAGGGAAACCAAAGACTCAGTTGAACTCAGCTTTGCTAGAGTACCCAAAACTGGCAAACACTCTGGCGTTGAGCTATCGACAGTCTGCTACATGTGTTCTCTACATGTGCTCGTGGCAATTTACTTTACAACAAGGTAAAAACTTAAATGAATATAGATTCAATCCAGCATTTAAGAAAGCAGACCCCATTTATTTTATAGTCCTGTTACTTACAAAAAATATATTTTTCAATATAGTGAAACTTAAAGGGGAATGCCGTTTTTTTAACATTGGGCCCTTGATTTTACATTATTACATTATGTTCTACTCACCCATATGAGTTTTGTGTCATTTGGAGCTGTTCTGAAGATATTCCGTTATAGGTTATATCCAAGTAACATCTTCCTATGGGCAACATGAAGGCGAATCACTGTCCCCCAGACATCTGCGGTTATATTTTTTATATTTATAGTTTTTAAAAACAAAGCGAAGTGTGTATGATGTCATCCGTGCACTGGACTGAAGTTGTGAAAGGCAGCCCGGGCCACAGGCGGCTACGCTCTAACCCTTCTATTAATTTGGCGAGCTAATCTGAATCGTTCAATTCCATTTGGAGAGCGAGATCATCTGTGGTAGTAGCACCAGACATCTTCCAGGCATGTGAGAAAAATTAGCAGTTCAGTGGACAGGATGAATGAATGGTAGCCGGCGCACACAGATGATGTCATACACACTCTGCTTTGTTTTTAAAACTTATAAATATAAAAAATATAACCGCAGATGTCTGGGAGACAGTGATTCACCTTTGTTATAAATACTGGCGTACCATAAAGAATACATTATGAAGAATACATTACCGTTCTCAGCACGGCGTCTCCCTTAGTTCTGGCTCGGAAACTTGTCGTACATAAATTAATTTGATCACTTTATTGACTTTGGATTTATCGGAACTTGTTGGATTAAGAAAATGTAGGTTTGCAAATAAATTGAAATTGAGTCTGCACAGGAAAGAGATTCAAGCAGCTTCTGCAGGAGCAGAAAGAAAAAGCCCGACCCAACTTCAAGCTTTCCTTCTCCGAATCCCCTCCTGCAGCCGTCTTTTATTAACAGAACATAACACATGGTTACAAAACAGTATTTGTTCTGACAGAACAACTGATCAGTTCATAAAGACAGAATGCTCCATCAGAATGACAAGGCAGGATGGTCTCCTGACTGAATCATGAGACAGGAGTGGAGCATCCCCTTGCAAAAATGTTTCATAAGCACGCATTAATTTTATAATCATCATTGAATAAACCTGACTGAACTAAATGAGTTTTCACTTCTTCGTTGCCTTTTTTCAGACATGACTGAACCTTAATATATAATTATATACAGGTGCTGGTCATAAAATTAGAATATCATGAAAAAGTAGATTGATTTCAGTAATTCCATTTAAAAAGTGAAACTTGTATATTATATTCATACATTACATACAAACTCATATATTTCAGATGTTTATTTTGTTTAATTTTGATGATTACAAATGACAACAAATGAAAATCTCAAATTCATCATATCAGAAAATTAGAATATTGTGAAAAGGTTCAAAATTGATGGCCCCTGGTGCCACACTCTAATCAGCTAATTAACTCAAACCACCTGCAAAAGCCTTTAAATGGTCTTTCAGTCTAGTTCTATAGGCTACACAATCATGGGGAAGACTGCTGACTTGACAGTTGTCCAAAAGACGACCATCGACACCTTTCACAAGGAGGGCAAGACACAAAAGGCCATCGCTAAAGAGGCTGGCTGTTCACAGAGCTCAGTGTCCAAGCACATTAATAGAGAGGCGAAGGGAAGGAAAAGATGTGGTCGAAAAAAGTGTACAAGCAAGAGAGATAACCGCACCCTGGAGAGGATTGTGAAACAAAACCCCTTCAAAAATGTGGGGGAGATTCACAAAGAGTGGACTGCAGCTGGAGTGAGTGCTTCAAGAACCACCACACACAGACGTATGAAAGACATGGGTTTCTGCTGTCGCATTCCTTGTGTCAAGCCACTCTTGAACCACAGACAGCGTCAGAAGCGTCTTGCCTGGGCTAAAGAGAAACAGGACTGGACTGCTGGTGAGTGGTCCAAAGTCATGTTCTCTGATTAAAGTAAATTTTGCATTTCCTTTGGAAATCAAGGTCCCAGAGTCTGGAGGAAAAGAAGAGAGGCACTTCATCCACGTTGCTTGAAGTCCAGTGTAAAGTTTCCACAGTCAGTGATGGTTTGGGGTGCCATGTCATCTGCTGGTGTTGGTCCATTGTGTTTTCTGAGGTCCAGGGTCAACGCAGCCACATACCAGGAAGTTTTAGAGCACTTCATGCTTCCTGCAGCTGACCAACTTTTTGGAGATGCAGATTTCATTTTCCAACAGGACTTGGCACCTGCACACAGTGCCAAAGCTACCAGTACCTGGTTGAAGGACCATGGTATCCCTGTTCTTAATTGGCCAGCAAACTCTCCTGACCTTAACCCCATAGAAAATCTATGGGGTATTGTGAAGAAGAAGATGCAATACACCAGACCCAACAATTCAGAAGAGCTAAAAGCCACTATTAGAGCAACCTGGGCTATCATAACACCTGAGCAGTGCCACAGACTGATCGACTCCATGCCACGCCGCATTGCTGCAGTAATACAGGCCAAAGGAGGCCCAACTAAATACTGAGTGCTGTACATGCTCATACTTTTCATGTTCATACTTTTCAGTTGGCCAACATTTCTATAAATCCTTTGTTTTTATTGGTCTTCAGTAATATTCTAATTTTCTGATATGATGAATTTGAGATTTTCATTTGTTGTCATTTGTAATCATCAAAATTAAACAAAATAAACATCTGAAATATATGAGTTTGTATGTAATGTATGAATATAATATACAAGTTTAACTTTTTAAATGGAATTACTGAAATCAATCTACTTTTTCATGATATTCTAATTTTATGACCAGCACCTGTAATGTTTTGGGGTGGGCTACACGGAGGAGCAGTGGGTAGTGCTTTGCAGCAAGAAGGTTCCTCATTTGATTCCCGGTCGGTCTTTATGAATGGAGTTTGTAAGGGTACACCAAGCTTCCTCCCACAGTCCAAAAACATGACTGTTAGGTGGTAATTGGCTTCTCTAAATTGTCCATAGGTGTCAGTGTGTTTGTGCATGATTGTGTGTCTTTCTGTCTCGTCACGTTTTGACATGTTACATTTGTAATTTTGATGGATTTTCTCAGATAAAGTTATTAATTACCCTATTCTTATAATTTGTTATAGTCAGTATTTTCGTCTTTGTAAAAGCTACATCTAGCCAAGCATTCTGTACACCCCTCTCTCTCTCTCTCTTAGACAAAGCAATTAAAGGAACTACTGTCGTCATTTTCTTGTCATTCATCCTGCAGATTTTATATCTTACTTTTTATTGATCTGTTTTCCATGTTTTTCTCCTAAATGGTGGAGACAAGCAGCTGGATAAAATACAATCTACTGGCCCTTCAGAAAGAAAACTTATTTTGACTATTTTAATGTCAAATGGTAGTCTAAGGATTGGTGTCCAATCCCTATAGGTGTATATAGTTGCTTGGACCTTGAGACAAGGAACTACTATTTTTTATCCTCCCATTATTTTATCCTAACATTGTGACCTTACACGATCATTATCACTTTCACCCTCACAAAACATGTCTCTGCACTGTGGATTTGCTTTGTTGTGGCACACTCTACTCCTCACAGCGATGACAAACAACAACAACCAAAAAAACTGTAGTGTTCCTATGTTATTACTCTGGGTGTGAAAAGCTATGATTAATGTGTTATAAAAGTTTATATTTAACACCCTGGGTATTTTGTGGTTTAGCACATTTTTTATGAAACGATTATTTCAACACTTGATTATATATTGTTGAGAATTAAAAAGACCTTTTGTTGTATAAAAATTACTTTGAATGCTTGGTTAATTTCACGAGATATTTCTGTGCAAACTTTGGTTTTCTAAGTGCTTCGAAAAAACATCTATTGGGATTTGGTCCTATTTAAATAACCTAGACTACTGAATTACAGCTCAGGCACAATGTGTGGTAAAATATATATACATATTTTTATTAGCCCCACATGTAGCAAGAACATTTCTTTCTTATAGTCACAGAAAAAAAAAATCTGCACCTCATTGAAGGAAATAAAAAACTTTTACAACAGTGTTTTTCAACCCTGGTCCTTAGAGCACATGGTGCTGCATGTCTTGGATATTTCCTGGCTTTCAAACACCTGATATCAATTGATAGATTATTGGGAAAAAAGAATATACACTACCTTTCATCAAATCACGAAAACCACGCCCACATTCCAAAGTGACAGCCGGAAGTCCCGCCTCAATTAATATAAAGTTAATATAAAGTTAATATAAAATTAATATAAAATTAATATAAAATGTATATAAAAATTAACTATGTTATTTTAATAACGGTTATGATGATAAAATTATTATTTTTAAGTATTTGTATTGATTTCTTATATAATCACTGTTAGCATTCAGCCTCTGCCTGCAGCAGCAGCTGGAGCAGCTTGGTGATCTCAACTCACTCACACTCACACAGTGCAGCCATCCCACCAACCCCCACCCCCAACCCCTCGCTGCAGCGGCTGCGGCCCCCTCACTCTGGCCCCTCTGCCCTGTGCCTTTCTATGTGGCCCTCTGCCTCACTGACTAGGATCCATATATCTATATATCTAAATATATATGTATAGATATATATATATATATATCTACATATAGATATATATATATATATATATCTATATATATATATTTAGATATATAGATAAAAAAGAATATACACTACCTTTCATCAAATCACGAAAACCACACCCACATTCCAAAGTGACAGCCGGAAGTCCCGCCTCAATTAATATAAAATTTATATAAAGTTAATATAAAGTTAATATAAAATTTATATAAAATTAATATAAAATGTATATAAAAATTAACTATGTTATTTTAATAATGGTTATGAATAATAAAACAGCCGTAAGTCCCGCCCTATCCCATCCCCCACTTCCGTCCACTTGCCCATCCCCCCATCAGCCCATCCCCCACTTCCGCTTCTCTTAACGTATAAGACCCTTCCTCCGACCTGCATAGTCATTGAATCCTTTCCAACATGGCTCCAGTAAGAAACAGGCTTCGCGCTATCATTTCTGAGACACCGGTCACGATCTTCAGCGATCAGACCAATTTTTGGCGTGCTCTGCAGACCCCCCGCAAGGGTACACTTTTTGTATGCAGAACTCAGATGCCTCCGACCCACGCTCTGCAAGAAGAATGGTCTCTGGAACCCTATGGTGCCAGCGGTAAATGGGGGTACGTTTTCAAGTATGAAACTGGGGATCTGTGTCTCTATCAGCGGGGTGAAGAAGCTGAGAAGCTGCAGACTATCCACTCAATGGGTGTCTTATCATCAAACGACTGGGCTGTTCTGAAACTCATCATGCTCCGTAGACTAGACCGCGAGGACCTGAATGTAGCAGGCCCTGTTGTTAGCCAAGGAGCAGAGGACAGAATCACGGATACACCCGATGCTAAGCGCAGCAAGCTCGAGCAACTCCTCCTGCACGAAACTGACATAGAATCAGGAAGTAGGATCTTCTCAGCTACTTGGCAGTCAAAGAGGGGGGTTACAGGCCGATGGTTTTTTCGCGCAAGTCTCAGAAAGGCTCAAGATGAATCAATTATTTTTATGCTTGAGTATTATAATACTGAGTGCGGTGTGTTCAGGACATTGTTAGCCATTCCTTTTGATGCATGGCTTGATAAGATGTCAGGAATAGCGGATCGAATTTCTACACTGTTTCGCGAGTGTCGCAACTGGAAAGACATTCTGGGAGTCAAGAAAGCGCTTTCTTTGTAGACCCACCCCCTCACAGCAGCCGATGCCACCCCTTCAACATTAACCACGCCCTACCCAGTATAAGACGAGCAACCAAGCGGGCTGATCAGTACTCCGTGCAACTTCGTTGAACAGACTTCTAACATCTGAAACCATGAGGAAGGACGTGGGCTGCGGTACATCGTCCTGCGATGTGGATAGCTCTCCTGCTCCACCATCGCCTTCTTCAACCGCTTCAACATCGCCGCAGCATGGGTCCCCGGACAGCGACAAATTCTTCCCGGGACCGTACCACCCTCCTTTACCATCACCCCAGCCGGCTCTTGATTCCTCTTCCCAAAGCGACAGCGGGAGTGAGGATTTGTACGCCGCAGCGATGAAACGCATATCCGACTGGTCTTGTCCCCCGGGTATGAAACTCAGCCCGGAGCGCTTTGTATTACGGGCTAAGGACTGCAAAGATGGCAAGTTTCCCTTCCCCTTCCCACCTAACCCGGTGATCCAGGACGAAGATTCACAGTTTCCACCCTCCCCGGAGCCTTCCCAATCCGAGGACTCACAGCTTCCCCCCGGCCAAGGAGATCCTCCCTCCCCGGACTTTTCTCAACCCCTTGATTCGCAGATTCCGACGAGCCAAGGAGAGGGTGAGACCGGACAGGATGAATACGACGGCTGGATACGGTTCGGCTTCATCAAAGCTGTGAAAACTGTAGTGCATTATCTGCTGAGCGCTGCGATCAACAAGTATATTCAGGACTCATGCTACGGATGTTCCCATAACCGTCCGAGTGTGAGAGAGCATCAGTGTGCATACGAGCTTGAGGACAGGTACTTTGAAAGCAATTACTCTCATGTAATGCAAGTACTTTACAATGCAAGGTTCATTGATGCCATTCAGCAGTTTTAGCCGCTCGCAACATCCATCAAGACAGTAGCACGGTCAGTGCTGTAGCACAAGCTTATTTGTATGAATTGATGTTGGTCAACCAGGCGTCTGACCCCCTCAATGATCTACAGGATCAGCTGGATGAACAAGGCCCCGACATAAAAAATCAGCTTGAAGCCGCCACGCAGTACTGGAGGGGGTATTGATATATAAGAGCATGCAGTCATTTTCTTTTTCATGTCTTTTATCTATTAAATGAGTAGTTTCTACATTAGCTTATGATATAATGATTGTATTTTCGTGTTTTTTATCTATTGGATGAGTAGTTTCTACATTAGCTTATGATATAATGATTGTATTTTCATGTTTTTTATCTATTGGATGAGTAGTTTCTACATTAGCTTATGATATAATGAATGTATTTTCATGTTAGTGTTTTACTTTTCTAACATTGTTAATAAAAAAAAAAAAAATTATAAAATCCTATCGTATTCATCCTTTCTTTCATTAAGCATCACTACGTGTGTGTGGGAAGGTATGGCTGAAAAGAAATTAATGAAACGGGTATATTACACGCCTGCCCACCCAGGGAGTTTTGGTGGGGTAAATAGGCTGCACAAAGCTGTGGAAAGTGAAATGGGGAAGAGGATACCGGTTGAAAAGGTGCAGGACTTTTTATCACAACAGGATGCTTATTCTTTGCATAAACCGGCAAGAATAACATTTCCGAGAAATAGAGTGTTTGTCACCAGGCCTTTAAAGCAGTTCCAAGCAGATCTTTGTGATATGCAGAGCTTATCCGAAAAAAATGATGGCTACAATTATTTATTAACCGTCATCGACGTATTCTCCAAAAGAGCCTATGTCAGGGTTTTAAAAAGGAAAACTGCTTCCGATGTCGTAAAAGCTTTTCAATCCATTTTAGAAGAGAGTCAGATTCCAAAGAAACTTCAGACTGACGACGGCAAAGAATTTTTTAACAAATCATTCAAAGCTCTGATGAACAAAAACGGTATTGAACATTTTTCCACGGCTAGTGAAATAAAAGCTTCGGTGGTTGAGAGGTTTAACCGTACGTTAAAATCAAGAATGTGGAGGTATTTCACCGCAAACAACACTCTCCGATATCTAGATGTGCTTCAAGACCTAGTCAAAAGTTACAACCACTGCTATCATTCAAGTATTAAAATGACACCTATGGAGGTCACCGCCGATAACGCTTTTCAGGTGTTTCAGAACCTTTACGGGACTAATTCTAAACGATGCACAAAACGCAAGATAGCATTTAAGCAAGGTGACCACGTCAGAATCTCCAAGGTGCGTGGGGTGTTTGATAAGAAATATGAACAGAGTTTCACGGATGAAATCTTTAAAGTTACAGAAACGGTACAGCGATCTCCTCCGGTATTCAAACTGGAAGATTTAGACGGAGAGCAGGTTCGAGGTTCTTTTTACGCAGAGGAGCTTCAAAAACTAAAAATGTCAAAAAACAAAATGTATCAAGTGGGAGAGATATTAAAGAAGCGCACCGTGCGGGGAGTCCAACAGGTCTTAGTACGTTGGAAAAATTGGCCGGAGAAATTCAACAGCTGGGTGAGAGCCGATGACCTGCGAGATGTATAAAAGAGAACGCTGCTCCCAGACGGCTGACAATGCAACATGGATCGCATAACTGAGGATGAGGGATTTTATCTGACGCTACCCTCCAACGCTAGTCTCAACGTGTTTAAGGCTAAATCCACGCGGAAACTCGATACTTTATTATCCTTAAACACGTTGAGACTAGCGTGTTTAAAAAACCATCGGCCTGCAACCCCCCTCTTTGACTGCCAAGTAGCTGGGAAGATCCTACTTCCTGATTCTATGTCAGTTTCGTGCAGGAGGGGTTGCTCGAGCTTGCTGCGCTTAGCATCGGGTGTATCCGTGATTCTGTCCTTTGCTCCTTGGCTAACAACAGGGCCTGCTACATTCAGGTCCTCGCGGTCTAGTCTACGGAGCATGATGAGTTTCAGAACAGCCCAGTCGTTTGATGATAAGACACCCATTGAGTGGATAGTCTGCAGCTTCTCAGCTTCTTCACCCCGCTGATAGAGACACAGATCCCCAGTTTCATACTTGAAAACGTACCCCCATTTACCGCTGGCACCATAGGGTTCCAGAGACCATTCTTCTTGCAGAGCGTGGGTCGGAGGCATCTGAGTTCTGCATACAAAAAGTGTACCCTTGCGGGGGGTCTGCAGAGCACGCCAAAAATTGGTCTGATCGCTGAAGATCGTGACCGGTGTCTCAGAAATGATAGCGCAAAGCCTGTTTCTTACTGGAGCCATGTTGGAAAGGATTCAATGACTATGCAGGTCGGAGGAAGGGTCTTATACGTTGAGAGAAGCGGAAGTGGGGGATGGGCTGATGTGGGGGATGGGCAAGTGGACGGAAGTGGGGGATGGGATAGGGCGGACTTACGGCTGTTTTATTATTCATAACCATTATTAAAATAACATAGTTAATTTTTATATACATTTTATATTCATTTTATATAAATTTTATATTAATTTTATATTAACTTTATATTAACTTTATATTAATTTTATATTAATTGAGGCGGGACTTCCGGCTGTCACTTTGGAATGTGAGCGTGGTTTTCGTGATTTGATGAAAGGTAGTGTATATTCTTTTTTAATTGGGCTTTATTGAAGCAGAGAGGCATGCAGGGCAGTGTACTTCGAGGATTAGAATTAAAAAATACTGTTCTACAATTATTTATTCTCAGACACATTCTGTTGAAAATGTACTGATATATGTAATTGTAATGTAAAAGTTATTTTTACTCCTCTTCTGAAAAAGGGGCAGTTCAGAAATCAGATGAAAGAACATTAAGGTGAAAACAAAACAACATTGTACAACAGAGTTAGACTTTATTAGGTAATGACTCTTGGCTCTTTGTATCTGCTGGTCCTTCTTTCTTGTCTTTTCCACCTCTGGACTCTTCACTGACTCAGCGATAAAAATGATTCACCCTGCAGGTCTATTTCAGACCCATTTTTCACAGCTTCGGAGGGAGATAACTCAAATCACAGTTATCTCTTACAGGGTGCAGCTTTTTGGCTTACTGTCCTTCAGTGAGGACAAATACAGATAAAAGGCTTTAAAATAATGAGATCATTAATTTACCACATGCTCACAAGTGTCTTTATTTTTCACATTTTAAAAATGCAATTATAAGAGTTTGATAGATATAAGCAGTGTTATGTGTTTTAGTTCAAGTTTAGTTTAGTTTTTCTGTTTTTAACTCAACAATTTTGAATATTATGAACAAGAAATAAAGTCACATTTATCATCATTTATCATCTGATCAACTTTTCACAGATTTGAGTCTGAGATGTTTGATGAAGAATGATGAACACTCCTCTGAAACAGTCTGTAACAAACATGAAGCTAAACTTTCAGGATTTTATGGATCAACTGGTTTTCCTTCAAAGAAACATTTAATTTAATCTGACAGTATTGAATCTGTAAAGTGCAGTAAGATTACATGTGTTGTAAATTGGCAGTATAAAAATAAACTGAACTGAAATTGAATTGAGATTATGTTTTCTCTTATTTTTATTTACTGTCTTTTTTATGTAAAATGATATAATACAGATTTTACATAGTGTTTAACTATTACATGACTTTGCATGTTTTGTCAACGTGTTTAAGGAGCGGTAGCACAGGATCCAAGGATTTGATAATTCCTCTCAATTCTGCTTTTTTTCTAACTTCCTCCATGTATTTCTTTTTCATGTTATCCAGTTTTTTCTGATACTCTTCCTCCAGTTCTCTTCGAATAGTTTCTTCAATCCCTGAGAGATTATTCGTTTCACTCTCCTTTCTCTGATTTCTCTGTTTGTCTTCCCTGCGTTTCTTCTCCAAAGACTCTCGCTGTTCTTTCTCCATCAGGATTAGTTTTCCTTCCAGTTCTCGTCTTTTTATCTCAAAGGCCCGTTCAGCAACTGGACCTTTTAATCCTGATTGTATATTTTTCTCCACTGTTACCAGCTCATTCTTTGTCTTTTTTATTTCTTCTTCAGCTTTCTTCCTTTTCTCTTCTTCCTCTCTATATTTCTGCTCATTTTCACTCTTGATCTTTTTCTTCACGTCCTGCTGTAATGTTCCGTGTCGCAGATTTTCTGTTTTAGCCGTTCCAGGCTTTATTTTCCAGATCTGTTTTTCAGCTGCAAGTTTTCTTTCAAGTTCTTCCACCATTGTCTTTATTTCGTGACGTGTTTCATTTGCAATAATCTTCATGTTCTTCTGTATGGCAGCCTCAGCCTCTTGCAGCATCTCATTGGTGAAACACTTTCCTCCATTTTCCTTCACCACTGCGTCAATCTTTCTGATCAGCTCTCTGACCTGAGTACGGTTTTCTACATCCTGATTTTTAAAAACATGGTACCTTCCTCCACAGTCAGCAATCAGCTGCTTGAAAGGATCTCCACATTCCCGTCTAATGTATTCTTCAATGGAGAGGCCATCTTGCTCCAATAACTCTCCTCCAGTTAAAAGAACGATGGTGAACTTTTCTGAATTCTTACCAAAGATTTTCTTGATCATTTCTAATGTCTCTTTGTCCTCTGGTGTAAATCTACCGATCCGTATAACCAGCAGGAAGACATGTGGTCCTGGAGCAACAAAATTAATACACCCCATCAACTCATGCTTAATCTCTTCATGGCTCAAACTGTTGTCAAAAAGACCAGGTGTGTCGACAACAAAAACTGAGCGGCCGTCTACTTCAGTCTTTTCCTTCAGGCATTGCTTTGTAACTGAGTTTTGACTTGATTTGGCGTCAAACTCTTTTCTTCCTAAAATGGTGTTTCCTGATGAGCTTTTCCCATTGCCAGTCTTCCCTATCAGAACAATTCTGATATTGTCTGGGTTTGGTTCATCGCCTGTGAAAACAATGACAGGAAATTTAAAGTATGCAGAGAAAGAAAGAAATTGGATAATATGTTCCTACCAAAAAAGTTACAAAACAATCCTTTGGACTTTGTGTTAAAGTCTGAAGACATTTCGCTTCCCATCCAGGAAACTTTTCCAATTTAAATTTCAGAAAAAGCATTTAGTTCAAGGCTTTATAGATTGGACCAAAAACAAAACCTTGTTTTTGTTAGAAACATGCAAACTGAATGTGACAGACGGGTCTCTGAAAGGGGGGTCGTTAAAGGGAAAAGTTAAGCTTGGTTATTCTTTCTTAACATAGATGGCTTCCTTCACGCCCTCTTTAAGTTAGGAAGGAATCATAGGAAGCCAAAATGACCTCCATTCCAAAGAGGTGGAGCTGTTTGTCCAGTTCAGTTTGCATGTTTTCTAAACAAAAACAAGGCTTTGTTGGGCTGCTGGATAAAACCTGGAACTCAACGCTATTTCTGACATTTTGGATTGAAAAAGTTTCCTGGATGGGAAAAGAAACATCTTCAAACCTGAAAACAAAGTTCAATTCTTTTTTTTTTACTTTTTTGGAATGAATATGACCTTAATGACTGAGAATTTTCACCAGCGATCATATGATCTATTTTCAAGTTATTTTTCTCTTTGCCTATAATCTACAAGGAAATTAACCCATCAGGTGATTCTAGACAACTTTAATTTTCATAAATTTATAAATTAAATCTTGATCCATAATTCAATAAAAAGTGTTGATAGTCCTAGCAAAAGACAGTAAATTCCTGCATTAACTTAATATTTATTTTTTGTGAATATTTCTCAAAATTTTTTTGCACAAGAATAAAACATGTTTAGTTCAACCAAATATTAATCTAGTTAATAAATAAACAATGGTCCAAACATACAACTGATAGGACCTCTGTGGTCGCCAAAAACAGGGAAAGAAAAAAACTAAACATATCTCCTTACTCACAGAAAACCACAGTTGTTGCTTCTGTTACTACACTGGGTGCAAATAACATATCAAATGAAATCTGAATTTTAGGTATTTAGTATAATTAATTCAAACTCATCAAAATGACAGGAAATAAAGGTTTAAAATATCTTGTGCTATTTGTAATTAATCTTTGAAATATGTGACTTTTACTCTATGAAGTTAAGGTAAAAATACTGTATATTTTGCTTTTACAGTGTAAATTTTGTTATGTTGCTGTATATCATAAGCATGTGGAATTTAACGAAGGGAGCCATTGTTATCAATGGGAATATATAGTTTTACATAAAAACACAATAATTGTCAAAGGACAGAGGTTCACTGTTTCCATGTTCTTTTTATAATATTGACTCTTTAATACAATAAAGAGGGAAAAGCTTTGCACCATATTGTCTATAAACTTAATCAGGATATTAACAACTGTAGAAATCATACCTTCTAATGATGACATGAACATTTCCCAGCTTCCGTTAATTTCTCTGTCTTCATCGTCACTGACAGACACCGGAACTTCAGGCTGCTGCTGCTGCTCAGACACTACAGAACAAAAAACACCTTCAGGTGGCGCTGCAGCTGGGGTTTTGTAAGGCACTCGTTCATAACTTACAGCCTACATCACTAGTATGCTGTCACAGCGCAATTCATCAACTTTACTGATAAACAGGTACAGTTGTGGTTTTATTTATTTTAGTTTAGCCTCCCTAAACTGTGTCATTGCTGTTTAATGGTTGAAAAGAAATGTGGGAGTTGGTGATAACTCCATTGCAACAGGGTCTTTGGTCATGGTGGTCAACAGCTCCTCCAAAATTCTTGGGGTGGCCACTAAATCTAAAAGCCATAAATCAAGGTTTCAGTCTACTCTTGTGGTAAACCTGCCTGTAGAAATCATAAAGACTTGAGTAAACACCGCCTCATATCTTGGTTTATTGTATGATTTTTAATATTATGTCGTTGGCTGTGCATAATGGGATGAAATGTTAAACTGATGGAAGTACAATTTACAATGGCGAGCGGGGTGGCCAGTGGGGTGGGCTAGGGCTTTGCACAGGGTGCCCGCGGCAACCCCTGTCTACGACCTGGTGGTGCCAATGATGGTAATCAATGTTATTCTGGGATTTGTGGACTGACAACGGGGTTTCTTCTTGGGACCATCTCACCAGGTGGGACTTTACTGTGCTCTCCCTTGATCTGGGGATGGCACAGGGGAGGGCATAGAGGTCCTGTATCCATGGAGGAAGATCTGTAATAAAGGAGTCTCTCTTCCCCAAAATACCATTTAAAAATAAAAATTTAAACTGCACAGATGATCTCTGAGGCTCTCCTTATATTACCATCTCAATGCAAAAGTATTAATGTCTAAAAGAGGTCAGTATTGTTAAAGAAAAATTATTATTTTTAGTCTTTAATACAGTTAATCTTATGGCATGTGTAAAAGGTATGTTGTATACTCTCCTTGTGAACATATTTCTTATTTTGAACAAGTTTGTGAAGATAACCTTTCCTTGAACCAGATTACTAAATTTAAGTTTGTTCCTGAGAATTTATGGTGAGGCCCCCCGCATTCCACAAGCTGTCTGTGAAAGCTTATCTTGTGTTTTATGACTTTAAGAATTCTAGATGCCAGGACAAGCTTTCCGCTTTTTCTTGTTAAAACAAAGAAGCAAATGACCCCAGATGTTTGCAGTAAATTAGGTGAAGCTCTAGGCAGTGTCAGAGATGGGTTCTGGTTGGAGGACCAAGGGCCAGCCTTATGTGAATAAATTAAATACAAGAGGATAAAGCTTTCTACATAGAACTAACAAATCAGATTTGCAACATTCTTGCAACTCTCCAAAGATGTCTTTGTACATCTTTGCTTTTTTCCTTCTATGTCAGGTAATGGAATGTATGTCTCTGTTGTTCTGCAGTTTCTGGTGTAGGTTTGTGCATTGTCTTATTTCTAAGTTTATGCATTGTCTTATATTGGATTAAACTCTGTAATTCTGTGACGTCAACACGCAATGTTGGATTTTATTACCAAACGCAGCTCGCCGAGTGGACCTGGGAAAGGAAGAATGAAAAGCCAACCTTTTTCCAAAGTTAACTATGTTAGAATATTTTCTTCCTTAACAGTATGCAATATAATGTTCAAATATCAAATGTCCTAGGGCAGTGCATTTATTCTAATGTTAAGTAAGAATCTCTTCACTGTCTGCTAAACTGTACTTTTTCAAAAATTATCAATGAAAAACAAAAAACAATCATCATTTTTTGTGATCTTTTACTTAAAACCTGTTCTCCTGAGACTCCCTCAACCCCACTTCCAGGTCGTCAAACAATCGACCCTAACATCCTGTTTGGATTGTGGCCGACGACTGGTTTTTATTTAAAACCCTTCTGTAATTCATTTGAAATTGATTTGATCTATCTTGTAAGTAACTGTTTCCCTTTTCTATTTTGTTGGAGTCGCAAAGTAAAACAGTTGTTGTTGCCCTGCTTAATTTGAGTAAACTGTGCTTAGACAATGACGGTGGTGATGCTACTCACAACGCCGGCCGTGACTTTTGGCAGTGTTGTTCAGCTGTTGAAAATGTCCTGTTCTTTTCATTAATGCTCCTCGGTAATTTAATTGGACAATGCTTACGTCTGTCCTCGTACTTTACAGTTTACCTCAGAATCAGAATAAGACATTCTTTAATAATCCCAGAGGGAAATTACAGTTGAAGCACCAATCCCAGTCAGATCTGATATAACATGAATTGGAGATGTATTTTTCTCTCTAAAAGAGTAAATAGGCGACAGAGGTGGGTAGTAAGTGGTTAATTTTAAACTGTTACATAAACTTGGTAGTAAATGTAACTAGTTTTACAGCATTTTACTTTAACTAGAGTACAAATATGATAAAGTATCACTAATCTTATTTGAGTAAAATGTTTTGCTACTCTGCCCATCGTAAGTAACTTCTCTCATTGAGGTGGTTTCAAACAAAACTAAAGCAGAGACACACCTTGGCTTAATGTATCCCCTATCTGCTGATCCTTTTTTATCATTGTAAATAAATGAATAATTTTGTTATTGGAACAGCTACCTAATATTGCTGATTTGGTATATGGAGGCGGATAGCGGGACGACCTTGTGATTGTCTTTAAGCTGTTCCAAAGTTTTATGACAGAGTCTTTACTACACCCAGATTTCGAGCATCATCAGTGGTTTCTCACCCTAATGACTAAAGCTGTGTCTTTTAACCTTTTTTTTTTGGTCCTAATATTGTTTTTTAGGTTCAATTTAATTCAGGTTTAGAAAATGTTGAAATATCAAAGCATATATTTCTTCACTGTATTTAATCAGCACATAAATGTGACCTGGTGACATTGTAATGTAGAGCTGGATGTTGTCTACATTGTTATGATAAATAATGTAAATGTTAATTATAATCCGAGTCAAGGGGGTCATGTAAATATTGAACAGGAGAGGCCCAAAAATAGACCCTAAGGAAACACCACATGTAACCTTTGTGGTCTCTGATGCAAAGTTACTTACTGACCCAGAAAAGTACCTGTCCAACAGGTAGGATATAAACCAGTCCAATACTGTATCAGAAAGGCTGACCCGGTTCTCCAGGCCCTCTAAAAAACTGCACTGATCAGCAGTGTGAATACTGAACTATGGTCCACTAATGGCAGCACTGTGGTTCACAGTCATTTATAGTGATGTCATTGAACACCATGATAAGAGCTGTCTTTGAACTGTAGTGAGAAACCTGAAAGGGCGCCTTTGAAATGGTTGATTTTCTAATAGTACGACTGATGAATTGGAGATTTAAAATTGGCCTGTAGTTCCTCAGTAACGGATTGTCCAATTGCACAGAAAGAGAATATCATTTTGATTAAAAAGATATATTATTTCCTCCTAAAAATATAGAGACACATCTGGCAACAGAAAGACATGTATAGCTAAACAAGAGTAATTAATCCTCCTAATTGATTGTATAATTATGTGGGTAGTTTTCGAAAGATAATTAAAAAATCGTACCTTCGAACTTTGACATGAAGGGATTCTGCCTGCCTGGTTGTGGTTTCTTGTTCTCCTGGACAGAAAGCTGAATTTGTGGTGGCAGCTGCTGGTGAGAGGCTAGGAGAGCACAAAAATGGTTTTATATCATCTTAGCACTTTTACTTCCAATTATGTGCAGTATAAAAAAAGACATAATAATGAATACATTGCATTAAATGATAACTACATTTTCAAATAAATTTATATTATGTGTCTACCCTGAGATCACCCTATTCTCTAAATCTCTCCAAAGATTTTCTCTCTGATGCAAGTCAGGAGTCAGGCTGGCCTGCTGTTAAACATTATAACCCTTTCAGTCATAAGACTGAAAGACATTAAAGTGAAATCTAATCTACCAGGTATATAAAGGACTTTGAGTCTTGTGAGGGTTTATTTCTAGAAACTATTGTGTCCGCTCAAAGATCAATGGTTCTACTTTATACAGCAAATTGAATTCTCACAGATTAAATGTCATGGCACTTACAATTTTAAGAGCCTAGAAGCCAAACTGAAGGCAGATGTTATACTCTGACAATCATTCAGGGGGATGTTTAGTATTTCTGCCCAATTTTATTCCTGCATTGATTATAATATTGATACCTTAAGATTATATAGACAAAGTTATCTGTGTTATTTGTATAAAAATAAAACTTCACATATATATAGTATCAATTCAATAAGTTATGTAATTTAGATATTTTGATCATTAGCCACATTTGCATAGACATAAATAATAAGAATAAATGGATGATCAGATTAAATATGTGAGTTAGATTATTCTGATGATCAGAATGCAATTGAAATCAAACTGGAAGGGTGGTATATGCTGGTTAACAGTCCGATCAGGATGCATCAAGGTTTAATAGGATCAAGATTAACTGGGTGAGCATGTGCACCAAACATCAACATAAAGTTTTTCTGCCCTGACAGGCTAAATACCCTGACCAGCTCTTCTCAAAATATTATGATTAGCACGTTAATATGTCACATTTTTGTTCGTTCAGACTTTTTATTCCAATTACTAATAAACGTCTGATTATTTTTTGTGTTTTAATCAGAACGCCCCGAATGAGTTCAGTGGGATTGAACTACATGTTTTCAGGTTTATTCTCTCATTAACTCAACTGCTGTTCTTTTCATTAGAATTTCTATCAAAAAGTCTTTATGGATTAGTTATCCTTGTACCTGTCAGTAAGGTGGTAACCAACCCTTCATCATGACTTTGCAAATACACAAAATGAGGAATCTAAGGAATAAGGAATCTAATAAGGAGGAGTCTTAGGCTGATGACTGCCTGCATGATGATATCTGACCGGTTTATTTTCTCAGGTTGAACGTTACTTTATTCTATCTCTGTTTCTAAAGGCAAACTAAAATATCAGCCTTTTTGTATTAATTTGAGAAAGTTTTCAGACCAAATAAACCAAAAATCCCAATAGTCTCTTGGACTACTGAACAATTAGACAATGTTTTTATATCATATAGAAGCTCATGCTTCTGTCAGTGAGCCCCAGGGCCGCTGTGGCTACAATGTAGTCTGGCACCATCAGTGTGTGTCAGACAGGGTCAATGACTTGATGAAGTGTTAAGCGCTTTGGTCAAGTCTCCTGACCTGAAAAGCACTGTATAAGTATCGGCCATTTACCACTATCTTTAGGCCTACTAATTGAGAAATCTCACCTTCCCATTTTGACCTTATGATTTTAATGTTGCTTCCTGGTTCTGGCTTCTGGTCGGCCCCAAAGGAAAGCTTGGCTGGTTGCTGCAACTTTAGCTCAGATTCTGCAAAACCAAAAAAGTGTCTTAAGGTGTTACTGCAACAAACTTTTTTCCCCCCTTTAATCACCTAACCCTATTACCCTCAATCCCTTCCCTTAGTGTGGGTATATATTTCATCTCAAATACAGCAGGTAAAATAAGTATTGAAAAGGGCACAATTTTTCTCAGTAAATATATTTCTAGATGTGCTGTTGACATGACATCTTCACCAGATGTCGGTATGAATCCACACGAACAAAAAAATCAAACCATAGAGCCATGGACAAAATATTGAACACGTGAAGAAAGGGAGGAGCAAAAAGACATGGAAAGCCAAAACACCAGTCAATATCGCTCAGTAATCAGAAAAAAATCCTGCCCATTGTCAGCAAATTAATATCAGCTGGTTCAGTCCCAAATGACTTCCTATAAAGAGGTGTCTCTGTAACGCCCAAAAAACATCTCATGATGCATAAAAGTAAAGAGCTTTCTCAAGAGCTTTGCAATGTTTTTATGCCATTGGTTTCAGAAGGATAATTAAACTTCTGAATTTCCCAGTGAGCACAGTTGGGGCAATAATCCTGAAGTGGAAAGAATGCAATTTCACCATAAACTGACCAAGACCAGGTGCTCCTCGTAAGATTTCTGAGACAGGAGTTAAGAACTATCAGAAGAGTTTCTCAAAGACCCAAATACAGTACCACTTGTGGAGAGCCAGACCTGGAATTAGCAGGTACCATTGTTTTAAAGAAAACAACAACTAATGCACTAAACTGACATGGCCTTTATGCACGCTCACCATGTTAGACTCCAACACGAAGGAAAAGCATGTTAAAGCTTATTTAAAGTTTGCTGAAGAACATTTAGACAAACCTTTGAAATACAGGGAGAATATAGTCTGGTATACACATCGTATTGGAGGTCAAATGGCACTGCACATCACCTCAAAAACACCATACCAACAGTGAAGTTAGGAGGTGGGAACATCATGGTGTGGGGCTGTTTTTCAGCATATGGTTCTAGCAAACTTCAAATAATTAAAGGAAGGATGAATGGAAAATGTACAGAGACATTCTTGATAAAAACCTGCTGCCATATTACAGGATGATGAAGATGAAACGTGGGGGGACATTTCAGCAAGACAATGACCTCCAACACACAGACAAGGAAACTCTCAATGTGTTTCAGAAAAAGAAAATAAAGCTGCTTGAATTGCCCAGCTACTCACATGACTTAAAACAAAGGAAAATCTATAGAAAGAACTAAAGATCAGAGTTGATAGAAGAGGCCAACGAAACCTTCAAGGTTTGAAGACTGTTCGTGTTGAAAAATGGGCCAAAATCAAACCTGAGCAATCAAGCAACAAATTTTTAAATACAGGAGGCGTCTTGAAGCTGTCATTGCCAACAAACTTTATATACAAATAAAGTTTACTTACTTACTTACTTAAAGGCTTTTGTACAAAGTATTAAATACATTTAAGTAATTTTGAACTTTCACCTAATTTTGAACTTCTGGACAAATATGGTTTGACTTCTTTATGTGAGTGAATTGGGAGTTTTTTTTATTAACATTTGATGAAAATGTCTTGCCAATAGCACCTCTAGAAATATATTTACTGGGGAAAAAGGGTGGCATGTTCAACTTATTTTGCCTGCAGTAATATATCTCATATTAAATCATTATACTCACCCATCCAGATGTCTTACCTTGCAGCATTGACACGATGGCTTTGATGCTTCCGACTGGTTCATTGTTCTCAATACCAGACAGGTGGGTCTGTGATTGCTGGCTATGAACTACAAGAATAAGCATATTTATTTGGAATCAGAACAAATATATCATACAAACTGCGTGAAATGTTCTCATTATACATTTATAATGGTATAAAGTTCTCCTTCCTACTTCCATCTTTAAACAAGCCACTTTGCACCCATGGCATGAAATCATTATGCAGCTATTTTAATTTGTCATGTAACTGTTGTATTTGACTTAATTTTGAAGATAAGTTATCTTTAAAATGCTGAAGTATAAGAGATGGGGGTGATGTCTTTGTTTTTGTTTACACGTTAGAAGATAATTCTTCTTCAGGGGAAAGAGGCTGCCAGCTTTGCACCTGCTGAAAGAAACACTAACTGGAGTGGTGCTTATTGCCCCCTGCAGCTGCAGGAGGCTCAGTGCATTAAAGAGGGGGATATAAACGGCTCCTCACATATGAAAAAAAAAAAAAAAGCAAAGATGCAAAAAGAAAGGAGAAAAATGACTGGAAGGGAGAAAATTTGAGTTGGACAGCCGCTTTGGAAGTTATTATCCCAATTAATGGCTGTTGGTTGCAACTAGGTTGCAAAAGGAATCAACCTTTTATTGGAGCTGTTCCTGCCTGGAGAGAGACGGCGTGGCATTTTGCTGTCAGCCTCAGATGACTTTAACACTCACACCAAACCGCTAGAAGAAGGTGGTGTCTCAGGGCTGCTGGTAAGATAATAATCCTTTTGAAGAACAGTTTTTACCACAAACCGACATTAGGAAGGTTACGCTTTGAGCAAGTTCCAAAAAAATCCCCGCAGTTTTAGCATCCTTCCATCCCTAATATGACAGGTAAACAGAAACTAAATTGAAAGGGATTTTGAGATTTCATAAGAAGAATTTTATAAATTTTTAATATTATATTTCGAATATGCTGCTATTGTGCTGTTATTTCCTGTCTGTTGCTTGCTAATAAAAGGTCATTATACTTCAGCCTACTCATGGTCTGCATTTCATTCCTGCCTGTGGTCATCAATCTCTACAATGCCTTCCTCAAGTGATTCAGACACGCCCCCTCCGTAATTGACATTTATTCATTCCTTGCATTGTTTTTGCACGTCACTATCACTTATCTTTGGATTTATAGTTATACATATGCATATATATACATATATATATATATATTTATATATAGAAGAGTTATATGTGTATATATTTATGTTTATTTTATCTTTTGTGGTTTGTTGTATATATATATATATACATATATATAAATGTTTGTTTATCTGGAGCTTGTAACAAAAGTAATTTGTTACAAGTAATCAGATTCTGATTCTCTACCTTCTGAAAGTGTTCTATGGTGTGAACAGCTATATATATGTGGATTCTATTGAATATGATAGGAGGTCTTTTAATGGGTACCTATAGCCAAAACTTAAACAACATCTGAGGGACCTGTAATGGTCACTATAAACTACCGGCCAATATTCCAACTATTAAGGGGTAGCTTGCTTTGGTGAAATTCAGGCGACAGGAAGTTAATGGACGATGTCGGCTACTAGGTCGTCCACCTGTCTGTTGAAGAGCATCAGGCCTGGAGATGAAGACAGTGAGATGGTCGGTGAATCCTGTCCCACACCATAACAACCCCTTAGAACCCTTTCTGGAATAAAAATTCTAAAGGCTTAGGGATAACGAACAGTGATGGGTTGTATCAGCTGAAGCAAAGACATAGAGGAAGGATCTCAGTAGACCAAGTGTTCACGTTACATGTAGCATGTTTACCTTGTGGAATGTAATAAATTCAAATAGATTTATACCATGAAGCACATGTGCACATAATTGTATTTGTTTGAAAATAACCTTAATTCTGTAGATAAATTGTTTATATTAAAATCATTGTTTCAATCTTATATGTCATCCGATAAAATTAAAGACCTCTCCAAAGTAGGCTCCTAGGCTGATTTTCAACCTCTCTACTGTTGTTCAACTTTTTTCAAGGACACCTTCATTGGATGTGGAAAAGTTGGCAATATCTCTTTCTATAACATAAGAGGGGGGAGTGAGAGACTGGTTTTATGGTATTTTGAACTGTTCTCATTCTTGTAAGTATTACTTAAAAGTCCCAATTTTTAATTATCATTATGACCACCTTTGTAAACTAAAGTAATTGAGCAGCTTATTTTATCTTCCATTTACTAGAGCACATCACTTTATTTTTACAGTCCTTCCACTGGCTCCCCAAATCTCAGAAAATGTATTTTGGCATACATCTCTGAATGGCTTAAGACCAAAATACATTACTGACTTCTCAGTCTATAAACCTAGTATGGAGAACAAACATTTAGTTCTCGTCTTTCTCTAAGGCAGAACATATTCCCAGAAAACTGTAGAAGTGCTGAAACTCCAAGTTGCTTTAAATCAAGGTAAATTGCCTTTTTGCTTAGAGTGGCCTTTTATTGTTCTCTCTTTACATTAAAACATCAGTAGATAAAATGCATAAATAAGAATCAGTTATATATTAACATGAAGCCAATGGAGAGAGACTGATGCTGTAGTAATTCTGCTAGTTCTAATGATTTCTGAAAGAAGGAATTCTGAATTATTGATGAGAGAGATGAGAGTGGTTTAGATAAAGAAACGGACAAAGATATCCTCAATTAAGGATCTGATTTATTTAATCATGAATAAATTTATATTAAGCAAGATTTGTATAGCTCAATAAGATTTCACTGACAATTTATTTTTTCTCTTATACTTCCTATAAAATGAATACTAAAATTTTTTTTTCAGTCTGAATCATCGGACTAAAATCTACAGCATAGATAAATAATCAGTCTATTAAGCAGTAAAATTATAGTAAAAAGTGAATTCAGAATTGCAAATATGTTGAGATGGAAAATTGTATGAAAATGTTCAACTCACAGTTTGGCCGATCAAAATCTGTGCTTTTGATGCGCTGCAAGATTCTGAGATCATCTTCTACAAAAAAAAAAACTGTAAGTCATAATCCAGCTGTGAAAGTAATAAATCAGCATTTTTCATCATTTCTGTAATTTTCACAGAGTAAAATCTTACCATCTTCATCAGCAGCACATTCAACATTGTACTGTTCTGGTTCTTCTGTAAGAAAACAGTTTACATTTAATTTTACATCATCAAATTTTTTACTACTAAGGGTAAGGTGCTAGGCAGACCAGTTTTGAGCGAGGGTGTGCAAATTGTTATTACTGCACGCTCAGTTCACAGAAATTACACCATAGATGTTGACCAAAGAATGTGAAATGCAAAGTTTTTTTCTGAAAACTGTGGGGACTACCCAAAGTAACACATCCAACCTCCACTGCCTACAGCACAGCCACACTGTTGTTGACTTAGAAAAACGTGCAAAAGGCTCAAATAATTTTGCGCAAAAATGTTTGCAAGAGAGGAAACATTTTTCTCCTGTTTCATTAGAAATTGTTTAATCTTTAAATTTGAATGGGTACAAGACTTTAATTTTTAATTAAAAGTAATATGTAATGATTTATTCAATATATAAATGATGAAAAGATTAGTTTCAATTGTTGCACATGCCTTTATTTCTTATTGAGGAGCTGGAGCATTTATCGTGCATTTATCATTATCGAGGTAAAATTGCCAATTTTATCGTGCTACTGATTTGAGGTCATATCACCCTACGATGAGTGTCTAGGAGCGTCTCAAGACATTTTTTGTCTGAAGACATTCAAGTCATAAGATGGCATAAGATACTGTTTTATATCCCCTTCTCAAAAACATAGTCAAGCTTTTTTTTATGAATATAGTTTTATGATTATATTGATTTTGCCTTCTTATATTTCCTGTAAAATCTTATATAGTGTTATTGAAGTTTTAAATCCTTGCAGGGACTTTCCCTTGACTTCCATTCATTTCTAAGCCATTTCTACAGCCTAACCGTGACCCTTATCCTAAACTTAAAAATAAACGTAAGAGGTCCTTACTTAACCCTAAACCGCACCTAAATTCAATTAACACCTTAATCCTAAGCCTAACACAGTAAGTCCCTACAACATGCTGTTTTCCAGAAAATGGTCCCTACAATGTATGAAATACAAGCACATGTGCACACACAGGTAGCTTGGTCTCAGGAATGATAGAATATTTTATATCAAAGCATATTTTCTATTTAGTGTCTTTTCTTGTGAAATCCAAAGTCATAAGTTTTGCACACTGTTTGAATGCAAGGTTTGAATCACAAGGCTTACTTTTCATCAGCTAGGATCTTTGTGTATGCTACGACTTGGTTCAACAAGTAGGGTACTTAGCTAGCTGGAGTACAATTCTTTTCATCTAATCCACCTCAATGATTACCAGTATTTCATCTTTATAACCCAATACACTGGTTTGAGCTCTGGACCTGTTATGCCTCCTACATACTTTTATTTAACATATTCCAAAATTCTTGGCAATTCCCCGAAGCATCTGCTGTGTCAGTTGGCAATTCCCCAACTGATCTCTCCAACTTTGCAACCTGGACTGGTTAGCAGTGAAGGACACTTTACAAAATGTATCTAGGTTGTATAATCACAGATAAACCGGTATAGACATACTTGAATACTTTGCTAAGCTGAGCCGACCCTACTTGGAAATATTAGACAGTCATGTTTCAGTCAAGATTTTTTTGCTATTCTCTACATTGCAGAATTTCATCCAGCTTTTCATGCAACAAACCAATGAAAGTTGAATCAGAAACAAATAAAAATGAATGTCAGCAATTGGCAGTAAAGTCTTTAATTGTTGAAGATTCAGTTTCTGCATTTGCTTTAAGGTGTTAATGTGTTTTTGCATACCGTGGCTTGAAGAATCCAAATGTGAATGAGTTTCTTTAACGGGTTCAAGGCTTGGACGACCACAGACAACATGGTCCCCAGCGCTCATTCTCAAAATTTGAGTCAGTTTCAGCAGCAGCTCTTCAGGGTTGTTTTGCAGCCTGACCCAGTTCTCTCCACACATTTTGATGAGATCCTGCAGGGGTCGCTGGTGAGACGGATAATTTGTAGCTGAAGTTTCCCATCCAGGTGTTGAGATCAGTACCAATGAATAGTCAAAAGCTTCATCGCTGAAGAGTTCAAGGATCTTATAAAGTCTCTTCTTTTGTTGGTTAGTGAAGTTGTGCTGAACGACCAACAGAAACACATGAGGTCCCGGAGCACAGAGACTCACACAATGTTCCACATGTTCTTTAAGTTTGTCTTCAGAGATTATTGGGCAAAGCAGATCCGGAGTGTTTATTACAACCGTTTTTGTTGTCCTAATTGTTCCAGAGACTGTGATGGAGGTTTTTGGTTCTTCCTCTCTGTTGCACTTATTTGTACCCAGTAATAAATTTGTGACCGAACTCTTGTCAGACCAGTTGTTCCCCAGCAGAATGAGCCTCATCTCAGACACTGAAAAAAACAAAGGAAAATGTTTCAGACAGTTTAGTCCTAATTGATTTTTTTCCAGGTAGGAAACCATTTAATTCTTAAACCAGAAATACAAAAGATAAGGCACATATAATTTTATAAGTTGCAACTCCCTCAGTGGAGTTTCTCAAAGGTTTAAAATAATTGTAAAACAGTCCGTCTGACCCAGGTTGTAAACTAATCAGCATGACCAAATTTTAAGAGACCTGCAAAGTCCACTTTGATAAATTCAATACTCATTAAATTCCTTCTAAAACTCTCAGCTTTGGGAGTTTTTTTGTATTTATTCCATAAAAGTGATTACTATGTTTTTGCAGCCATTTGAAAAACAGTTAGACCTATAATATAACACTTGTAAACAATTTAGTGAATTAGCCTTTCATCACATTTTGTCAGCTATTAATTGGGAAAAAAAATTGTATTTATTAATTATGATGGAATTTGTTCTGACTTAGCTGTTCATGATGTGGCAGGGATCTATATTAGTCATCCAGTAAATGTCCAAAGCACATTTTCATTGAATGCAAATGACACAATCAATTATTGGATCCCCTCCAAGTCAGGCCATTGGACATGTGCAGAAAGCATTTGTTGCTTTCCATTTTTATTTATTGAGTTTGAAATTTGTTCTTAATAACAATAAAACTAACTTGATATATTTCATATTTTCAAGAGGCCTCAAAAGATCTTTTTAGTTTGAAACTTTACACATATGAATATATCTGAGCATTTTGATGAATATGTCCTTCATTTTTAACACGTTTTTAATTGTGTTTTTCATAAATCTGTTGGAAAGCTTGTTGTTGCTGCTGCTTTTGTGGGTTGGATTACAGAAATCGTTGGTATGTCATTGCGTCATCTCTTTGATTATTTAATGTATTTATCTTCTTTGTGATTCGTTTCAAACTGCAAAATGTTGATCCATTCTGGTTGGATGGCCTTTTTGCTGTTTGATGGAGTTACCTTTAAACTTTATTTACTGGGGTATTTATTTGGGATGCTGTGCTGTACTGCAGCTGGACTTAGGAATGGTGAATCATATCACTGGCTAAAACTATTTGGTGCTTCTTTATGTCTCTGTTGCTTGAAGTAAACCAAAAAAACTAACTCCATCTTCTTGGAAATTGCTTCAAGTACTTTGAAATTAACTGAACTTAATTCACTAAGTGCTTTTACTTCCAACTAAACTTTTACTTGCAAAACTAAAGGTTTCCAAGGCTGATTCAGAAGCATGTGTTATTTTTATTTTCTATTTTTATTTATAGTTTTAAGTATTTGTTTGTTGTGTGATATTTGATGTTGAAAATATTTAAATATTATTTATTTATTTTCTCATTGGGATTATCTTTAATTAATTCTCTTAATTAGAGTCAAATAAAAAAATGAGATACTTAATGTTTTATGTCACCTTACATTTAGTCGGTATAGATGGCTTCATAAACTATACTTTATAGCTGTTATGTCTCTTTTTTATTTATTAATTTAAGACAATTTAAATACAATGTTTTCAAAAGTTCAACTCTGCTAATTCAGTGGTTTCTATAGATTAAAGAGTCAGTTTCACTTACAGTGACTTATGATTTATATGCTAGTAGCACATTTGTGTTGCATACAAAAGTGTTTCCATATATTTATTGTGTGCTGTTGGCTTTTACATTTTTTGGGACTACTTGTTGAAAAAAGTACTTTTTTTATTTAATTTACCTTATCAAGAAAGTGAGTATTATATTGTGGATATTTTGCAGGAATTAAGCAAGTATGTAATGGAGCTATGAAAATTTATTTAATGCTATTTGCAACTTTAATGTGTGAAATACAGAGATCTAAAGTAAGAGCTATACCAATACCTTAGGAGCAGCTAATAAAAAAGGCCACCTGTAGATTGCTGATAGGATCCAGAAAGGAATTAACCATGAGAAGAAGTGGGGATTGTTCTTTAAAAAACCTGTTGTTTCTTTTTAACCTTGTTTTACATGGAATTCATGCTTGACTCAGTTAAATGTTGACAACCAGTTAATTTTGTTGTCTTTGCAAAGCTTTGTATTTCTGGTATTGTTTAATAAAACTTCATCACCCCTTTCTCCTAAAAAAAAATCAATCTCTATGATTTTATTCCCCCTAAAAAACAATAAAGAATAATTCTGCAACCTACTTTTAGGGGGACGGAAGGCAATACCACCTCTGCGAAACAGTCCAGATGTTGTGGCTGCAAAGATAAGGTGAAAAATTAACAACAGTATTAAAAGACAAAGTATTAGATGAAAAGGTGAACAACTGAGGGATAATTGTTTGACTTAGGACTTGATTACAGCATTAATGTTTTAGGCTTTTAATTAAGAAAAAAAAATCTTTAGAGCCACTTGTAACAGTTTTAGGTTTTATCCTATAATGTCTTTAAACAAGCATCATTCATAGATAAATAATGTCACAAATACATCTAGACTCTACTTAGGGTTTAATAACACAATCTTAATTATAAAAAGAAAACTTTTTTCGAGCGCAATTAAACATTGGTCCAAAACACATCTTCATTCAAAGTCCTAAAGCTAGTTTTCTTACAGATTATAATTCACATATATTGCTCTTTTATCAGAGGGCAAAGTTTGGTTCCAAGAAATTGTAAACCAATAAATTTTTCATCTTTTATTACCACCATGGATGAAACCAGTGTTGAGAACAACATGAATTATATAATTATAGTTAGAGCATAAGGTGGGTACACACAGTAAGAAATTCTTGCTTGGTAAAAAGTATGATTTAGTGGAAACAAAAGGAAAAAGTTTTGAAAAGGTTTTTTTTGAGACAATTAACCTTTTCTAAGTTTGAACAACATAATTGAGAAGAACTGTTATTTGGACATAAAGAAGCATATTATCATTATCATCACATCATATTATCCCATCATCACAGACAGTGTATTCATTATTTTCTATTAGACTTACAGGATGATGAAGAGTCCATGATGACACTTCATTACAAACAGAGATCAGAAGCTGTTAGCCTAAAACAAAAGAACACATGAAGGATTTTAGGAAACTTTTCGCTAGGGAGAACGATAAACCACACGCAAGGCGGACCCTAGATCAATTTGGTTATCCTATCTGGGCTTTCCTCAAAGCAAACAGGGAGGAACCCAGACCCGAAATTACACCAGTGTCATTCCATTTGTTTATGATATCCGTCTGATTCACCCCAAAGGCACAGATTCTTGCTGTATCAGCTGGTATTGTGTCAGGAGGACAGTCACCAGTTATATATCGGGAAAATAAAGCAGCTGCTGCTCAAAACAATGGCCCAGAACAGTGGAGCAACATAATCAGGCCAAGATGGAGCGGTCACTCTTTAGAGATGAAGATTTTCTCATCCTGCTTGGAGAGAGGTGCAAAAGAAGCAATTTATATGAAGAGAAACAGAGGTGGTGGCCTTAGAGTACATCTGCCCCACTCTTAAAATGCTATTATTGCAAGCATGCTGAGAACAGATAACTGCATTTAGAGCACTAACAACTGGTTGGCAGGCAGTTGGTCTTCATTTGCATTTGAGCAGCTAGCGGTCAATCTACTGTGCAAAGGTCCTTAGAAGGCTTAGAACATTAAAGGCTGAGTTCACCTGAGTGAAATTTTGAAGACAAATAAAAATTATAACAATAAAAATATTGAAGATGTTTGACATATTTTGGGGTTGATTATTAAATTTTCCTTATATTTTACAAAGTTCACAGCAACAACGATCTAGAAATAAGTCAACATTTCTGAAATTAAGTCTATTTACCCATAATTTGAGTAGGTTAAAAAGATGATCTGCCAATTTAATTAGTATTTTTACTCTTTATATAAGACAATTATATAAAATTGACTTGAAAAAAGACAATGCAGTTGTTTGTCCCTATTTTAAATGTCTATTGTCTTGTTCCACTGGAAAAGTGTACCTCCTCAATTGTGGAAAAAAATTTAAGGAAAACAAAGACTTATTTAGATTTCATTTATTTTCATTGTTACATTTAATTTTACATACCTTACATGTGAAGTAGTTGCTGTATTGTTCTTTTCTTCTGCCTGTTGCGTAGCCCTGCTGTGGACTATGTCCTGTTTCTCTGCAGTGAAATTAAATCCTTCCCCTATCAGTGGGACAGGAAGTACGTTAAGCTTAGTCAATGTTTAACTAACAGCTTGTCTCCAATATGAAAGCAAACTATTTTTTTTTTTTTTTATTGAAAACAGGGGAATTAAAAGTAAATGAAAAGAAATCATGAATGAAAGCTGCTCAATAAACCAAAATGTAACAGTCATTGCTCTATCAATCTATTAAACATATACTCAACTTAGTTTTTTAATACTAAAGATCCGCTTAAATTTTTTTTTTAATCCGAAGTGTCCCGGTGTGCTGTGGAATGGAGCCCTTTAATGTTCTCTCCACTCACAAATGTAATTCTCCAGCTATATAACTTGCATTTACATTAACAGCAGAGATGCATCAATCTGATAACTGGATCTAATATTGGTCATTTGATATCAGATATCAGAGATCCAATCAAGCACACTTTATATGGAACAGTTATTTCTTACCTTCTGCTGCTTATTTGTTGAAAGGTAGCGGTAAACGAGCTCTATTGGTGTCTCTAGCTAGGAAAGAAAAAGTTGAGCAGAAAAGCTCTGAGCCAGCTTTTGTGCCAAAAAGAAATGAAAGATAGCACATCCGTTTAGTGACAGTAATAGCTGAATCCCATGGCTATGTCAAGGAAAGAAACAGGAGTTGGGTCTGTAATGCTGACCCAACTCTATCAGGTATATTCAAAGGTGTTGATGGCACCAGCACAGCTGATATTTCTCTCCAGGATGGTGTTACAGCCAAACAGGAACAGGACCAGTCTAACACTAAACATCACCCTGAACATCCCAATGGTTAAACATGATGGAGGCTGAATCATGTTAGGGGTTGAACTACCAAATACTGAAGAACTGGAGAAAAGAGATACGGTATAATGCAGCAGAATGATGAAAAGTAGCCTGGTGGTTGGTTCTACAAGGGGAGATTGAGCACTAAGGGATTTGTCTCCCATAATACTTTAGAAATTCTAAGAATCTCTTGTAAACTTAAACACTAAAGTTGAAGTGCTCTCTTAGTAACATATGGAACTATCAGATCTCCGATACAAGAAGGAGCTTGGTTATTTAGGGCTTTATACATAAGGAAGATTTTGAGTTCTATTCAGGATTTAACAGGGAATCAAAAAAGGAAAGCTGAAAATAGGATATATATACCATATCTCATTTGAATTTCACCAGAACTCTGGCTGCAAACCTTTAAATATGTTTTGTGAACTTCCTGACAGTAAAGGAAAAAGTATAGTCCAGCATTGAAAAAATACATGCACAGACGAAAAAAACCTTTTGGATATTATAATTAATTGACAAGCCCTGGTAAAAAAAAAAAAAAAAAAAAAAAAAAAAAGAGAGAGATTAAGTGACTGATTAAGCAGCTTCTTTTTGTTAGGATTAGTTATTGTTCATTTTATTTCTCTCTCCAGATATTCTAGATCTGATAGAAAGTGTGACAATTAGTTCACGTCTTAACCTCTTACACCCTAAGGGGATATAAATAAATTTCTGCCTGACAAAAACACACAAAAGTAAATAACTTATAGCCTCAAAGCTATTAGATTTAAGAAGAAACTTTTGGTACGTCTGTAAAGGTAAGATGTCATAGAATGGTTTTCTGGTGTCAGCACCATTGTAGCTTTGACCCTGCCTGAAATATTAGGGACAAAATACAAAATATTTTGCAATTTTTGAACCTCGCCAAAATTTTCTTTGAAATAAACATTGCAAAACACTACCAAAATATTATTTATAGCACAAAAAAGTAGTACAGACTTTCAAATCTAAATGTTGTGTAAAAATATACAAAATGTGGACTCAATCAGATGAATCATATTTATTTTAGAATGGTATTAGTGAGAAATTTCTTAGGCGGAGAGGCCATTTTGGCACATTTATCCATAAATGTCACCAAACTGTGCCAAATATGTTTTTTACATCAAAACTGGGAGTTTGGTAAAACTACAAGGTCATGTAGCAGCTGGACCCGCCGGTGGGTCCGTAGGGTTCAAGGGGTTAAACTGAATACAAAGAGGGATGAGACTTTGCCAGCCTGTCCTGGAAACATTTAAACACTCAAGGATTGTTACAAACACAACCTGAAAAAAAAACAAAAACATAATAAAACAAATACCTCATTATTCTCCTAAACTGGGCCATGAATTACTATAGCTGCACACTGTCAGCTTCATTGTGACTATATACAAGCAAGGCAAAAATAAATTACCTCCATCCTATAAGATGATGGTGCTGGTGCATCAGTGTGAAATCAAGCAGTTGTGTTGGAAGGGCACACCATGCTACATAACTTTCCAGATATCTCTACTGCCTTGGCATACCTCTTTGGTGTTCGTTATGCCCTCAACTTTGATTTACCAAAGCAGATGAGGTATACTTTTGAAGCAATTCAGGCCATTTTTTTTATAACTTGGTGGCTCTCGATTTTCACAGCGCATCAGGTATCTGAAAACAAAGCTTTTGCTGTGATTGTTAATGGATAAGCCAAGCATTACTTTAACTTGTTATTCAAGTCCATTGTGGTTGTCATGTAAAAAAAAACTGCAGTTAAACCCCCTTGCCTCTGACTTAATCATTCACCAGTTATAATTGACACCATTCAGATATCCTTTTGTTTTTGTACATATTATGTTTGTTGTCATTGTTGTTTTTTTTGCACCAAAAGTCTCCTGAGTCTTCTGTGGTTTATTTTGCTAATAATTTTGGATTTATTTTGAAGTATGTCAAATAGATTTATGGGGCTTTTATTTTGAAGTTATGCCTTTCTATTTCCTGACGGCACATGATTCTACCTCATACAGATGGCTTTTTCTTTTGGCTTCTAAAGGACATTACGTGTTTCTTTGTGGTGATTCAGAAATTAATGTTGAGGAAAAAAATGCATGTAAGAAAATTACAGCATTTCAATCAGTTTATTACAAAGTAAATCTATATTTATATGTAATGGAGAAAAAAAGGGTTTTCCAACTTGAAAAAAATTGGTTTTAATGAAGGATAAAATGTGCTTATGGTCTTTGTTATAGATTATAGTTTCACTTGGTATAAATGCTGTTTCTTTCTTTGACTTAAGGTAAAAAATGTATTTGTAGTAAATCAAAATGTATAGTTTCAACCACATCAGAAACTTAGTTTGAGAAAAAGAGATAAATTTAGGTGTAACAAACTACAGTAATGTTTTTAAGCTGATCCAAAAAATCCTTTTTTCAGTGCTGCAGCTTAAAGCTCCAGCAGCCCAAAGCAAATGACAGATTCTAAGGGTTTGCACTAGCTCAAGACAGGCAGGACCTTAGCTAAAAGGCAGTTTTCTGAACTGGCCAATACTATAATTAGAACATGTAGGAATATGTCATTTGAAGAGTTGATTTTTGGCAAGATTGCTTTGGCTGACAAAGCCATTAATGCAAATGATCTTGAGGCTGCGTATGCAGAGACCAGGGATGAGAAAGGGGACCTCACCTTGATGAACAGTCTGAGGATATTAGAAAAGCTTCAAAGGGGTGTGAGAGAAGGCTAGAAGAGATGCAAGATGTTATCCATTAAAATATTTGCAGTAACTTTTCACATCCAGAGCTTACTACCTGTTTAAAATTGGCAGAGGGAGAGTGTCAGAGGTCTGCATCTTCTTCAGTCGTGAGGTTGGAAGCATATGATTTCATGTGAAGTCAGCTGGATATCCAAGTGAATTTGGCTAAATAACCATATCTTCAGTGAGGTCTCTTGGCCCCAACAAAGGAGAAAGGGGATCTTCAATGACGTATAAAGGAAATGGAGGAATGTTTGGCCAAATTGTTATCAGCAAAAGCTGCCTTGATACAAGCAAAATCTGAAGATGAAAGTCAAACGGCGGCATCTCTAGTCCAGCCAACAGCTATTAAGTTAAGACCGCCTGCCCTCCCCAGATTAGATTTTCCGCAAGCTGGAAAATTGCTTTGGTAATAAACCAACAATGGCCTTAGAAAAAGTAGAGGAGCTTCAGGCACTGCCCCCAGTAAAAGGTCACCAGCCAAAGAAAATTGTAGATCTTATACGGTTGGGGGTAAAAGGCTTTAAATGACTTAAAAGAATTGGCCAATGTGGGGGCTTTGAGGAATCCTTTAATGACAAGGTCTTTGGAGAGCAAATTGCCTGATGTCTTAAAGAAGGAATGGCCTATGTTTGTTGCTAAAAAGAAGGGTACAGAAACTCAGAGACCGCTTTGATATGCTACTGTCATTCTTGAAAAGTCAAGAGGAAATTTATGAGGAACTAGAGCAGTGAAGGGATGAGCAGTCTTTAAGAAAAGAGCCAAAAGGTCAAGTAAAGCAGGCCAGGACTAAAGTCATCAGGTCTGCTAACCCCCAAGAAGCTTGTATTGTTTGTGGAGGGAGTGTAAGTTGAGATTGTATCAATGCAGAAAGTTTAAGGCCCTAAATCTGGCTGAATGGAGAAGGCAGTCCAAAAGGTAGTAGCCTGCAAAAACTGAACATGGAGTTCATTCTGATGGAGAGTGTAAAGCAAGAGGGCTCAGCAATGCTAAAATGTCTTCTGCAGTGCAGCAGGAAGGACACTCGACTCTATTGGAAGCAAATATTTGTTCGAAGAACATGCACTGCAAGGGTTCCCTGTTATCATGATGATCCTCAAAGTCACTCCAAATGCTGTACAGAGGATTTGAACCTTGATAGATCTAGCTTCAGCCACTAATTGCATAAATCATGAGGCTTCTGGGTAAAAAGATTTAAAAAGTGAAGATGTTAATCCGGTTGTCCATTGGGAAGGAGGAATGCAAGTTACAGTGGAGACAAAGCAATGTCTTCTGAAAGGTCAGTACCCCCAGGGGCACGCTGAGGTCTCACTAACTTGTGTGTTATGGCCTCAACAGCCTTGCAGAGATCCACCATCATGTTTTAGTCAGGAAACTGCAAAGAATCTTCCCAGACACTCCCTCAACATGAATTCACCAGACCAAGAAAAATAAAGTCACTCATCAGTCACAAGGAGGGTCAACTTGTACTGCAGAGGGTACAGTCAGGGGGAGAACTCGTTTGGCCCTCTGAGGCAAAGTTTGCATGGCTCTCACCCAGATCTCTTTGAGGAATCTAGTGTTATGGCTCACATGTCAAGAACTCACCTCACTCAATGTGAACTGCTGCAGAAAAATGTTGGGAGCATACCCACAATAGCACAGTGGTGCATACAACCCATGTCAGGTCTCCCTGGCCTCCACCACAGGCAACAGTCATACATTTTTTTGAGTGGTGGAGGTGGGACTGCATTGGCGCTGCCTGTGAGCCAAAATGTGGAGGGTACCACTGTGGAAAATGCCAGTCTGGAGGAAATGAGATGACTCCCTTTGAGGAGTGGGAGGTGGAACTGGTAAGGAGTGTTTTTTCTTATTCAATGAGAGACCACCACTGTGCTGAGGCCACTGGCATGCAAAATATCCTTGAGCTGAAGATTCTGCAATGTTGCCTAATAATCAGAGATTTTTGAGGACTGAACAGCAGTTTTCGATGGAGCCAGACTGGAAAATGACCTATAAAGCTAAGGTGCATGATATGATTGAGCAGGGAGCTGCCGTCAGATTGCCAAAACAAATGTTGGAGGACTGGACTGGTCCTGTATGGTATATCAGCCAACTCATTGCACCGAATCCTCACTCAGTCATAATCCACGTACGGCTGGTTTGGAATAGCAGTCAAAAATATAAAGGCCAAAGTCTAAATAATCTACTCATCAAAGGCCGTGATTTATTGAACAATATACAAGCTATCCTCCTAAAGTGCCGTCAAGGCACCTTTGCCTCTCTAGGAGACATAAAAAAAAAATGTATAACTCTGTCTGGCTTGAGGATCGGGAGGTCCATTTTCACCGTTATCTTTGGAGAGATTCTGAAGCAGATGACATCAGTGACCCTGCAATAACAAAGGTCAATATTATGCATTTGTCAAATTGCTATGAGAGGGACTGCATGGCTGCCAAGGTTCTCTGATATTGTGGAAGAACGCCGTGTGCTGGAGGACACGTATGTAGACAACATGCTCACTACTTGCAATGACCGGATCTTAAAAGCTTGTGGGTTTCAGCTGAAACCTTGGGTTTACTCTGGCAAAGTGAGAGGTGCCCTGAGGAAAACCCGAAGAGGGCAGGTGCTGCAATATTGTTCTCCCAAATCAACTATCAGATGAAGACCATAAGTCTCTCGGCATGGGCTACGCACAGTTTAACGATGAACTCCCATCAAAGATATGAAAGACGATAAGGCTTTCTGAGAATTTATCAAAGGAGGATGTGATACAGCAAGCACCAAATCCACTAAATCGAAGAGTACTTCTGAGCTAGGCTTTTGGTCTGTATGACCCACCTGGGCTTGCAACCCCTGTTAAGCAAAAATTAGCTATTCTGGTTAGGAAGGCTTTCCAAGAAGCAAACAGCAAAGGCAAGAGAGCAGAAGGCACATGGAACAAAGCATTGTCTGATGAGCTTTGGGAGGATGCCATTTCCTTGTTTGAAGGTTATGTGGAGTTGGTCAAACTGAGATTCCCCAGAGCACTAACACCCCGAAAGGCACACTAAGGTGGACTTGCTTCAGAGAGGTTGTTGTACGAATGTTTGAGTCCAAAGCTAAGCTGACTCCACTGGATCATAAAGGAGATGCCAATAAGGCTGAGATTTATGGAGCAGTCTATGCTGCCCGTTTAAGGAAGTACTTCCAGGAATACTGCAAGGTTCCTATGGAGTAATGTTACCACCCTGTGGATAAAATATGAAATTGTCTAGAGCTGTTCTAAATTAAATTTCTTTTTGTTTACACTTGTGTATACAAAATGACAAAATAAATCTGTCAAAGTAATTATTGGCTTTTATATGCTTATAATAACAATGAAAAATCTAAAAATATAGAGTTTAGCACATTTTCCCTAAGCAAGAGTTGTAGTCTGAAATAGATTAGGTTATCTATGTTTGGAGGTTATTTACCAAGAGTATTTAGTCAACTTTTAAAAAAGTCAATAACCAAGTAACTCAAACATTCAATACTAAACTTCATATTTCATATACTTTTTTTATTAATACATTTTTGGCAAACAATTAGTAAAGCAGATTTAATCAATAAAACCATAAGATTCGAATTGTTATCCTAACCCTTTCTAACAATGAGACTAAAACTCTGGGAAAAGCTTTTTTGAGCGAACAGACAGATTTTTTGCACCACATTTGGAAACAGTCCTTTGCATATAATTTTGGATCAAGTTATTTATCTATCTGAATGGCAGCAACCAAATATCCAGGTCCATTAGGTCTCCTTAGCAGTTTCGGCTCACATAACCTTCCAACTCAAGTGCTCTGCTTGGCATGTGAAGCCAATTATCACTGCTTGGTCTAGCAGGATATTTTAACATCAACTTGAAGCCCAGAACAGGTTAGATTGACCACTCTGGAGCAGGCAGGTGCTCATCATTGGCCAAATCCACATTGAGTATTTTCAGCAGAAGTCCACAGCCCAGTTGTTGGGCATGCCAACAGGCACGCCCAACAACTGGGCTGCAGACGGCACTGCAGGGCACTCCAGAGAGTTGGCTTTGTCCTTGGATTTTCCAAGGCTATACTCCTCTTCTGTCCTCTCCTCTGCACTAATGTAAAGTGGTCTTTTTACACATGAAATTCAACAAAATTCCCCTTTATCCCATTATTGATTTTCCCCAGTCCCTAAGCTAGCACACTTCTGCATTATGCAATTTCTACTACAGAGTTCTTTAGTTAACACATCATTTGATATACAAAGTTCCTGGATGTGCAAATTCCTTTATAATTGGTCTCCCTCCTTTCTTTACAATAATCCTGAAATTCAGCCTTGACCTCTACTAATAGCTCTCTGTTAATCATCTGCTCATGTGGTGTTGAAATTAAATACATCAAAATTCAGTCAATATGTCAAATATTATGTTACAGATGCAAAAAAACATCATCAAAATTAGACCACCTTCATTTTGAAAATGCATTGAAACCATGAAATAATCCCTGTACATTATTTAATGTTAATCAATTAATAACATCTTGATGATCTTTCTCTGCAAAAAAAAAAAAAAAAAATCAAGATTGCATCTGGACAAAGCCATTAAATTAAAGACAGGTTCTAAACTAAACACAAAAGGTTCAGTTCAAGAAAAGGCTTAGCATCCTTCTAACTTGCCCACAAGAAAATCAACATCTCACACACTTGTGACCCAAAATTGTTCTGTCACCTCAAATGTTTTATCCTACATCTCTGCAGTTGACAGTCCTGATTCTATGTCTTTGTCCCATTTGTCTTCCTCTTTTGTCTTTCTTTTCTAGAGTTCAAATGTGGAAGCAACTAAAGTGATGCATCAGAATAAGTCACCAGATTCGGTTGGTGTCAGTCTCAGAGTTCTGTGTGCCCATGAGGAGCAGCTCTGTGAGATTCTACAGTACCTCTTCAACCTCTGCCTGACTCAGTTAACAGTTCAGTGTGATGAAAAACCTCAGGCGTTGTTCTGGTACCCAAGAAAACAGTCATTAGTCCTCAATGACTACAGACCTGTTACCCTGACATCCTACATCGTATAGTTGAAGACAGCATCATATAGTTGCCTTAACAACTCACACTCCACATTTAGACTTTGCAGACTGCACTCTGGCTGTCATGTTCTTCAATTAATCCAATGCATTTATTATGATTCAACCGGATTTGCTCTGTCAGGAAGACTCGAGACTCAACGGAAGACTCAATAATTACTTGGATCAAAAACTACCAGTACAAGACAGAGTCCTGTCATCTGGAGAAACACTCTGGTGACTACCAGAGTTGTTGTTGGATTCATCAGAGATGGGCAATGAGCTAAGTACACAAAGTAGCTTAACCACTTAATGGCTTGGTCATCATCTCATCCTGAGTGGGGAAAAAATAAAATAAACAAAAAAAATTATAATAAAACAAGGAAAATAACTGTATATTCCAAAAGAAAAAATGAACAAGTCTAAAGCTATTAACATCCCAGGGGAATAATTGGAGGTGGTGGAGGAGTACAACTATCTCCGTGTTCACCTGGAACTCTACTGGAGACACATCTGTAGAAAAAACAGAGCGTACTCTAGTTCTTAAGGAAGCTTAGAACTTTCAGTGTTTGCAGCAAGATGCTGCAAATCTTCTATAAGCCTCTTATAGAGTGACACGAACAACAACTCATAAAAAATAAAAACTACAACATTCAATGTTCCTTTCGAGATTAAACAATTTTGAATTGAACTGAACTCAATTTAATAATTTCAGACATGTATCTTCAGCTGAACCTCCAGTTGTCATTCAAATTCAAGTAATAGACATAAAAGTTAAAATGCATCAACAGACATCTTGACCATACATCGAAACCAGAGGAAGATATCACCCATATTGATATATTTTTCAAAATAATTATCACCCATATTGATATATTTTTCAAAATAATTATCAGCAGGTTGTTTTTCTAATAAATGTGATATTGCTAATGTCCATAAAGATGAAGCCCAAATTATGGAGATTAACTCTTTAGTCATCATGTTGGCACCATATGCCATTTTTCATGAAATGACACAGCTAGTTTTTACATCAGTTTCACCCAGGAGCTGCTGAATCAGACCACTTAGCTCTTTATCATGCAAGTCCCCCTGTTGTTTGCATTCCTGTAGACTTTTTGCCTTTTTCCGCTCCTCTTCTTGTTTTGACAGCATGTCCTTTAGTTTTCTCACATTCTCTTTCTTTCTAGTGATGCATTTCACCAAGTCAGCTATTTCCTTTCTGTGTTTATTTTCACTCATGTCTTTGAGGGCCCTTAGCATATTATACTTTTCATCCTTCTGTTGCATCTGGGCTGTAAATTCTTTCAAATATTTGTCTTTAAACTCATTGAGCTCTTCAGCTTTTGTCGCGCTTCATCCTGATATCTTTCTTTTATTTTCTCTAAATCCTGCCGAAATGCATCCTCCAGTTTCTGTATGTCCATAACCTCTTTTTCTTTTCTGATTTTATCCTCTTCCATCTGTTTTGTATAATCATCTTTTACTTTCTCATAATCATGTTCAAGTTTTTCTTTTTCCTTTTCCCTCTTTTTGTCCTCTTCTTCCCATTTTTCGCGTAAAGCTTCCATCTCTTTCTCCAAGTCCTCTATCATTTTGAATTTACCATTTTCTTGGTTTTGGTCAAAGTTATGGAAACCAGAAACTTTTTCATTCAAATCTTCAAATTCATGAGAATTTGGGTAAACATTTCCTATCAAAGCCTCTCTCTCAGATTTCCATTTAGCTTCTTCTTCTTTTCTATGTTGATGTTCTTTCATTTTTTCTTCTTGAGCATGCTGAAGTTTTTTCTCAATCCGTTTAATTTTTTCTTCTTTTTTCTTAAACTCCTTTTCAATATTTGCTCTTTCTTCGTCCATTCTTCTCTCCATCTCCTCCTTCTCCTTCTTGTGTCTTTCTTCCAATAGCTTTTTTTCTTTCTGCATTTCTTCATCTTTCTCCACAAGGATTAGATTAATTTGTTTCTCTATGGCTATCTCTGCCTCTTGCAGCATCTCATTGGTGAAGCATCCATTTTTTTCCACCAAGGTGTCAATCTTCCTGATCAGCTCCATTACCTGTCTGCGGTTTTGGATGTCATTGTTGTCAAGCAAATGATACCTTCCCCCACAGTCACTGAAAATCTTTTTAAAGGAGTCATCACAATTTTTTTCTATATAATCTTCTATGGACTGTTTACCTTTTAGCAAATCTCCTTTGGTTAAAAGCATGATGGTGTAAGAACTCAAATACATCCAGAAAAAAAAAAAAAAACACAAAATGGGTATTAAACCATAAATCTAAAAAAACACACCAAAAAGGCACCTTTAAGCAATCCACATTTGTTTTGTTGTTGATTTTATCTTTATGCCGTCCAAGTTGAATAACCCCTATGAAATCATTGGTTGATGCTAAAACTGACTTTTTTTTAATTGTAACCTAAAATATCGAGACTTTGGATTCTTTACACATGATCTGACGTGCAGATTCTCAAATACACAACTGTTGAAGTTGTTAAAGTTCAACCATTTTAGAATCTATTCCTGGTATAGCTATTCTCGCAATAAAAAGAGTTGATATTCAACTTTATATGGTTTATGGCATTACAGCAGTGACCAAATGGAAGTCATTGGGTATATTCTATATTATTCTGAGGCTCAGCAGCCGAAATGCTGGAACCCTGAACTGGTTGAAGCCCCTGCTAATCCTCCCCATACACTGGAAAGACTTGACTTTTTCTGTGGATCTTCAAATGGAGTTATTCTCTTTTGGATACTGCTCTGCAGGTGGGCTTGTATCGTGCCACAAGGAACTGAACATATTTCCCTTTCTTTATTCCATCATATAATTTTATTTCCCTGAATGTGTATTACTTGAACCTTTACCTTCACATGTAAATACTCACATCCTTTGATTCTAAGTCAACACACCCTTTGGTATACAAGGACCCTTTTGTGAAACCTCATATGTTGTCAGCCTTCCTCCTTCATTTCCAGAAATCCCCAAACTGAGCTTTGACCTCTCTAAACTGCTTCTGACTCAGTTATCTGCACACATGATGTTGAACTAAGATTATTCAAAGTTCAGTTAATAGTTTAAAAAACTTGTCATATGCACAAAAAGATGTCATTTCATATCATTATTTTATTTGTTGAAATGTGTACACAAAATCATTAAAAAAATACAATAATTTAATGTTAGTGAGTAACGTTTGGATGGCTTTTCTATTAAATTAAAGGTGCAAAGAGAAAGATCAGCACATTGCATTCAGACTTTTTTAAATCTTCAGTCACTTTTCAGGCTTAATGATATCAAGGTTTAATTGTCTTTTTGAATATTTATTAACTGTGGCAGCCTCCTTATTTTCAAGGACTTCGAAGGATCCAGTCTAGGTAGACCGCGTCCTTGGAGGATGCGTCCTAGGTTTTCGAACAGAGCCTCTGATTAAGAACAGGGCTGCCCGCACTGACGCGGCTCAGGGATTACGTCACATGGAGCGTCGTGCGCAGTGAAATCAGGACATTTCCTCACTTTCTAAAAAAAAAAACCCGGGACGCCCGGGACAGGACGTGAAATACGGATATGTCCCGGGAAATACGGACATTTGGTCACCCTAAGGTTAAGATCCTTCTGTCCTGCTCACAATCAAATTTATATTGTGTCCTTCTTTGACCCTGTCTCCTACTAGGCTTTATTATTAAACTTTAACCAGGAAAACATTCAAAAACCTCTTTTATAAGGGAGTCCTGGCCAAGTGGAAGCAAAGTTACATACCGAACAGAAATACATACAATCAAATGACAGGTACATAAAAAAACATGTCAAGTAAAAAAATTACAGATAATTGAAGTAAATACAAATTCTTTCATTTTGAGCTTAAAAGCATTTAAGGATAAAAACCCAGTCAACTTCCAGTCTTATGTAAGAAATACCACACACAAGGAGCTGCATGGCATGAAACGTCCTACTTCTATGTGTTTGTGCTCAAACAAATGAAAATACTGTGCTGCTCCTCTTTTCTAGTTGTTGATACCCAGGCCATGCGGCTGAACATTATGCTAAGAAAGAAATTGGACAAAATGTCACAGCAGACTCCTCATTAAGCTCCAGAATTTCATGTGGTGAACAGGAAAGGTCAGGTGTCTTGGCAAAGACAAAAATCAAACCCTGGTGAATTTCAGAGTAAAATCAATCCACCAAACTAACTAATTTGACAAATGAGAAAAATAGCTGGGCCAGTCTTGTCACAACTTCTTGACTGTGATTTTTTCCACCATTCCTGCCCAACAGCTCACACTGCTTTTAGTATGAGCAAGACGTAAGACACTATGTCCAGATATTGGCACCCCCATTCAGTCCAGTCGGCAGAACTTTGCAGAAATATTCGGGCTACTCAGTCATTGGGTTTATGAAGGATGGACAAGAAGCTGAGTACAGGAAGCTGGTAAACTGCTTTGTGGCATAAAATGTAAACAATAATCTTCAAGTTTGATAAAGCCATGGAGATGATTGTAGACTTGAGAAGAAAAAGAAACAAGTAAAAAATAACAGCTTATAACATCTACAATCATTTGTTGAGGAAAAGGCTTATGACAACATTTATTTCCTTTTGGAATCACATAGGTTCTACTATATTTTTTACACTGGATAACACCAGACATATATCATGAGTTAAACCTCTTGATTGAAAAAATTCAAATGAACAGATGTTTTTCTCCACTAGATATTGAAAACATAAGAAATTGCCTATGTTAATATTGCTACAGAGAGGGATGTTTTTAATAGAAATCAGCAGGTTTTCTTCCTTATACAGATTCCTGATTACCGTTAGTATAAAGCCTGATGGGGATGAACTGTTCAGTCTGTCCTGTTAGTACAATCTGTCTTATTTCATGAAATAACACAGCCAGTTTTTTCATCCATTTCAGTCAAAAGCTGCTGAATCAGATCACTTAGCTCTTTGTTGTGTTCTTCCCCCTGTTTTTTGATTTCTTGTAGACTTTTGGCCTTTTTCATCTCCTCTTCTTGTTTTGACAGCATGTCCTTCAGTTTTTTCACATTCTCTTTCTTTTTAGTGATGCATTTCACTAAATCAGCAATTTCTTTTCTGTGTTTGTTGTCATTCATGTCTTTGAGGGCCCTTAGCATATTATACTTCTCATGCTGCTGTAGCATCTGAGCTGCAAATTCTTTAAAATATTTGTCTTTAAATTCATTGAGCTCTTCAGCTTTCTTCCTGGCTTCTTCCTCATATCTTTCTTTAAGTTTGTCTAACTCCTGCCTGTACACATCATCCAGTTTCTGTATGTCCATTACCTCCTTCTCTTTTCTTCTTTCATCCTCCTCCTTTTGTTTTGTATAATCTTCTTTTATCTTTACATAATCCTGTTTAAGTCTTTCGTTTTCCTTTTCCCTCTTTTTGTCCTCTTTTTCCCACTTATGTCTTAAAGTTTCCATCTCTTTTTCCAAGGCTTCTAGAGTTTTCTTTTTACCTTTTGATTGGTTTTGGTCGTTCGCATAGTAATCAGCAAATTCTTTAGATATACTTGCTGATTCAAAAGCATTCATCAAGGCTTCTTTCTCATCTTTCCATTTAGCTTCTTCCTTTGTTCTCCGTTCATGTTCTTTATTTTTTTCTTCTTCAGCCTGCTGTAGCTTTTTCTCAATCTCCTTAATTTTGTCTTCTTTCTCCTTCATCTCATTTTCAGATTTTGCTCTTTCTTCCTTCATTTTTCTTTCCATCTCCTCCTTCTCCTGTAGATGTCTTTCTTCTAATTCTGTCCTTTCTCTCTGCATTTCTTCATCTTTCTCCTTAAGGATTTGTTGAATTTGGTTCTGTATGGCTGTTTCAGCCTCTTGCAGCATCTCATTGGTAAAGCATCCATTTTTAGCCACCAGGTTGTCAATCTTTCTGAACAACTCTATAACCTGTCTGCGGTTTTGAGTGTCATTGTTGTCAAACATATGGTATCCCCCACAGTCATCAATAATCTTTTTGAAGGAATCATCACAGTTTTTTTCTACATAATCATCTATGGACTGCTTATCCTTTATCATATCTCCTCTGGTAAAAAGGATGATGGTGTACTTTTCAGAATTCCCCCCAAAACCTTCTTTAATAAGTTTTAATGTCTCTTTCTCTTCTGGTGTGAGTCTTCCTCCAATTGGTACCACTACCAGGAAGACATGTGGACCCGGTGCCAGAAGGCTAAGACATTTGACCAATTCTAGCTGCACTTCTTCTTGTGTTAAACTGTCATCAAACAAACCAGGAGTGTCCACCACAGCAACAGGACGGCCCTCCACCTCACCCATTGATTTCTTACAATTTTTCGTTATTGATTTTTGGCTTATGTCAGCTTCAAACTCTTTTCTACCAAGGATAGTATTTCCTGAAGAGCTCTTCCCGCAACCAGTCTTCCCAATCAGAACTATCCTGAGGCACTCATTTGTCCACTTGTCTTTATCTCCTGTAACAGAAGAACCAAAGCTCAGCTTACTCAGAAATAGTAGCAAATAACTTCCCTAGAATGCAAGGAAGTAACAAAAATAACTATAGCTTTTTTAAATTATGCATCAATTAAAATATCTACTCAACAGATTAGCAATTTCATTTTAGGTATAATGATAATGGCAGAGCAGTGAGAACAAGATCTGCTTCAGCTCAACAGAGACACATTCAAAACATGCAAGGCAGTGGTACTTGAGGACCAGGTCTGGGAGCTACTGTTGTAGAAGACATCACACAGCATAGCGGCTTTTGCAGCAAATTTGGACTTTTTTCAGCTATGTATGTAAATACTTTTCCGCAGTTTTTCACATTTGATCTCTTGTCTTGCCCAGTGAACAACATAGCTTTAATAGACCCTGATATCAAATAGGACTTTTTTGACTGCCATCACTGGTGATGAAGACAGTTACTGGGAACAGAAATAAAATAAACAGTTTACCAATGGCAGCCAGAAGGATCCCACAGAGGGATGGTGAAACGGCTTTCTCGAACTCAGGGTGGTCCCACATTGTCTAACACTGGCTCACATTTACACTTGGGTGGAGGGACCTTACACTTGGTATCACATCAATTCCTCTCTAACTACACATGGAGACTTTTATTAAAATAGTCCATCATGAAAAAACCTTCCTGGAGAATCTGAAGTGATAACCAACTGAACAGGAATGCAGAAACTCTGGCCAAACTTCTGTAACACCAAGGACTATAGGGGCCTCACCAAGCTGGCCTACTTGGTTATGGACAGTTAATGTCTAAATACCCATCAATCTGCCCTCAACTGCAATAACACAGGAATAACTATAGACTCTATAACGTGGGTTAAAAACATGTATATTGTTAAAAATTCCTCCCATCAGTCAAAATATGTGATACCATTTTTTTATTCTAATGATATTCTATTATTACCTAATTTGCATATTATATGTAAATGGCGGTACAAAGATTGCAAAATGATAGATCTATCAGATCTTTCTAGATCTGAATGATCTACAAAGTAGCCAAGTAAGATCATTTATTTAAATTGCAAATGATTCAAGTGTTTAAGAAAATACTTTGCTCACTGAAGATGAAAAAAAAAATGCCTTAAAAAAATAACCAATTCTCTTTTTTTTTAATCCTTGTTTTAGAATACGTACCACTGGACCCATAAGATTTTGTATGTAGTCCGGAGAAGTTTTCCTCTTGTTTTAAGATTTTATCCAAGTAAGCTTCAAAGAGGGTTTCTATTGTGTAGCAGCTTTGTTCCCTTTTCCCTACAAAATCTATTACTTTAGAGAACTGCTTCTTGTCACTGCTCTTGACAACAATGCTTCTTTTTCCACATCTCTTAATTAGCTCCTTGATGTTCTTATCTTTTTTAAGACACTTAACCACATCTGGGTGTTCAGGATCTAAATCTGTAGTGAACAGAATCATTGTGTTGTTGTTGACCCGAGAGCTGAAGGTGTCCTGGATGGTCTGTAACTCTCCCTTGTCTTCATCAGTGAGGGAACCCACAGGTAGGACCAGGATGAAGGCGTGAACACCCTCAGGTTCACAGAGGGAGATACACCTGAATGATTCCTTCATCTTTTCCTGCTGAGCTTTTCCATACAAGGCAGGCAGATCCACCAGAGAAACCCAACGTCCACACACCTCTCCCTGGTTTCTAACACACTCCGATGAGCTGGAGGCTGAAGGAAGATCTGTCTGACCTAGAATGGCCTTGGCTGCTGAGGTTTTCCCTGCTCCTCGTCTCCCACAAAGAACCAGATTTAAGGATGTTAGAGACTGGTCACATTTCGATGCTTCATCATCTTTAATGCTAAGGAAAGCACTGCTGTTTCTTTTCACAATATCTTCAATTTTCTCCATTAATTTCTGGTGATTATTTTCATTAAGGCTGTACTGTCTACCCTCACATTCTCTGATTAGTGAATTAAAGGCAAAACTTGTTGCATTCAATTCTTCAGTCATGATGACCATTGAGTGTTTAAAGGCATTCTCTCCAAATAACCTAAGGGTGGCCTTCAGAAACCTGCTGTCCTTCTCTGTGAAGTCTGAAGGATTCACCAAGAGCAGGAGAACATTTGGTCCAGGAGGACAAAGATTGACACAGCTTCTAATGTCCTCTTTTAGGACTTTTCCCATCTGACTTTCTGAAGGTGTCCAAATAGTTAAGAACTTTCCTTTCCATAACCCCTGCTCCACTAGTTTGGTTTGAAAAGTTGTGGATGAAATGTTCAGAATTTTTTTCTGTAGGACAAAGTTACATAGTTGTGTCTTGCTTGAGAGAGTTCCTCCAAACAGCATAATCCTAAGACCTCGGCCTGTGAAGCACAACAGCATAAGAAAACACAATGAACATAAATAAATCTGAAGTGTCTAACACAATAGAAAGCTGTACCAACCAAATCTAAAGTGATGCAATAATCTGTTCACATCTTTCATTTAATAAGACTTTTCCACACTGAGTTGGGTTCAGTCAGCCTCCCAACATGCCGATGTATGTTCCACACAACTAAAAATGTGTGTGAAGCCACTGTACATTTTATCATTCAAATTAAAACTCTTAGAGTAGGAAACATTTGTCTGAAAATTCTGATCTGAAGTAGATACTTATTCACTACTTAACGCTGCTTGGAAATAACAGTTGGTCAGAAAAGAGTGATCAAATATTCAAGCTTCTAAGCCCATTCTGTACCTCTAGTCATCATTGACGTTGATAAAAAGGCAGGTATATCCATCCTAAACCCTGTAGCCCTCCCCCCTTCCTATATAAAACATTATTACATTATATTAGACCTAATAGTGACACATGCGACAATAATAATAATAATTAAACTTTATTCATCTAACATTGGAGAAATTTAGCTCTGCATTTAACCCATCCCCTTGGGGAGCAGTGGGCAGCAGTTGTGGGGCGCCCAGAGTGCAGTATGGGGTTAAGAGTTTTATTGCTCAGGGACCCAGAGTTGCAGTCTGTGGAAGTGGGGCTTGAACACAGAGCCTCTGAATTATTGCAGAGGAAAAAATGTTTTATTTCTTAATCAATTCTGTTTATTCTAACATTTTTAGCTAGTTCTTCCATACTTCTTTCTCTCACTTCGCAATGACTTTTATAGCCGACATGATGTGACTCTAAAGAGTTTGCTAACTTGGCTAAAAAGTAAGGGGACAGGTGGAGACGGAGGGCTGAAAGAGATTTCAGAAAATAAACCAAAGAGCTCTCATAGCCAATTGGTAAGTTTAATACAACCAAAAGATCAATTATTTCATTTATACATGTTCATTGTACATTCATTAGTATATTGTACCGAAGGGTGTCTTCCAACTACAGAGGAATCACACTCTTAAGCCTCCCTGGTAAGGTCTATTCCGGGGTTCTGGAAACAAGGGTCCATCGGATAGTTGAATCTCGGATTCAGTAGGAGCAGTGTGGTTTTCATCCTGGCCGTGGATCACTGGATCAGCTCTATACCCTCAGCAGGATTCTGGAGGGTGCATGGGAGTTTGCCCAACCAGTCTACATGTGTTTTGTGGATCTGGAAAAGGCATTTGACTGTGTCCCTCGGGGGGTCCTGTTGTAAGGGGCTGTTAGGTCTCTCTATGACCGGTGTCAGAGCCTGGTCCACATTGCCACGAGTAAGTCGGACCTGTTTCCGGTGAGGGTTGGACTCCGCCAAGGTTGCCCTTTGTCACTGATTCTGTTCATAACTTTTGTGGACAGAATTTCTAGACGCAGCCAAGGTGTTGAGGGGATCTGTCTTGGTGGCCTTAGGATTGCATCTCTGTTATTCACAGATGATGTGGTTCTATTGGCTTCATCAGGGCATGATCTACAGCTCTCACTGGAGCGGTTCGCAGCCGAGTGTGAAGCGGCCGGGATGACGATCAGTGCCTCCAAATCCAAGACCATGGCCTTGAGCCGGAAAAGGGTAGAGTGCCGTCTCCTGGTTGGGGAGGATGTACTGCCCCTTGTGGAGGAGTTTAAGTGTCTTGGGGTCTTGTTCACGAATGAGGGGAAGATGGAGCGGCATCTGCTGTGAAGTGTGCCCTGTACTGGTCTGTTGTGGTGAAGAGAGAGCTGAGCCAAAAAGCAACGCTCTCGATTTACCGGTCGATCTACGTTCTTACCCTCATATATGGTCATGAGCTTTGGGTTATGACCGAAAGAATGAGATCCCGGATACAAGTGGCTGAAATGAGTTTTCTTATTTCTGGGCTCTCCCTTAGAGATAGGGTGATGAGCTCAACCATTCAGGGAGGAGTCAGAGTAGAGCCGCTGCTCCTCCACATCGAGAGGAGCCAGTTGAGGTGGCTCGGGCATCTGGTTAGGATGCCTCCTGGACGTCTCCCTGGTGAGGTGTTCCAGGCACGACCTACCGGGAGGAGGCCCAGGGGGAGACCTCGGCCTCCCTACTGAAGCTGCTACCCCCGCAACCCGACACCGGATAAGTGGAAGAAGATGGATGGATGAATGGATGGATTGTACATTCATTTCATTAATTAAAACTGGCGTGCACTAGTGTCTGTATCTATATAGTGTAGAAAATAAAATTAATTGCGTTAATTTCTTAACACGATAAAATGTCTCTAATTGATTAATCGAATGAACTTATTAAAGTCCCGTCCCTAAATAAAACACAACAGACACAACAACATTTGAAGGATAGATTTGCTGCAAAACACAGAACATGCATAACTTTTGCTGTACGTGCTTAGGATATGTAATGGTTTAACGAGGCACAAAAAGCAGGTAAACTGGCACCAGGATGGGGTTCAATTTATGGCAAAAATAAGCACATGCAAAATGGGTAGATGTTGTTGGCTTATGTTGTTGATATGTGGCTTTGCTTGATGTCTATGTTACTCATGTAGATGCTGCACATGTTGCATATGTGTATATCTCTAGCTGCTATTGTGGTTATTACTCACTGTGATCTTAATAATTCATGTACAAGAAATTAGCCTACTCCTTGCAGTTGTTATTTAAAGCTGTTTCCCCTATTGCTGGATTGCAAAGTTATCTGCATGTCTGTAACCTTAGTGATTGATTAATGTCATTGCTCCCAGCAGTTGTAGCTCATGCTGTTGGTCAATGCTTTTGGTCCTTGCCGTGGGTCTCCTGGAGCTGGAGTCTTCCAGCACACCTGAGACGCATCTACTCATCAAGAGACCTGCCCTTTATAACCAGCTGCCAGACCTTGCTTCGACGCCGCAGTGTTGACCTAGTTTGGTTAGCGACCTGAGCCTTGAACCTGAAGAATCTTAGCTGTCTCTTGAGAGAGATCTGATTCTAACTCTCCCTTGTTTTTGCCTCACAGGAAACCTGTCTCTACCTGAGGCTCTGGATGAGCTTAACCTGCCGAGATTGCCCTCGTGAGCCAAACCTGAAGATTCCTATGTGGATTCCCCTGCTGCTCTTAACTAGAGCTGGAAACTCTGATCAAGGTCTGCCATTAAAGTCAGAAGCAAGACGCTGCAGCTACTCTTGGACTCTGCTGAACAAACAGTGTCTGGACCCAACGGTTCCCTCTCTCTCAAAGAGAAGCCCGGACTCTATCGAGGTATACTCTTGAATTATCAAAGACTCATAACTCATCAACCTGCTTCCTAATCAAACTATCATCTCTGCAGACTTCAGTGAACCAGCCAGTGACCAGTTCCTGATCCAGTTCATGATCTTGTGTTTTTGTGCATACTCAATAAACTCTGTTAAACTTTTACCCAGCCTCCGTTGTGTTCTGCATGTGGGCTAAGAACCTAAGACCCATCATGACAATAACTTTATAGTTTTGCATGAGAAATCCCTATCAAATAAAATGTTTTGATTGATATATAAGGGAGCTTTGGCACAATCATGAAAATAGGTGTGGCTGGTCAAGGTTTTATGTTCATGTTTCAAAGTCATTAAGAGGTGTTTAGAGCACTCATTTCGAAAAAGAGTTTGAGGTTTGGCCATCATTTAGCTTAATTCTCCTTCATTTATACTGATAGTTCATTTAATTAATAGATGCATTTTAAAGAATATAACCTCATTACACAGATTACATTCAGATTATTTGTGGTGATAGCATACAAGTTTAAGAAGAAAACTTAGTATAGATTATTATTAATTTTGTTTTATTTTATTTTTTTACAGTGTCCTTTCTGGTAGAGGATTCTGCATAGAGGATTCTTTTTGAAATATTTTGATCCATACCAACCAGCAGAAATATGTCAGTTTTTTTTTATAAAGGCTGTGTGGCAAACAGTGTTGGGCACGTTACTTTGAAAAAGTAATTAGTCATAGTTACTAGTTACTTCTCCCAAAAAAATAACTGAGTTACTAACTGAGTTACTCCCCAATAAAAGTAACTAGTTACTAGTAAAAGTAACTATTGCGTTACTTTTGTGTTTCTCGCCCCCGTAACCCTCACCGCCCGGCCCCCACCTTATCGCCATGTGTTTTAAAAGCCAGCTGAATAGAGCGGACGACAAAGACAAGAACCTGCAGAGAGTCTGACGGGCCTATAAACCCCGTCAGATAGCGTTCCCCCTGTTTAACATGGGGGAACAGGATCTGATGCGGTGTAAATATCACCAGGCTGCATTACCCCTACTCATGGGTGTGAATTTTTTTAACAGGGCGTTTAGATCTGGTGAGTGACATTAATAACTGGGGATGTCTAATTCTGGAATCCTGTGTGTTTGGGTTGTTATAGATACTGCAACATCCACATCCGCCCGTCCGTCCGTCCATACTCCTCACTCTCCATCTCTCTGTGTGTGCTGTACCCGCCAGCGGAAACACCCACCTACCCAACTGACAGACGTAATCTCACTATACATCAGCCATTCTCATCCTCCCCTCTCTCATGACAAGGCGCGCACGAGTCCCATCATGAAAAAAGGTTCATTGTGCGACCGGAGTAATGTGCAGTAACGGGGTGTTGGCAATGGTAACATCATTATAGTTACAGTCAAAGTAATTAGTTAGTTTACTCGATTACTAAAAAAGGGTAGTAACACCGTTACTTTCAACGCCTTTATTCCAATAACTGGTGGCCAAGTATATAAACAATGGTCGTAAATGTGGGACACAGGACAGCAATATTTGTCACAGATGGTGATATGCCAGAAATTAGCACTGCATGAAAAGTGAGATTTTCGTCCCCGTAAACTCCCGCAGATCTGCCTGATTTTCGTCAGTTTCCGACAATTTGCAACCCGTGCTTGTCCGCGTTTGTCGTGCCACAAATTGTCGGAAACGGACAGTGACGTAGGTGGAGAGCGATCAGCTGTACTAATGGCCCTAATTAGCATATGAATGCAGCAAACCCGCGCGGCTGGCCAGGTCTGGCTTGAATAACCTTCTCAGTATTGGCTGAAACCACTATTCTCAAACAAATGAAATCGCTCGTGATTGGCAGCAAAACCACACGTGGCCACGCCAGGCTTTAATTTTCTTACTGAGTATTGGACGGAACCACTTCTTTTTAAACAAGTGAAGTCGCTCGTGATTGGTTGGCATATATATATATTTACATATATATATTTATTCATATATATATATATTTATTCATTCATATATATATATATATTCATATATTTATTCATTCATATATTTATTCATTCATATGCTGTGTATTTATGTTATCCTACACTACTACACAATTATTATGCTACCATCAAGGACATGAATGAATATATACAGGAAATGAACATTTGCCAGGAAGCTGTTTATGCTAAGAAAGAGCTTTATTAAAACACACACAACTATATACAACGCGTATCCAAACACATGCGTATCTAAAAATTACAACTCCGTGAACGGTCCGTTTGCTTCCTCGGGGTTGGAGGTAACAGGCAGCATTCCCTCCGAGGCAGGTCCGATGTGCAGACGCCTACTGTGCGTGGCCCTGTACTTCGACATCGCTTCTAACCGGGACTGCAGCTTAACACAGAGTTCAGTGAGATCCGGCCTACGAAATGGCGGCGACCGTACAATCCATCCAGAGACACCGCCGACGACGCCATCTTCTTCGTCGGACATGAGGTCGACGGTGGCGGACTTACAGAGTTCCACTTCCTCATCTGCTAGCACACTCTGCCTCGCCTTCAGCAGCTGAAAAAAAACATGAATCAGCGCACTGCATATGGACACAACACATCTATCAATGCACCTGAAAAATAGTCACCAAATAAAGTCTTACCCTCTTTCTTCTGGCCCGACTCCGAGCAGATAGCCTGGCGGCCTCCGCACGCAGCGTGCTGGCTAGCAACGTGTATCTGAAGCTCCTGCATACCGTCTCATAATACGTCTTACAGGCAGCTGGAAAACAATTAAATGAGAGTGGTATGAATAAAAAAATAAAAAAAAATCAAACGCAAGTCACAGTAACAAGGAAGGAGAAAACATTAAAACAAGTCACTTACACACAATGTCGTCTTTATCAACATCGTGCAAATCCAAACAAATAGGTCACCGCCTCATTGTGAGGCGACTGTAGTCTGTGAAAAAAAAAAAAAAAGTACAGCTATGGTCGGTATCCATCCGTATCCATGTCCTTTTACCGCACAATGAAAGCATATTCTTTAAACCTTACCCCTGCCGGTTCATAGCGCCTGCAATTAGTCTCCGAGTTGTTAAGACGGCATAATGCTTCCTGTGAATCACAAAAAATACACTTTAGTAAAGCTTTAGGCTAGGCTGCTTTTAGCTTGCCTAGCTAAGCTAGGCTGCTTTTAGCATAGCTACCAGTAATCGAACATATTTACCGCTAGCGTGGCGTTGTGCACCCGTCTTCTCTTCCTCGAGTTCGTATATATCCCGCAAAGTTGCTCGACTGCAGATAGGGTGGCCAGATGTCCGGCTTTAGGGCGGACAGTCCGGATTTTCATTGCACTGTCCGGCGTCCGGCGCTGCACCCAGCCGGACGTGTATTTGTCCTCCTTTACCCCCAGATTCCACATACTCCGTCAGCGCTCCGCCCCGCTCACGTACGGAGTACTTGTCTCACTTCTTCTTCTTCTTGTCGAGTTTTATGGCGGTTGGCAACAAACTGTTAGTAGCATTACCGCCACTTACTGGTATGGAGTGTGGTTCGTGATGGTTTAAATATTGATCCTGATACATTCTGCCCTAACTTCTTCTAAACATACATTCAAACATTCACACTTAAAAATATAAACATATTTGTGCACAGCTTTGTATATCATTCCTTCACTCACAAACACACTTACTATAATTAAATTCTATGGAATAATTTCGTTTTCTTTAGAAATCGAATAATTATTTGTATGTGTTTACTCCCTAAATTTTTCCTCAGTATATCTAATAAATTAACCTTCTCCTTAATGTCTTCAAACTCTCTTCTCATATATCTTCTCTCTTTTTCATATTTATGACATTCTAATATAACATGTTCTATGGTTTCATATTTATCACAGAAATCACATTTGCCCGTTTTATGTTTTTGTATTTTAAAAAGTGTATGATTAAGTCCTGTATGACCAAATCTTAACCTTGTTATCACTCTTTCATCCTTTCTATTTCTTCTTCCATTTCTTCTTTCTCCTACCATCTTCTGAATTTTATAAAACCATCTTCCTGTTTTATCTTCATCCCACCTTTTTTGCCAAATTTCCATAAGTTTCTCTTTAATAATACTCTTTCCTTCTGATTTACTTATTTTAACTATAAAACTAATAGAATGTTTAATTGCCCTTTTTGCCATTTTATCTGCCCTCTCGTTTCCTTCCGCCCCAATATGTGCTGGAACCCACACAAATGTAACTATCAGCCCCATGTTTCGTATTCTGAACAGTGTATGATTTATTTCTAATAAAATGTCCATCCTACTATCTGTATTACTTGTCTGTCATGTAAATCAATGAGAGCTGTTCCACATCCTCCGCTCGTCACCGCCCACGTACGTCTTCTCCGTCCTTCACCGTCAAAATACGGAGCTGAGCTATTTTTTGCTCCCCTCCGGTCCGTCCAGATCAAGACCCGCTATTGCAATCGCACCAAACAGAAAAAAGAATGTAGAGAAGACCCGGTTTGTCAAATTAAATTATAGTAAAAACAGATCGGTATCTAGAAATTAGAGCATAGTTTGTATATATTCCCAAAAACTAAAACAATAAATTTAGATTTTATTTCCTGGCAAAACATTCAATTCGGTTTATCCATTAAAGAAAAAAAAATTTGGAATTTTTAATTAATATTCTAATAATTGTAACAAAGTATTATATCCATAAATGTCGCTATGCAAAATGCTCCCTCCCAATCTCTGCTCTCAAAAATGAACTTTCCCTTTTCAAAAGATGTCTGAGAAAGATGCAGAATTTAAATGCAATTAAATTGTTTGAGTTAATTGAAGAATTTCAGTTGGTAGTCCCCACTGATTAATTTACTTTAACTACTATTATTATTTTATTTATTTTTATTTATTTTATTTTATTTTATACTTTGTTCCAGCCTGTGCATTTAATTTTATTTTTCAAAAGCAGGAGTTGTGATATTTCTTCTTGTATTGAAATATTTGTTATTGACTTGTTATTTGAGATTGTTATTGTTTTCTTATATATTCAATAACAAAAAAAAAAAAGTGGAAATCTAAAAAAAAAATTAACCATTACAGCCAACTGATTCTGATTAAAACTAATTTTTGAAGTAAATTATTTTGTGTATTTTTTTTACATAACATTTGCATACACAGTAATCTAGCGTACTTTAATTAAATAAATCAATTCAAGCTAAAATGTAAGAGTCTATAATTAGGCTATACTGAGCCTGATCTATTTCTACCATCTATTTGGGGGATATTTATTGCCACACTTTGGGCCACTTAAAACCAATTTAGCATGCTGACCTATGTCCTTATGACCACAGTGTACCAATCTTCTGATGGCTACTTCCAACAGGATAATGCGCCATGTTATAAAGTGAATCATCTCAGAATCATTTCTTGAAACTTTTCCACTTAAGTAATTGTGAATTGAGCATATTGACAGACAACATTTTATTTTTTATCTTAAATGCAAATTAAAAAAAAAATAATTACTGCTCTAAATGTATTGCTCTGTCAGCTAAAGATCTGTTTTGGTCTCTATACTTTAATTAAATAAATCAATTCAAGCTAAAATGTAAGAGGCTATACCTGATCTCTTTGTATCAGAGATTTTCTTACCCAGGGTTGCAGGGGGGGGTAAAACCCCCCCTGCAACCCTGGTTTGCATTTGTATAGCTCACAGCATGTTCATTTACATGTTAAAGCCTCCCCTAGAATTCCATGGGGGGGGAGGCATGGGGGGAACACTGCCTAAGAAATTCCACGTCAATTTCTGACAATTTACGGGAGTTTTCGTCGAAGCCTGCAAATTGCCGTATACTGCCGCTAACCTGAAGTTCCACGACAATCTACAGTGCCGTATATTGACGAAAATCCCACTTTTCATGCAGTGTAGTATCCTTTTTTTCATGTAAACAAACTGGCTAAAAGCCACAGTGTTTGTACAATGTCAACTTCTTATTCTATACTTATTTAGGATCATTTGTTTTAAGGAATGTATAACTCTGTTAATGAGGCTCAAAGGCACAAAAATGTCAATTTTTTCCTGATATCCTACTACATGTGGGCAGTACCTCAGTTTGTTTTATAGCAGTAATGAACAAAGTGATATTGAAGTTTCAACAAATATACAATCAGATAAACAAACAGGTCGACCGAAACATGGTTGGTTTAAATGGACTCACCATGTCCTCCAGATGCCATGTTGTCAGATCAATAGCTTCCAGTTTTAGACTCAGAATTAACCTAAAATACAAAGGGATTAGAGGGATTAAAAAACATCCTTAATGAATTAAATGCTTGTCTCTGTTCTGTTTTATTTTTTTTATCCGATTTTAACCATGTCAATAGCATATACCCAAAACACATTTTATCAGGTTCATAACAGTTTTGTCATCTGTTCTTCTTGAGCAAAAATATGTGCATCAACACAAAACTAAAAACAAAAAACACAAACTCCCAAGCTTCATTTCAGACTCTACAAATTGTATTTCCCAGGTTAAAATCTGTGGCAGGGGATGATAAACTCTGGATTCCTGTTTAGAGGTGTTAAGGAAAAAGCCCCACCTCACTAAATAGATGGTAGTGCAGGTCAGGATTAACATTTTGTGTCTGAATCCAGCTTATTTCCAAAAGATCAATAGGAGAGACCAAAATAAAAAAATCATCATTAAATCATCATCAAATCATCAAATTTTAATGATGATCATCAAAAATCATGTTAGTTTCGATCAACTCAATGAATCAAAGCAATTTTTCATTTTTATATCCCTGAGGCACACTTTGCTACATGTAGAGAGCTTTTAATGCAGAGATGGAGATTGGCAGAGAGGATATGATCTGGATCCTCTAAAATCAAAGTCAAATGTTCCTGTGACTTTCTTACTACTTTTAAGAACAGAGTTTTAATCCACATCGGTTACACTAACATGATATTTATACGAATTAAATAATGAGCACATATGTTGTGGTGAAGCTGGAACTACTTTTATCGAAGCCCAAATAATCTACAATCTGCATTTCTTACACATGATTTGATAAGCAGCTGCAATGGAGGTAAATGCACACCTACTAAAGTTGTTAAACTTTATCCCATAAGGACTTAGTTTATAGTTATATGTATCCCTGCAATAAAAAGAGTTGACATTCAATTGCTCCGAACTTCAGACCCTAGATCTTAAATTTTAACTTTTTCGGGTGATGTCAACTTTAGATAAGTAAGGTTAAAAAAGAACTGCAAGTCAAAGCGTTTTCAAATTTAAAGATATGTATAATTTTGACACATATTCATTTGATACAAATTCATTTGATAATATTTAGTTATAATGTATCATCAGTGAGGTCAAAACATGAGAAATCAAAGAGCATGTTTTCATTGTGGTTCACCGGATTCCAAATACATGCTTAAAAAATAATTAAAAAAAGTTTTAGTTGTATGTCACACAGATATCACCCACCTGAAATGAAAGAATGTTGCTCCATCACATCTTCATGGATCTCCTACATGAATCTGTCAACGCTGGAATAAAAGCACTACTCATATCCAGCTGTTACACAACCCCCACTAAGCAGATTGGGTGGGAAGATGAGCTGAGTTAATGTTTAAAGAAAATAAAAAAAAAAACGTATTGGTCATTGCGCACTGTCGGCATAAAAGATTCCAATTAAATTCAGTTTATTTACATTATATAGTGCCAGTTCACAACATCTCAAGGCACTTTATAGAGACTATTTAACCAGATCATACAGTCCATTCAAAGTTTTCTATCTGAGGAAAACCAGTTGATTGCATTGACTCAAATATGCTTGTAGTGACAGTGGAGAGGAAAACTCCCTTTTAACATTAGGAAACCTCCAACAGAAGCAGGCTCAGTGTGAGCGGCCATCTGCTGAGGCCGACTGGAGTTCAAGGAGACAGAAGCAGACATAGAAAAAGAAGCATAGATACAAAAGGCAACTGTCAACCAGCTCCACAGGCGGCCCCGTCCAGGACACAGCCAGGCAGACGAGGTCCGAGCCAGCTCCCATGTCATTGGATGAAGAGAGCACATCCAGTTAGTCACAGTCAGAGAAACAGGACTACACTGGAAAACAGGCCAAGCTCCAACATCTAGAAACAAAGGTGTTGATGGCAGCAGCACAGCTGATATTGCTCTCCAGGATGAAGTCACAGACAAACAGGAACAGACCAGATGAAGCTACTATTTTGGAAAGAAAGAGACTTTTAAAATAGGAGTGGCAAAGAGAAATGTAGGAGAAGCTTGCTGCGTGAGGATACATCCATGTCCACTGTGAAATTTGACTGTTTTCTTCTTAAATGCCCGTAAATTTCAAACAGTGTAATGTTTTTAAAGGGGTGGCGACAGGGGTGGAAAGGATTTCTTCTGGGCTGGCAATTGCCACCCCAACTGCTACAGTAAAATCTGTGGGTAAGTCATCCCACATGGAGTATTTTCCTGTGATTGGCTTATACAAGGGAGCTTTGTGATTGATGGCAAACCATTCCCTTTTTTAAAAAAATCCATTAGTGTATCGAGGCACGTCAGGGTAGTCTCAAAAATCCACTTGCAGATGCAGTGAAGTTTAAAGACCACTGGTACTTTGTAATTTAATTTATAATTGTTTAGGGACCTGAAAAAACTTTGGTTCTGGTGAAGATTCTCACTAATCCAGGTCATACTCTTTCCAAAAAAGTAAAAAACACAATCCAATGGCGTTTAAAGACATTTCGCTTCCCATCCAGGAAGCTTTTTTTAATTAAAATTGTCAGAAATAGTGTTGAGTTCCAGGTTTTTTACTGGAGCCCAAAAAAAGCCTTGTTTATGTTTAGAAAACATGCAAATTGAAAAGGCTGAACTGGTCCACCCCTTTTAAATGGGGGCCGTTTCAGTTGAATCCTTTTAAGCAGGACTCTGATGCTGATTGGATTACGAGGAGGTGTGGTTGAATGCTAATTAGCTGCTTGACAGAGGGATGAGCCTCTGATTGCATGAATGGAAGCATCCATGTTTTTAAGTTCGACCTCTGCTTAGGCTTTATTTTCATTTTTTTTTAACTAATGATCAACGTTTTTTTCAGATTATTTATTTAAAAAAAAAACTTTAACTAGGTGTTAGTTATCATTTTAATTAGCATAATAGAAATACATGCTTTTAATTTGATTTTTGTACCATTACACTTAAACTATACATATGACTACATATTTACTACTACAATTCTTAACGGCGTAGGTGAAGCTAAAAAGCTTTTGGACGGTGGAGTTTCATCCAGCAGCACCTTAGCCGAGCAGGCTAACAGTAAACGGGGGTTTTCTTGCAGCTCACACCAAGGGATCTTCAGGAGAATTCTCTTCCTATCTGCCTCTGTAAGAGAAAAGTTTTGTAAGATCTGTTTTGCAGCAGTTTGGTTATGAAAAGTCAACTATCATGACTTATCCTTGATCATTCTGGAGATCTGGGCCTTTTGGGCCGGGGTTGCCATGGTGGTCTCTTCCAATGTGAACCCCCTTGGAGGTTCATGGAAAAGAAAGTGAAATCTCATGTGCTGTGGTCTTTCAATGTTCTCAACAGTGAAAGCAAGTTGCCTTGTGGAGCAAGCTGGCTGAGAGGGGGTTACAGAGAAGAGAAGAGAGGTCTCACAGCTCTGTATGTATATATATATATATATATATATATATATATATATATGTATATGTGTGTGTGTGTGTGTGTGTGTGTGTGTGTGACTGTGTCTATAGGTTATTTAAACTATTCTGTTTTATCTCTGCACTTGCATTCTTATTCTTTATTTGAACAATGAATGCTGCAATTTTATTTACTTTTGAAACTTTTTATTGTGATCATTACTTATTATTATTAAAACTAAATTAATTACTGTTTTATTTTCATAATTTGAATGTGCTTTACTGGAGGCATCCATGTTTGTCAAAGAACACTACTGCCACCTACTGGTTAGTGACGTCACGGTGCGGTATCGGCTGTTGATCAAGTCCCAGTGCTGTATCTGGTGTTTGTCACAACGCGCTATTATCCAAGTCATCTTGAAAACATTCCTCTTCCAAATGTCGGCTACATATTACGGGTTTTTTCTCTGGCCAGAAGTTCGATGGCAAATCCTCCCTCTTCAAGTTGGCGATCCAACGACCAACCTGTCCGTGGAGGATCAGGAATCAGAAAGGTGGAATAACTCTTTTTTTCACTTTTACCCGATGTATTCCAGCATCCAGCTGCCATGCACGTGGGCATTGTCAGTTTTACTATAGCTCTGGTGAATTTCAATGGTGAAGTCCTCTGGAAATCTTCAATAATTGTTGTTGATTGCAGATGTGTCTAGTAGTTCCCATTGATTTAGCTTGTAAAGCGGGGAGAATGGCGCTAGGCTTACCGCACCGTGACTTCAATGCTGGAAGATGAAGATACAGAACTCTGAAGTATTTTGATACAAAATACGAAGGCATTTTCATCACCACTGAAATCACTAAAATACAAATTACAAATAGTTTTTTGTATTTGAAATACATATTTCAAATATTTGTCTTAGAAATACTCCCCATCTCTTACCATGAGTAAAGGAACTCGGTAATGAAGTGAATCAAAAATCCAAAGTACACACTTTCAACTTTCTATATACTTTTTTAATTAGTCTGGTTTTGGCATGGAATTAGTGACATCAAAATTCTCCATTAAATCCGTCAAAAAAAAATAAAAAACAGTCCCTTTTCTTTTATCATCATCCGGTTTGAATTCAAGAAGGAATGTTTCTCAGAAAGTGTACTAAAGGAAAGAATCGTCTTTAAGTATTAATAGAATTTATTCCAGTCATGTTTTAAAAAATCCTGCCACTGCCTGACCACTGCACTGATGAACAGTGGCCCTGACCTCTGGCCTTCTCATTTCTATATCCCACAGCTATGCCTTCTAGGACAATAGAAAATGGTCGATGGAATTTCACTAAAGCAGACTGAAGCTTTCACATAAAACACAAGACATGAGCAAAACCTATACAGTGAGCAGTAACACAAAATAGAAAAAAAAAAAAAAGAATAAACAATGACACACATTTAAACAAATTAACCTTTAACACTTTCTAATGCCTGAAATAAGAAACACTAGGAGAGGCCTTTTAGCTTTAATGGAGCAGGCAGATTGTTTAAAACACAGATTTAATTTTTTTCTGGTAAATCATTTCAGATTGTTTAGATGCAGGATTAGATCACTACATTTCCTCTTCTGAGTTTGAACATCATCATACTGAATGATAGCACACACTTTTGAATCTAAATACATTCAAAACAATGTTACAGATATATGAAACATAATCTCATCTAATTTCAATCTTTTAAACTTATAGTTTACTAAAAATATATATTTTAAAGTTAATCAATCTATAACATTTTGATTGGTTTTGTCTGTAAAAAGGAGAGAACAAAGAAATAAAGTGTTTTCAGACTTATGTTTTTAAGCTTTCAATCACGTTTTAGGCGTAATGATTTCAAGCGCTATTTATCTATTTAACTCCTAATAATTTAGCATTTCACCTCTATCATATTTTGAGCTCTGTTAAAACTGTTGCACTAGAGCACACAAAGGCATACAGGAATCATCTGGAGAGCAAGTGTTAGAAGAAATGTGGTCAGGGGAAAGAAGATCACAGGTTTAAACAGCAAAGACAATGAACTGAACACATTCTTCAGTAGGTTTAATTAAAAAAAAAAAGCTTAACACTGAAGTTTAAAGCTTCTCTGTTACACCTCAAATGTTTCATCGTCCAGCTTGGCCATGGATCCTCTACATCTACAGTAGTAGCCATTCAAAATTTCTCCATTTTCCTTCATGGGCCCCTTGGCTGGTCCCCTACAATTCCTTTTTAAACATCAATCTTTGTACTAAAACATAATTTTTTCACAGTTTGGGGACATTAAGATCTAAAGAGAAGCATCATATCCTGGTCAGACCCTATAATTCAGTGAAAGGGTGGAGTCATAAAAAAATATGCACGCCCTTGAGAAGGACAGCGGCTGGGAGTTGGAGGGTATTCTTCTGAGAGTTGGAGGGAAGTGGGCTGCCATTCGGCTGGCATTTGACTGGGAAGGGGTATTTCGAATGGCTGCTATTGTATGTTTGTTCTCCATTTAATCAGAAGATTTTGTTGCTCACTATGCCTCCTTCAGTCAAAGGCTTCTCCAGATTTGACACAAGACAGATGTCTACAAAATATCTTTCCTTCCTACAGCTATTAACGTGCCAAACAACTTGTTGGAAAAAACCTAATAGTTAGAATAACCCCCATTTCGCCTGAGGATTTAAAAGTACATTTGAATGAATTGAATTCAATAACAGCAGACCTGTATCATGAGCTGGACCTTCTGTAGGAGCGTTGGTTAAACTAATAGTTATTCTAATTCAGATGTTAGACAAAAAAATGTAAAACACCTGGAAATATTTATTCACCAGATATTGAACATTTAAGAAGAAATCACCAATAGTAATGTTGCTATAGAGTTTTTGCATGTTTTTTTTTATCAGCAGCAGGTTGTTTTCATTGACTACAGATTTCTGTACAAATGTCGATAAGAGAAAGCCTGGGTTAAGGTGATGAAAAGTTCCATTCGTGATGTTTGGACGTCTTATATTAGGAAATGAAGCAGCTAGTCTTTACATCAGTTTCACCCATAAGCTGCTGAATCAGATCACTTAGCTCTTTGTTGTGTTCTTCTCCCCGCTGTGTCATTTCCTGTTGACTTTTGGCTTTTTTCATCTCTTCTTCTTGTTTTGACAGCATGTCCTTCAGTTTTTTCACATTCTCTCTTTTTCTGGTCACACATTTCACCACATCAGTAATTTCCTTTCTGTGTTTGTTTTCCTTCATATCTTTGAGAGCCTTTAGCATATTGTATTTTTCATCCTTCTGTAGCATCATGGCTGTAAATTCTTTCAAATATTTTTCTTTAAACTCATTAAGCTCTTCTGCCTTTTGTCGGGCTTCCTCCTCATACTTTTCTGTTAATTTTTGTAAATCTTGCCTGAATACATCCTGCATTTGCTGTTTATAAATGGCCTCCTTTTCTTTTCTTATTCTTTCCTCCTCCATCATTTTTGTATAATCTTCTTTTTCCCTTTCATAATCATTTTCAAGTTTATCTTTTTCAATTTTCCACTTTTTGTCAACTTGTTCCCATTTCTGCCTTAAAGTTTCCTTCTCCTTCTCCAAGGCCTCGGGAGTTTTGAAATTACCTTTCGGTTGGTTTCCCATCAAAGCCTCTCTTTCACGCTTCCATTTAGCTTCTTCTTTTTTCCTCTGTTCTTGTTCTTTCTTTTTTTCTTCCTCACTCTGTTGAAGTTTTTTCTCTATCTCCTTAATTTTTTCCTCCTTCTCCTTCAACTCCTTTTCTTTCTGTGTTTTTTCTTCTTTCATTTTTCTTTCCATTTCCTCCATTTGCTTTTGGTGTCTTTCCTCCAGCTTCTTCTTTTCTTGCTCAATTTCTTCTTCTTTCTCCTTCAGGATTAGCTGAATTTGGTTTTGTATGGCTGTTTCAGCCTCTTGCAGCATATCATTGGTAAAACATCCATTTTTAGCCACTAAGGTGTCAATCTTTCTGATCAGCTCTATAACCTGTCTGCGGTTTTGGGTGTCATTGTTGTCAAACATATGGTATCCCCCACAGTCATCAATAATCTTTTTGAAGGAGACATCACAGCTTTTTTCAACATATTCTTCTATGGACTGTTTACCTTTCAGCAAGTCTCCTCTGGTAAAAAGCATGATGGTGTACTTTTCAGAATTCTGCCCAAAACCTTCTTTAATAAGTTTTAATGTCTCTTTCTCCTCGGGTGTGATTCTTCCTCCAATTGGTACCACTACCAGGAAGACGTGTGGACCTGGTGCCAGAAGGCTAATACATTCCAGTAATTCTTGACGCACCTTTTCGTGAGATAAACTGTCGTCAAACAAGCCAGGAGTGTCCACCACAGCAACAGGACGACCTTCTACCTCACCCAGGGATTTCTGACAGCACTTTGTGACTGACATTTGGCTTACGTCAGCTTTAAACTCGGTTCTACCCAGGATAGTGTTTCCTGAAGAGCTCTTTCCACAACCAGTCTTCCCAATCAGAACAATCCTAAGGCCATTCTCAGAATGATCATTTATCCACTTGTCTTTATCTCCTGTAATAGAGGAACCAATGGTCAGTTTACTGAGAAATTATGCATAACAATGAACTAAAACTCAAGAATCAAACAAAAAAAACAAACATATTTTTTCTAAATTTGGCAACAATTAAAATGTGTATTCAACAGCTCAAGGGTGTTAGGTTTAACGACAAAACCAGAATAGTGAGAGCAATGCCAACTTTAACTCAAACTGTTTTGGTGAACTGCCAGGAAGCCACTCCCCTCTGCCAAGCTCCTCTGCTGCTAGTTTCTGCTCTGCCTGCTGGAGATGGGAACTAGCTGGACTAAACCTCATGCAATCAAAGAGTGTAGTTTTGGTGTGGCTGACCTCTCACTCTTGTTTGAGGAAGTAGCACAGCATGCAAGCCAAACAGTGATGGTAGAATATGCAAAGTGCAAACTGTGCAAAAGGTTTCTAAGAAGAACTGTGAAGGACAGCCGGTAAGCTGATTACAGTTCCTTATTCACATGGACTGACTGATTATCTGGTTGATTGTTTAATATTACCGTACTAAAAGAAAAAAAAATTAATAAAAAATACACTTGGTGTTTATTAGTTAAAGCAGAAAAAATGTTGATAAAAATGCTGATGAAGATTCTCAGTCATCCAGGTCATAGTCATTCCGTAAAAGTTCAAAAATATCCACTGGACTTGGTTTCCAAGATTTGAAGACGTTTCGCCACCTCTCCAGGAAGCTTTCTCAATTCAAATGTCTGGATTCACAATGAGTTTGAGTCTTATATAGACAAGGCCTTGCATTGCTTGGAAACATGCAAATGGTAACCGCTGAATGGGTCGTTTGGTTTCATTGTTAGCCTGTAATATCTGAAACCTGTCTATGATTCTGAAGGTCGGTCATTAAAGGAGGGGGTTTGCTGTTAAGGGGGGGGATTGTCTCCTGTAATACCTGAAATCATAGACAGGTTTCAGGTATTACAGGAGACAATCCCCCCCCCCTTAACGGCAATCCTCAAGGGCCAGAAGAGTTCTGATCTTTGTATCAGTGGATTTCATCCTTGCTTTTTGCAAATGACATGACTCACCTGGCTCCCTTCAACCAACACCTACAAGTGGCAAGGATAAGGATCAGCTCCTTAGAATCTAAGACCATGTTTCTCAACCTGAAAAGGCTTGATGTTGGAGGAGAGTTCCTTACTCATTGGAATAGTTTAGGGACCTTGGGGTACCTAGTTTAATTTTTGTGAAATTGCTAAAAATTCATAATTTTTTGTGTCATTCGTATTTTATAGCCAGTTGAAAGCTGAATTATTTTCTTTTGTTTTTTATTACAAGAAATAATCACATCTACATAAAACGTCCCATCTCACTCAGCAAAATAGTGCACATTTGTATATCATGTTTCCAGCCAGCGCTTCTGTGCCAGAGGTCTAACTGCCACTAGTTCCTCTGCCTTTGTGGTTTACCTAGTTTCTCTCTTCTTGTAAAACTCTGGTTGCAAGTTTAAGCTGGCTGTTTCTGGATCCAAGCTTCTATGATCATGAATTCCTCGCACTCCACCCAGCCTCGATCAGAACCCCCCAAGTGGTTTGCATATTTAACAACTGTAAGACTATTCTTTGATTCACCAAACCTTCTCTTCAACCTCAGTCAAAATCAGTGGCCAGCATTCCCCTCCAGACACCAAGCTGTCCTCTCCGGCCAAGTGCCCATTTCCTAGATGTCCTGACTATTGTTCATCTCTAAACCCTAAACTTTTCTCCTGACTGTTGAGTGTACTCTGCAGATGGGCCAAATCAATATTTAAGACCATGACACCTTTTCATTAAGTTATTATCTAATATCAAACATCGTATACCTATTATAATAAAACTCACTGTTGTGTTTGAGAATCAGATAGAGGTAGAGCTATCCAAACTAATGGACATTTTAGATCTGCCGCTTCAAGAGGAAAAAATCGCTCTCTGCACACGACTGCTCCTCCAAAGCACATGTGGGATCATGCTCAGATCTCCCCACACGCATGATTTTCTATGCACCGGCCAAGCTTGAGGATTGCTATGTTCTCGAAAGCATTTAGCAATCTATTGATTGATGAAAGATGGCGGCGCCTGGTTTGATAGGAGTACTTGCGGCTTTCTTTATATACACAATACTGATGAGTAATCTCAATCTTTCTGACAACGGTCGATCACAAGCGGACTCTTATTTATATGGGACTGATCTGTCATTTTCAAATAAAACAAAAATAAGGCAAGCCCTCAAGCACTTTGGATTTGGCAGGCATGTCTTGGCCACCACATTCATCTATCCGCAACTCCTCAGCCCGACATCATCTCAATCCAAAACTGCATTAAAACCACGGCAAACTATCGCTTTCATCATCGCCGCTTGCTTGCTTCTATCTGGGGACATCCACCAGTGTCCAGGCCCGCTAAACCTTTCATCAGAAGTAAGCTACCTTCACGGCGACTCTACCCCGAACAGGAGCATCAACGATAACTTACAGGTATTCTCTTATTATACACACTACACTGCCTTGCAACATCCTCACCTTCATTTTTGTGCTCTTCCTGCGACTGGATTGAACGAGGGCATCAGCGGGACGGGGTCATTGGAGTCCAGGAGCAGCGCGTCTTCCTGGCTTAAGCCGAGGATGGCACCGTTAGCCCCCCTGCACCCCCACTCTGCGTGCGCACGGCATCTCCACACCGCTCCGGCTGGCCCCTGGTCTCAGAGGCTGAACCGCCATCGACCCCACTCTTCCCATGGTCTGTCATTACACCACGAACACCGACAAGATTTGTCTAGCTTCATCACCGGCCCATACTACATCCACCGGCTACATTCTCGTGGCGCACATTCAACACGTCATTGGTTACGTCATCGGAAGACGACCAACACAAGAGACAATATAGGAAAGCAGCGGCGACAGGGAAGACGCGGGGTGGATTTTCGTCTACTTCGGACCTTCCCAAAGGCTAAGCCCAACTCCGAATTAAAAATAGAACTATTCAATACTCAATCACTCTGCAATAAAACCACTTTTATTTTTGATCACATATGTGATAAAAAAGTGGACATATTATGCCTTACTGAAACCTGGCACAAACCTAGTTCATATATGGCACTAAATGAAGCTTGTCCACCAGGTTATACATATCTGGAGAAAGCTAGGACCACTGGCCGTGGTGGAGGGTTGGCCGTTTTCCATCGCAGGGATCTACCTATAACCCCCCTCCCACTACCGGAGCTGACTACATTTGAGAGCCTTCTTTTTAATTGTAAATTGCAAAATGAGACAATTTTGATACTCCTCATTTACCGCCCACCAAAACTCAACACTGGATTCATTATGGAACTGCAAGATCTCCTGACTTCACTTTGTGCTACATCCCATAATACGCTTATCCTGGGGGACTTCAATATTCATGTACACTCGTCTAATAACCGCCCTGCTGCAGAATTTCTCGAACTCTTGGACTGTCTACATCTCACACAACACGTTTCAGTACCTACACACACAAGAGGTCACACTTTGGATTTGGTAATCACGGACAACGCCCCCATTTCCAATCTGCAAGTTGAAGACTTGGGGGTGTCTGATCATAAATTAATTTCCTTGACTTTGCCATTAACAAAGACATATATGCAAACAAAACGTCAAATTCAATTCAGAAGTTTAAAGACAATAGATCTGACCCTTTTCAACCAGGATATTCAGGATATCTTACTAACTACGAAATTCACCTCTGTCAATGATTATGTCAACATCTATAATTCCAGTCTTCGCAGTATTCTTGATACTCATGCACCGGTTAAAACTCGGACAGTTACCTTCTCCAGATCAGCCCCATGGTTTACATCTGAACTCCGTACAATGAAAACTGCAGGTCGTGCCCTGGAGCGGCAGTTTATCTCCAGTGGCTTGGTGGTCCACAAACAAGCCTATCGCAAACACCAAAAGACATATTCCAAAGCACTCACGGCAGCAAGATCCCATTACTTCTCCCTAAAAATCTCGAACAGCCGTGGGAATTCCAAACAGTTATTCTCTGACATAAACTCTCTGGTCAAACCTTCCACATACACGCATGCTGATACCAGTATAGATCATTGCAATAGATTCATGGACTTTTTCATTAATAAGGTGGCATCAATCCAGTCTGCTCTCCCTATAACAGCTGAGTCTCAAATTGTTATACCTCTCCCCACGCAAAGTAATACATTTTCAGCTTTCTCCGATGTCACCCAGTCAGACGTGGAGAAGATCGTAAAAAGCATGAAAACTTCCACCTGCGTGCTAGACCCTCTCCCCACAGCATTACTTAAGTCTAATATTACAGCCATTTGCCCATTAATCACAACCATAATTAATCAGTCTTTGCGGGCCAGTCAGGTTCCCCCATCTCTTAAAACTGCAGTCATCCACCCTTATCTGAAAAAACCCTCACTTGACCCCAATATTCTTGCCCATTACAGACCTGTTTCAAATTTACCGTTTATATCCAAAGTTCTGGAAAAAGTTGTGGCAGCCCAACTTCATCAACATCTTCACATCCATAACTTCTACGAAAAGTTTCAGTCTGGCTTCCGTTCCGCTCACAGTACAGAGACAGCTCTGGTTCGCGTAATGAACGACCTTCTCATGACTGCGGACCAGGGCTCACCATCTCTTCTCCTCCTCCTTGATCTGTCGGCTGCATTTGACACAGTGAATCACACCATCCTTCTCAACAGGCTACAGTCAGAAATTGGACTTTCGGGTACAGCACTTAAATGGTTTCATTCATATCTCACCAATAGAACTGAATATGTTTCCTTGGGTCAGTCTAAATCTTCAACTCATACTGTGACTTGTGGAGTTCCACAAGGGTCAGTCCTTGGGCCAACCCTCTTCTCCATCTATATGCTCCCCCTTGGTCACATAATCAATAAACACAAGGTTTCCTTTCACTGCTATGCTGATGATACACAACTGTATATGAAAATGGACTCCACTTCTCCTACAGTTCTTCCATCTTCACTTCAGCTTTGCTTAGAGGAGATAAAGGCATGGGTGACTGCCAACTCTCTTCAACTTAACAGTAATAAAACTGATGTCATCCTTCTTGGCACCCCTCATCAAACTCAGTCCTCTAATCTCAGTAGTATTTCAATATTTGGTCTTAACATTCCCTTTTCCACCACCGTCACAAACCTTGGAGTTAGGATTGACTCTAACCTCACTTTCAACTCCCACATCCGTCATCTTTCTAAAGTCTCCTTCCTCCATCTCAAAAACATTGCCAGACTCCGCCCTTCCCTCTCCCAACCGGATGCTGAGAGGTTGATCCATGCCTTTATCTCATCAAGGTTGGACTACTGTAATGCCCTCCTCTTTGGGACCTCTGGTAAAAACCTGCAAAAGCTCCAGTACATTCAGAACTGTGCTGCCCGGGTCCTGATGAGGAGGCGCAAATTCGACCATATCACTTCTGTTCTTAATTCACTTCATTGGCTACCGATCAAACATAGAATACATTATAAACTCTGTCTGCTTACCTATCAATGCATCCATGGAGTTGCTCCTGCCTATCTCAGTGAACTCCTCTCATCGCACGCTACTTCTCGTAGGCTTCGTTCCTCCACCTCCTTTTACTGCCTGCATCAACCTAAGACCAAACTTGCCACTATGGGGGATAGGGCTTTTCAGGCAGTAGCTCCACGGCTCTGGAATGCCCTTCCAGAGTCCCTGAGAGCCCCACAAGGTTTGGAGGCCTTTAAAAAAGGTCTTAAGACTCACCTTTTTAAACAGGCCTTTTAGAACTGTAAGTTTTGTTTTAAATTGTGGTTTTTATTGTTGGTTTCAATTGTTGGTTTTGGTACCACTTGGTGCGAGATGTGTTGCTGTGGGCCCTACAATTTATTCTTTATTTTTTATTATTACTATTTATTATTACTATTATTATTATTTTTTGGTAATTGTTGGTTTTTGGTGCCGCTCGATGTAGGATGTATTGCTGTAAGCCCTACAGTTTTTTTTTTTTTTTTTTTTTTTTTTTTTTTTTTTTTTTTATTACTATTGTTATTATTTTTGTCTTTGTTTTTTTTCTTCTTTTGGTCTCTGTAGCACTTTGAGATTTCTTTGAAATGTAAGGTGCGTTACAAATAAAATCTATTATTATTATTATTATTATTTTTGCCCTCGGACAGATTTTCTCCTTGCGCAAAGGAAAATGTGTTTTGACAGGATTTTGTTATGTGGTGGTAGATAAACCATTCTCAGAAGTAGTGTAACATACATGCAAGTATGTTAATTTTGCTCATTGTTGTTTTGAAATAAATTTGACGCCATAAAACTGATAGCTGTACCTTCCTGTGTTGTAAAAAGTCTTGGTAATGTCACAAATATTTACATATTCGAAGTGATTTAATTTGTTCTTATTGCATATGCTTTTAAGACATCCTATTGCTTACTGTAGTTTCTGTATCTTTTTAAATGACATAAACAAAACTTTTCTTAATATCTAAAGACATTTTTTTAAATACCTACCTTTGAACCCAGCCTGTGATGACAAACTGGAAAGTTGGCTCTGTTGTTTAGTGATTGTTTTCTCCTGTTTTAGGATTTTATCCAAGAAAGCTTTAAAGAGGGTCCGTATTGTGTAGCAACTTTGTGTCTTTTTTTCAACAAAATCTGTTACATTAGAGAACTGCTTCCTATCACTGTTTTTTATGACAATGCTTCTTTTTCCACATTTCTTGATAAGCTCTTTGATGTTTTTATCTTTTTTAAGACACTTGACCACATCTGGATGTTCAGGATCTAAATCTGTAGTGAATAGAATCATTGTGTTTTCATTGACTCTAGAGCTGAATGTGTCCTGGATGGTCTGTAACTCTCCCTTGTCTTCATCAGTGAGGGGACCCACAGGTAGGACCAGGATGAAGGCGTGGACACCCACAGGATCACAGAGGGAGATACACCTGAATGATTCCTCCATCACTTCCTGCTGAGCTTTTCCATACAAGGCAGGCATTTCCACCAGAGAAACCCAACGTCCACGAACCTCTCCCTGGTTTCTAACACACTCTGATGAGCTGGAAGCTGAAGGAAGATCTGTCTGACCTAGAATGGCCTTGGCTGCTGAGGTTTTCCCTGCTCCTCTCCTCCCAAATAGAACCAGGTTTAAGGATGGTTGTGACTGGTCCCTTGTTGATGCTGCTCCATCCTCTTTGATGCTAAGGAAGGCACTGCTGTCCCTTTTCACGATATCTTCAATCTTCTCCATTAACTTCTGGTGATTATTTTCGGACAGGTTGTATTTTCTACTCTCACATTCTCTGATTAGTGAATTTAGAGGAAAACTGCTTTCATTTCCTTCTTTAGTTATGATGACCATTGAGTGTTTAAAGGCCTCTTCACCGAACAAACTCAGGGTGGCTTTCAGGGTCTGTCTGTCCTTCTCTGTAAAGTCTGAAGGATTCACTAAGAGCAGCAGAACATTTGGTCCAGGACGACAAAGATTAACACAGCTTCTCAGGTCTCCTTTTTGGACTTTTCCCATCTGATTTTCTGGAGGTGTTACAATAGTTAAGATCTTTCCCTTCCATGACCCCTGCTCAACCAGTTTGGCTTGATGAGATGTGGATGAAATCTCTGGACTTGTTTTCTCCAAGATAAAGTTACAGAGTTGTTTCTTGGTTGACAGTGTTGATCCAAAGAGCATAATCCTGAGACCACGTCCTGTGAAGCAGCACACGTAGAAAACAAAATGAACAGAAATATATCAAAATTTTCTCACACAAAGTTAAGCTGTATTTCTGCTCTCTTCCACTCTGTCATTATTTTATTAACAAGACTGTATATCAAGGTTGTTGAAAATAAAGTTTAAGGTACCGTCATTTTGTCCAGGGTTTTTTTCATTAGTTTTTGTTAATCATTCTGTTGAAGTAGGGTTTATAAAAGCTATGTTTGACTTTGAGTTGTTTTTTTCTTCATATAATTTTCATCTATTGTCAATTAGGTCTACATGTGTATACGAATTTGTTTCTGAAATGCATCTGCTTCATCTGAATGTTGTAACTTGCATGCCACTGGGGCAACAGTGGCGTTGGATACAAAGTTCGCCTAGCAAACAAAGAGTTGCCCGGGCTTCGGCTTTTAGGGCCGTTCTGTCCTTTTACATTAGAGTCACTTTGATTTCTGATGGTCGGAGGGTCTATGCCTGTTAGATTATCCATGACCCTTTAAAAAGTATAAAAACACTCGATCAGATGTAATGGTGCATTAGAGAGAAACTATATATGACTGTTCATACTTCTAATCTCAGAGTCAAATTACAATGGTATTAAATGCAACTCTTATGAGTAGGCCAAACTATTCATATCCAGTTTGAATAAATCTATTAATGCCTGTATGGTTTGAAATAGACTGTAGGAATGTCAAGATGTCGCCAGTAACCCTTATGGCCCTCCAAAAGACCTCCCAACTGCAACATGGACAGGGGCCCCCTTAAGATCAGGTAAGCTGGGAGATCATTACCTCAATATTTATGTACATATGACAATGACGCTCTTAAAATCAAAGTTTAGGAAAAGTAAAGGTGTCTCTTTTTAGGACCTACCAGGACCAGGGGTAGCACCAGAAAATGAGGAAGCTGCTCTCTGTTGAGTCTTTCCAGATTGTTGAGAGTCTGATTGTTCTTCTTTTCTCTTCTGTAGAATGTTACTGATTTTCTCGAGCAAATCTTCACGTTCACCGTCCTTCAGAATGAATGAGTTGTCTCTGCATTTTCTGATCAGATCCTGAAAGGCTTGATTTAAGCTTGGAACATTTTGCTTAGATGTTGATATCAGAACCAGGGCATGATCAAATGACTGATTACCAAAGAGTTCAAGAATTTTGAAGAACCTCTTTTTCTGTTCCTCTTTAAAGTTTTCTGGCTGCACAACCAGCAGGAACAGATGAGGAGCAGAGACACAAAGTCTCAAACAGGAATCTACTTGTCCTTTTAGTTTTTCTTCAGATATCATAGGATGAAGCAGATTTGGTGTGTTAATGACAACCAGCTTCTTTTCCTTAATAGGTTTTTGGAATCTTGTTGAGGAGTTTGGTTCTTCCCTTGAAATAAATCCAGTCATTCCCAGGATCAAGTTTCCGACTGAGCTCTTTTCTGACCAACTGTCTCCCAAGAGAACAAGCCTTACTTCAGACACTACAAAGAATAGTTACAAGTTAAGTTTTATAATGGAATCTCAGGTGAAACTATCAAACTTGAATTAACAGTTATGAAAAATGATAATAGCAAAAAATAATTCTGTTCACAACTTTAAAAATTGTTAAACATTTAATTAAAGGATGTCTACCGGAAATGTAGGATATAGGATTTTGAAATGGTTGCATGGGAAAGATCCACAATAACATCAAAGTGTGCACATAATTCTTATTTAAAAAAATCCTTAAGTTATACATACTGTAGCATCATCACTCCACCCTTGAAAATAGACAATTAATGTAAAATTAAAAGTTCTAAATCTATTCATGTTTTGGCTAAATTAAACTGCTAAAGTGACATATTGAATGGTTTATCTTTTCTTTTTCCTGTAAACAGTTTAACATCAAAAGCCATTAATTGAAACTTACACTCAGGTGGCAGGAATTCATAGCTCCTTTTCCGTCTCATCAAGCCTGTGAAGAAAAAAGCAAAGATGTGTTTGATCAAAATTTTGATTTAAATTATTGATTTACATCTTTGTTAATATAATACATACTATGGTCATAGGTTTAAATTAAATAATGGTAAAGCTATTGTCATTATAATTGTTCACTTTAATTTGTCATGATCTGGCCGGATTGCTCTACCTTAATTGCTTATTTCTTTCACCTGCTGTTTTCCCTCCCAGCCTTAATTATAATTTATTCCCCCCCGCTATTTGCTTGTGCATGCGCAAATGAGCTACCGGTACAGATGGTGCTTTAGGTACAGATCGGGTACTCACACCGTTCTTGTGCGCTCAGCGAACTACGGCTCAGCCCGTGCCCGCTTTAATGGTGAGAAAGCATATAAAACTAATAATAAGTAAATAAGTCAAATAATTTGTTTGTGAAAGAAAAGAGGGATATGTGAACTGTAACATTATGCTGTTAAAGCAGCTTTTAGTGTGTTTTTGACAGAGTTATGTAGCTAACTGGATGAGTTGGTGATTGTGGATGGCTGGTAAATTTTCAGACATGAAGAGACATCTGTTCTTATTTTAAGAAGAGAATTACAGCAGAAGCAGAGAAAGAGATGACAGGGGAGCAACAGATAACCAGTGAGAAGGAACAGGAGGATGAGGAAAAGAGAGAGGAGGAGAAGGAGGAGCAGGAGGATGAGAAGAGAGAGGAGGAGGAGGAGAGAGAGGAGGAACAGGAGGATGAGGAGAAGGAGGGAAGCAGGAGGATGAGGAGAAGAGAGAGGAGGAGAAGGAGGAGGAGCAGGAGGATGAGGAGAAGAGAGAGGAGGAGAAGGAGGGAAGCAGTGATGAGGAAAAGCATCAAGCATGAAATAAATGACTTCCACTGAACTGGACCTTTCTATATTTTTACTAGTTCATTTCTTTGATAGCCTATTATACTTTATTTGTATGGAAATTTCAGTAAAGGTAAAAGTCATTTCATAATATATGAATGAAATTCAGGAAATATTTGAGAAGCGATTTCTAATAAAAGCTATGATAATATCCTTAACTTGATGAGGCATCACAGACATTGAGTGAACACAAGAAGTAAGAATTCCTCTGCTGTGACAGCAGTAGAATAAAACCAGGAAATTATGTTTCTGTGTGCCAACCCAAGAATTTAAGAGGCCCCATCTGGCCACCCCTATGAAACATTTCTAGAGGCGCCCATCACACCTGTTTCCCTGTTAGACTCGGAACCCCGCCTGAGCTCTACGATGCCTGGATCCTGCCACCTGTCTGTTTCTGCCTGATTTGTATCCCTGACCAGGATCGGATTCCAGCCAGTCCTCCGGAAGTGCAGCACTGGGGACACTCTGGGTGACACGTGCCACGTCAGCTGTCAGCCCATCAGGTGGATCGCACCCCCTTCAAGGATTATGTGGTGAACTTCCAAACCAGAGTGTCTGTGATTGTGCGGTACCCCCCCCCCCCCTCCTGTAGCACCCACAAGCCGCAGTTCCTAGCAGCTCCACTTTAGTTTTTTCATTTTATTTTTTATTTAATAAATGTTTTGAACTTTCCTACTGACTGTCTCTCGTGGAATCCTGGGTCCATCTGTCCCTTTCATGACATAATTAGGATATTCAATTTATACATAGTGGGAAGTGTTCAGGGATTGTTTTTAATCTTCATTTTAAATATATTTTTATACCTCCCCCAGGCCAGAACAAAACAAAGAAAAGGAGTCAAAGCAAATATAACATTTATCAATTATATTTCAATTGATTAAAGGGGGAAAAATATTTAAAGCACCCTTGCTCAGGCAGTTAATCAACTCCTGAAACTAATAACTGATGGTGACAAAATGTGTTAGTTTAACTAGCAATGGAGGTTTGTTTCCCATCACTGTGGAGTTGGGGCCTCCCTGCTTTGCAGAATATTTTTTATGCAATCAACATAAGAGAGAATTTAACCAGAACTGCAACTGTAAGGTAATGTTTGAACAAGTATTAAAGTCTGGACTTGGACCAGGCCATTAAAACCCCTCATTTAGTGTAGCCATCTTTAGTGGAACTTGATGGTGTGCTTTACTCCCACGTGGACCATTTCCAAAAGAAGTATTTTCTGAAAACTCAAAGTTCTAAACCTTAAATCAGAGAAACTGAGTGTTCTGTTTCACAAAATCTGTCTCACATTAGGTTTTAAAAACAATCAGTGCATGTCCTTTAGACAAGGTAAAATATGATAAAATATAATAACTATATTAAAATAGAATACAATAACCCATTTTACAAAACATTCAGCAGTCTAATGGCAGTGGGGAAGAAACTGTTCTGGAATCTGCTGGACCTGCATTTTATGCTGTGAAGCCTCTTCCCAGAGGGCAGCAGGGAGAACAGTCCATGGTGGGGGGGTGAGGGGTCATTGATGACGTTACGGGCTCAGGACACGCAGCGCTGGGATTAAATGTCTTTAATGGAGGGAATAGGGAGTAGCCCCCATGATCCTCTCTGCTGTTCTCACCTTCTTCCAGTCTGAGGCGCTGCAGTGAGACAGCTGGTCAGAACGCTCTCTATGGTGCTTCTGTAGAAGTTGTGGAGGATGGGAGGGGGTTTGTGGGCTCTCTTCATTCTCTGCAAGAAGTACTTGCACTTCTGTGCCCTTTTGACCAGTGAGGTGGTGTTTCCAGTCCAGGTGAGGGTGTTTGTGATGTGCACCCCCAGGAATTTGGTGCTGCTGACCATCTCTACAGCTGAGCTGTTGATGACCAGTGGAGCGTGGTTAGGACGGTTCTTCCTGAAGTCCAAGATGAGCTCCTTCATCTTCTCCAAGTTCAGAATCAGGCTGTTATCTTTGCACCAGTTCACCAGTTGCTCCACCTCCTCTCTGTAGTCCAGGTCACTGTCGTCTCTGATGAGGCCCACCACCGTGGTGTCATCTGCAAACTTCACGGTGTGGTTGGTGGTGAACCTGGGGATGCAGTCATGTGTCATCAGGGTGAACAGCAGGGGGCTCAGGACACAGCCCTGAGGGGAGCCTGTGCTTAGACTGATGACATCAGAGGTGTTCTGTCTGACCCGGACTGACTGAGGTCTGTTTGTGAGGAAGTCTAGCAACCAAATTGCGGAGGGTTGTATTGAAGTCCAGCTGTTTCAAATCTGTCCATCAGATGTTGTGGGATGATGGTGTTGAAAGCTGAACTGAAGTACAGGAACAGCATTCACACGTGGGTGTTCTTCTCCTCCAGGTGTGCCAGGCTCAGGTGGAGAGCAGCAGAGATGGCGTCCTCAGTAGAGCGGTTCCGTCGGTAGGCGAACTGGAACGGGTCGAATGTTGGCGGCAGACGATATGTTCTTTAACCAGCCTTTCAAAGCACTTCATCATGATGGGAGTCAGTGTGACAGGCCTCTAATCATTGAGTGAGGTGACCTGAGGCTTCTTTGGGACCGGAATAATGGTGGCAGACTTGAAGCATGCTGACCCTATGGATTGGTCCAGCGAAGTGTTAAAGATGTCTGTGAGGACACCAACCAACTGATCTGCAGACTCCTTATACACCCACCCAGGTATGTTATCAGGCCCTGGGGCCTTCCTTGGATTGACTCTCCTCAGAGTTTTCCTCACTTCAGCTACGTCCAGGTTTAGTGCCTCATTCTCCTGGTGTGGAATGGCTTTTACTGCTGGAGTGCTGTTTAGTGCCTCATACCTCCCTAAGAAGTTGTTCAGTTCATTTAGGAAGTCAGTGTTTGCTGGATCCTACGGGGGGGTGGGGGGGGTGGGGGGGGTGGGGATGGGGGGTGTTGTAGTCTGTGATCATCCGAATGCCTTTCCACATCCTCCTGGTGTTGCTATTGTCGTGGAAAAGAGCCTGGATCTTCTGTCTGTGGTTCTGCTTCACTGAGCTGATGGCACGGTTTAAGTTGGCACGCGCTGTTCTTAGTGCCTCCTTATCACCAGACTCGAAAGCTGAGTTCTGTGCTTTTAGCGATTTCAGAACCTCTCCATTTATCCAGGGTGGTTGGTTGGCCGGGATGGTGATGTTATTTTTGAAGTAGAGTGAATATGTTCCAGTCAGAGCATTCAAACAGTCCTGGAGTGTCTCCATGGCGCCCTCAGACCAGACTGGGAACTGTCGGTTTAGCCCTGATCAGTTGGGGCTTATATGCAGTGATAAGCATGACAGATAGGTGATCTGATGGCCCGAGGTGGGGGCGGGGGTTTGCTCTGAATTTATCTTTGATGTTAGAGTAAACCAGGTCTAAAATGTTTTCACCCCAAGTTGCAAAGTCCACATGTTGGTAGAAATAGAACAGTCTTCAAGTTAGCCTGGTTAAAATCCCCAGTAATGAAGAAAACACCCTCTGAGTGCAGATTGGAGCTCAGAGATAGCCTGGTATAGTCTTCATGGCATCTTTAGGGTTAGCACTGGGGGGCACATAAACAGCAGTAATGCAAACCACACTGAACTCTCTGGGCAGATAGAAGGGCCTGCAGTAATCAGTCAGATTCTCGATGTCTGGAAAGCAGAAGCTGGCAACTGGTGTAGCATTTTTACACCAGCTGTTGTTGATGTAAACACAGAGCTCACCACCCCGAGTCTTTCAGCTTAGTTCTTTGTTTCTATCGGCACGGTATAGCGTTAGGCTAATGGCATTGTCTGGTATTGGTGGATGCAAGCAACTATGACTCTGTCAGAATGATGGTGCAATGGTAACATATCACCTTTCTTGAAGACAGTTCTAGTCGGAGATTATCCATTTTGCTATCCAACGAGCAGATGTTGGAGAGCAGGATTGATGGAAGCGGAGGTCTGTGAGGATTTCTCTTTGCTTCACAGTTAGCCCCCCCTGCAGCCTTGTTTTCTCCGTCTTGCACATCTCTTCCTCCTACCGTTATGTTCGGCTGTTTTTTTGTTTACATCCTTCCGTAGCACTCTGCAGCTTTTTAAACAGTCAAAAATGTCTGGATTCAAAACATTTTGTGACTGTAGCTCCAGCAGGCGTTGGTGATCAAAGATGCGGGTTTGATGTCTAGTCTGTTTTGTCTTAATTGGCATATTTTGTGAAAAAATCAAAATTGTCGAGAGGAGTCGTTCTTGGCCGCTGCTTTGGAGTGCCGCCATGGCAACAAATCATCATTTTACACATTCTCCATTCATTCTTTACATTTCTGCATTAAAATGTTTATTCCCATTCAGGTAAAATAGGCACCTTCTGATGCCTGCTGTCATGGTGACTCATTTTCATACTTGTTTTGCACATGTTGAATTCTGAGTGGACCTACTTAGAGTTGATTTTATGAAACTAAAAACTCAGAGTTTCTGACCTTAGGCTAGATCAATGCCGAGTTAAGGGCTTGAGGTTTTTAAACCTGGTTATTGAAATAGACCCCTGGTTCTGTCCTATAATGTAGGGGATGACCTGGTGTGCAGGGATCTTCAACTTAAAGGGTCAGTATTTGACAAGTTGTGAGTGAGAATGCATAATTTTCAATAAATTAAAAGCAAATATATACAGTACCACAACAACCCGCTCTACAAATACTTTACACCCAGACTAATGTCAGTACTAAGCCTTTATTTCTTCTAATTATGAGTCATTTTTGCTCACAGCAAAATAAACTCAATAAGTCAGACCAGAATACTACACCAGGCCAGTAAAAATATGTTTATATTTGAGAAATTGTGGGTTGCAAAATGTATGTCTAATACCTGCCTATAGGTTTTTACTTCTAAAACCTACTTTTAGCCTAACAGACAAGCTTAATTATAACACATCCTCTGTTTTACTGAATATGAAAATATATTTTGTTATATATTATAAATCTATATCCTGGAACTACACCATAATCATGTCGCTGCAAAACGGTGAAGTTTTTCAGTCATCCAGGTCATAGTCATTCCAACAAACTTAAAAAAAACAAGTTTGAAGACGTTTTGCTTACCATCCAGGAAGCTTTTTCAATTAAAAATGTCAGAAATAGCATCTAGTTCGAGGCCTTGTTTTGGCTTGGAAACATGGAAATTGAACCAGACAAATGGGTCTGCCCCTTGGGAATGGGGGTCGTAAGGGTTCTTTGTTAGCTTGAGAAACCGGATACTGGTCTCTGCCCCTAAACAAAGGGGATTGTTAGGGGGAATTGTTGGCCTGGCTGAACAGGTGAGATATTTGGGTCCACTGTATCTTCAAACCTGGAAACAAAGTCCAGTGGATTTTCTTTCGTTTTTTTACTTTTTTGGAATCGCTGTATAATCACATTAAAGTGTTTAATCTTTACGAAGAAAGTTGTGCCTTACTGGAAGTACAATAAGGAAGGTTGGTAAGACAATATAACTTTATAGCTTTGCAATAGAAAGAACTATAAACATACAATATTATGATTGGTAAAAAAAAGAAGAGCTTTAGCAGAGATGCAAAGGAATCCAAACAGGTGTGTCATCAAAGTTTGCTAGTTAATCACAAACAGGCTTAAATTGGAGGCAACTGGACTTTTTAGTGTTGTTAGTTAATGTTTTCAAGGCACTAAGAGGCCTTTGCACATAGATGGTCTAGTAATATTTTTCAGAGGGCTCTTCTTTACAAAAGAGGCCGAGGTATGGCTGTAATTTAATGATTCTCTTTCAGGAAAATGGCATCACGGAAGATATTTAATAGGAAGTAAATAAATAAGTTAATAATACTTTTAAAAAAGCAAATTTTAGTTTGAGATGATAATTTTAGCATGTTTTCCATTAAAACACTCAGCAACCTATTAATACATTGTATGAAATATTTTAACTGTACATCGGTATAGTATTTTTAAGTATTTTTAGAAATGTCCTCCATAATGGAAATTTTTGTTATGGCCTCAATTTTGTTCTGTTTGATTTTTTATGACAGAAAGGGAATTGGCTTCAGAAATAGAGAAACTACATTTCAAAAAAATATCAGAAATAATGCAACTTGGACTGAAAGGTGTGTGGCTGTTAAAACATGCATATTGTATTAAGAGTCTGCTAAAACATGTTTGCACACTTAAAAACTTTAACTCTTTCCCATTATTTTTTTGGTGTATTCTGTCTGGTTACCATTATAATTCATGTTCACATATATGGTATTCTGATGTTCACTGCAGTGGACATATCCTATTAGTAAAACAACATTTTAAATTTTTCCTGGCATTATTTTAACTGAGTTGTATAAAAGATTCAATAAGAAAACCTTGATTGATTGATACTCTGTGGCCTGAGGTGGACTCACCAGGTGCTCTCGTCGCCATGTTGTCAGATCAGCAGCTCCCACTTTTAGACTCAGAATGAATCTAAAATTCAAATTTTTAGAGGAATTACAAATAATACAAAAACAAATTAAAAACGTTTTATTGATTCAACAAAAGGGATTGTTTAAATATCGGAATAAGAACAACATCATTATGGAAAAAACAATAGACCTTAATATAATCAACATTCAATATATCATGGATTTTTCTTCATTTGGTCCAAGTTAAAAAACATCCATCAGTTTAGGTGTGGATGGTTATATTGGAAGCATTTTTACTGTAACCTAAATCATCTAGACATTGGGTCTCTTAACAAGCAGATCTACTGGATGTAAATGCACAACTGTTCAAGTTGTTAAAGTTCATCAAATAAAGTATTTTAACAATCATTTTATTGGTGTAAATGTCCCTACAATAAAAAAGCTGAAAAAGTTGATATTCAATCCATCTGAACTTCAGACCCTAGATTCTAAACTAACCTATTCAGTTGATGTCGAGTTTAGAGAATACAGGCGGTAAAAAATAACTGCAGGCTAACACATCCTCAAATTTAAAATGAATAACAGTATATAGTTTTTATAGATTTTGTAAGCACTAGAATTTCCACAAAAAAATAATGGAACACAAGATGCACTAAAGAATACTTAGCGATGCTCGTCGAGATCATTAACAACATAAAAAGACAAGTTAGCCAAGTGCTTATTTCCATTGTTATTTGGCAGATACTTAACATAAGGGTAAAAAGGAAAACTAAAGGTTTAGATTCACAAATATTACTAGTGTCACCTACCTGAAATGACAGACCGTTGCTTCATCATCTCTTTCTGAAGCTCCTAACCAAATATGTCCACACCGTCATAAATGCACTGTTCATCCTTACCTGTTACACCACCTCCACTGAGCTGAATGGGTGGGAAGATGAGTTTAGTTAATGATACAATGAAATGAGAAGGTTTACATGTCATTGGCCTGTGTTGTCAGCATTAGTCATCATGTTTTCTACACAGATAAATAAATCTAACAAAAGACAAAATATCTGTAAAGTATGGAAAGTAATTGATTAAATAATAAACAGTAAGAATAAAATTCAAGCTGTTTAGAAACCTTTACGGCAGGGGTCTCAAACTCAATTTACCCGGGGGTCGCTGGAGGCAGAGTCTGGGTGAGGCTGGGCCGCATTGGGTTTTCCACAAGAAAAACTCTTAAAAAAAACGTTCCAATGATATCAAATTATTTTTATTTAAAAATGGTTTTGTAGAAGAAAAGATAATTCGCTTTTTGTTAATTTTGTGGCCAAATTGAAGATATGTCCTCCAAGTATTTAAAAAGCCCTTTGATTTCTCAAATTTTTTAGTTTAAGGATACTTTTAGTTTCTTTTCATTGATTTTGTGAAATGCCAATAAAACTCTGAAATTGGTTAATTTCTTTGGAGTTGCGCAACAAAACGAGAAACCAATTCAATGTCTCTTGAAACAGTATTTAAATTAATTAAGTTGACCTGACTTTAAATTTCCATTAAACTTGGATAGAACTTAAAAGTGCACTTTACTTGATCTTTAACTTTACTTGGATCTGTAACATTAATATGATGAACTTGAATAATTTCTGAGAAATTGTATATGGTTTCAGGATTCTGCTGGTAGTGCTGTGCAGTTTTCTACCGCCTGTGCCTGCTCTCTTCTCTCTTTCTCTCACAGGTGATTGCAGTTTGACATGTGGGAGTTGTGAACACCTGTGGCTCGTCCGGTGGCTCCGTGCTGAACTACTCCCCTCGGATCATTCTCTGTGCTAAATGATCTTCCTCTAATCAGCTCTTTTTAATCCGCAGTGCAATCGGTCCCGCTCCTGCGTCTCTGTCAGCCTGTTCTCCATTCAGTTGCCCGTTCCTAAATAAACATCTTAAACCATTTTCTGCCTTCTGATTGTGATCTGCATGTGGGTCAAACATTTGAAAGCCATGACATATGTAATTTAGCTATTTCTACTACTGAATGTTTAGGTTTTTTTTGGATAACAGTTTAACCCTGTTTAAATGCTGATTTTTGTTTTTATTTATGACATTATTTGGGTCAGGTTTTTTTTTTCCACCCCATTTTAACCCATGATGGTGAGCTACCGGATCACCGCACCTTTGCAGCAGAACCAAACTACTTCAAATTTTTGGACCTGTTGCCGGGAATCAGTCACGGAGTAAAAACAATCAGATTATTGATTGATGAAACGTTAAACACTCTGCAAAAAAAAAAAAAAAACTCTTGGGTGTTATCAGTGTTGCTTTTTTTGTCTTCTTCCTGTTGTGTTTATTGTTTATACTTATAGGAAAATATAAACATTAACAGAGTCTGATCTGTTTGATTAACAGTTATAGACAATAGTTATAGTGAAGTTATATTTCTCGATAATTGGGTTAGTCTATGTGTTGTGATGAGCGCTATCTCTCCTTTTGAATATCTCTGCAGGATGAGCTGGACGCAGCACACCTGTAGCAATCATCTATTCAATTCAGTTTATTTCTGTAGCGCCAATTCACAACACGTCATCTCAAGGAACATTACAGCTCACCAGATCATACAGTCAAACTGATTCAAGTTTTCTATCTAAGGAAAACCAGTTGATTGCATCGACTCATTGACCCAAAAGCAATCCCTCACACGAATTATGCTTGTAGTGACAGTGGAAAGGAAAAACTACCTTTTAACAAGAAGAAACCTCCAGCAGAACCAGGCTCAGTGTGAGCGGCAATCAGCCGAGGCCGACTGGGGTTAAATGAGAAGAAAGCAGAGATACAAAAAGGCGGACTCGCCAGGAAAAACACAGCCAGACAGACGAGCTCTGAGCCAACTCCCATGTCAGAGGATGTACTGCACATCAAGCCAGTCACAGTCAGGTAAACAGGACTACAGTCATGGCCAAAAGTATTGAGATTGACACAAATATTATATTTTCACATGATCTGCTGCCCTCTGGTTTTCATGTGTGTATGTCAGATGTTGTCATCACATACAGAAATACAACTGCAATTATATTATGAGTAACAAAGGCTTTTAATGACAGAATGAGTTAATGCAGCAAGTCAATATTTGCAGTGTTGACCCCTCTTCTTCAGGACCTCTGCAATTCTCCCTGGTATGCTCTCAATCAACTTCTGGACCAAATCCAGACTGATAGCGTCCATTCTTACACAATCAATGCTTGCATTTTGTCAGAATTCCTAGGTTTTCGTTTGTCCACCCGTCTCTTGATGATTGACCACAAGTTTTCAATGGGATTAAGATCAGGGGAGTTTCCAGGCCATGAACACAAAATCTCTATGTTTTGTTCCCTGAGCCAGTTAGATATCCCCTTTACTTTATGTCAAGGTGCTCCATCATGCTGGAAAAGGCATTGTTCATCACCAAACTGCTCTTGGACGGTTGGGAGAAGTTGCTCTCGGAGGACATTTTGGTTCCATTCTTTATTCATGGCTGTGTTTTTAGGTCAGACTGTGAGAGAGCCGACTCCCTTGGCTGAGAAGCAAACCCACACATGAATGGTTTCAGGATGCTTTACAGTCGGCATGAGACCAGACTGGTGGTAGCGCTCACCTCGTCTTCTCCCAGCAAGCTGTTTGCCAGAGGTCCCAAACAATCAGAAAGGGGATTCATCAGAGAAAATGACTTTCCCCCAGTCCTAAGCAGTCTACTCTCTGTACCTCTTGCAGAATATCAGTCTGTCCTGATGTTTCTCCTGGAGAGAAGTGGCTTCTTTGCTGCCCTCCTTGAGACCAGGCCTTGCTCCAAGAGTGTCCGCCTCACAGTGCGTGGAGATGCACTCACACCTGCCTGCTGCCATTCCTGAGCAAGCTCTGCACTGCTGGTAGCCCGATCCCGCAGCTGGAACACTTTTAAGAGACGGTCCTGGCGCTTGCTGGTCTTTCTTGGGCGCCTTGGAGCCTTTTTGGCAACAATGGAACATCGCTCCTTGAAGTTCTTGATGATGCGATAGATTGACAGAGGTGCAATCTTTCTAGCTGCAATTCTCTTTCCTGTTCGGCCATTTTTGTGCAGTGCAATGATGACTGAACGTGCTTCCTTATAGATAACCATGGTTCACAGAAGAGACAAAATAATGCCAAGCACCAGCCTCTTTTTAAAGTGTCCAGTGGTGTAATTCTTACTTAATCATGACAGATTGATCTCCAGCCCTGTCTTCATCACCACCCACACCTGTGTTAATGGAGCAATCACTGAAACCATTTTAGCTAGTCCTTTTAAGGCAGGGCTACAATTACGTTGAAATGTCTTTTGGTGGATAGAGTTCATTTTCTAGGCAAATATTGACTTTGCAATCAATTGCTGTTATGTGATCACTCTTTAGAACATTCTGGAGTATATGCAAATTGACTTATAGGCAATAAAAGGCAATAACAGTATATATATATATATATATATATATATATATATATATATATATATATATATATATATATATATATATATATATATATATATATATATATATATATATATATATATATATATATATATATATTTATTTATATTATACAGTCATTGGTACTTAAAGAATCCAAATGTACAGCTCTACTTGTTAAACAGATAAAAATGACACCTTAGCATTTGCCTGTTCTTCCTCTTTTCACCTCAATGGGTCCAAAATAATCAACTCTAACATTAGTAAATGGAGGTAAATCAGGAGTAATTCTCTGCTTTGGAAGGTCTTCCATCTTTTGGTTTACTGGTCTTGCATTGTGACGTCTGCAAAATTTGCATTCAGAAATCCCTTTTCTTATTGCAGTGTCCATGTAGAATGCAATATTTCCTCCTTACAGCAGCCAGAGTATGATTGCATCCACTGTGACCTAGTGTTTCATGAGTATGTCTGAGGATGAGCTTGGTTATGTGCTGATCTGTGCCGAGAATGATGGGATGTTTCTCTTCCATTGGCATGGCTCCTTTATGCAGTCTTCCTCCAACACATAGAAGATTGTCCTCCCAAATAGGATCCATCCTATGGATGGAACTTTGTTAGCTGATCACGCCCCTTTCAGCCAATCCTGCCATTTCCTCTTTTAACTGCTGTTGCTGGCAATAGCGTACGATGGAAAACTGCATATTTCTCATTCAGGCCATCTTGAGAAAATTTGTTGGTAGTCTTTGTCCTTCTACAACACTTGAGTAGGATGGACTTTAGCTCGTTAAACCAAGCGACTGATTTTTTCAGCTTTTGCCAATCAGAAAAGTAAATGATGAGCTGATCAGTAGGATTTAATTCATTACAAGATGACACATTCACAACTGCACTTTTATGGACTTCAGGATCGTCAACTTCTATCACAGGATTAAAGGAAGCTTGTGGCCATTCCTGGTCAGATTTCCATAAAAACTTGGGCCCTTCAAGCCAAATTTGATGTTCAATAAAGTCTGATATTTTCATTCCTCTTGAGGCAGCATCCGCTGGATTTCCCCCTGAGCAGATATGCCTCCATTGCGAAGGATGTGAAGCCTCTCTTATAGCAGAGACTCTATTTGCCACAAACACTTGAAATTGTGTGCTTTATTACATTTTGCATATATGAAACATACTCGCCTTTTTCTTCAAGCTAAGAATCGTCTGCTTTGCCATAGAAAAGTTATTGGGTAATGTCATAACTGGATTTCTTAGGGGTATGTTAAGAACATATCTGCCTTCCTTTAGATGTGCAGTGTAATCCATTATGTCCATAAATTTAAAATCCTCCCTTGACATATTTTTACCTGCTGAGGGTTTCTGATTAAAGTCATGATTTTACTGGTTTTGCAGCATTAGTGTGAGGGCTAGGTGCTGGACCCAAAATGCAGACAGCCAGGCTAGGAGAAAGGTGCAAAGTTTATTCTCTGGTTCACAGGCTGACAGTGAAGGAAGGTGTCTCTGGAAGCAGGGGCAGTTGGAGGTGGCAGGCAAGCTCTCTGCAGCAGTTGGAGTTGAGGGAGGTGGGTGGTGTGGCTTGGTAGCTAGAGACAGATCTGGAGCTGGATCCTGGGTAGACAGAGCACAGGTAAGATTAATTCTTTCTATTTCAAAAATCTGAAGAGATAATTTCCACGAGGGAGAGAAGTTGGCACATCTACCAACAAACGGTGACCATCAGGCAGTGAGCACACAGGTAGCCAGGCTTCAAATACTGCTCCAGAAGAAGATTAGTCTCAGCTGTGTGCAGCCAGCAACTCCCAAGCCACACCTATCAGAGAGAGAGAGGGGGAGAGGGGACTACCTAAACTGCACATAAACAGGCTCAGACACCACAATTAGCTCCAGATTTGTCACAGAAATTCTGTTCACAACTGCTGTTCTCCTCATTTCGTTTCCATGCGTCGGTCCATTGATGACCCATCCTAATACTGTCCTTATAGCATAAGGGCCATCCAATCTGCTGTTGATTACTTCCCAGGGCTCCATTAGCTTGGGTGCGTTGGTTAATATCAAAAACTCAACAGTAGCATCTATGTTGGGAATAGAAACCTTTGCAGCTGTAAAAGGCGGCCCCGTCCAGGAAACACACAGCCAGGCAGACAAGCTCCAAGGCAGCTCCCATGCCAGAGGACGAAGAGAGCACATCCACTCAGTCACGGTCAGAGAAACAGGACCGCACTGGAAAACAGGCCGATCTCCAACATCTATAAACAACGGTGTTGATGGAAGCAGCACAGCTGATGTTTCTTTCCAGGATGGAGTCACAGCCAAACAGGAACAGACGAGGCAAAGCTACTCTGAGGAAAAGCAGAGAGAGCAGAAGGTTAGAGATTGAACTAACAGATTCTGCAGAATAGGAGAACAGAGAGAGAATGAAGCAGAATGATGAAATGGGGGTCCCTATGTGCTCCAAAAGTCTAAGCCTATAGCAGCATAACTATAGAGATAGCTCAGCATATGCTTGAAGTGATTTGCCATCCTCTGACTTTATTGTATGCCAAGCCAAAACTTTTTCAATATAAGCATTAGCAAGCTTATACCATATCCAAAGTGTTCTTTTAGAAGTCGTTAGGCCATACTGTATCCATTTCAGGAGCCATATGCTGGCAGCTACGGACCAATTCCCTTGGCTGTCCTCTGGTAAATTGCTCCATATAATAAATACAGTCTGCTTTATTGGCCTTCCCTTCAATGTTTTGTTCAAATGCTTTTATAAAAATGTGATACTGAAATGGATCTCTATCAAAAACAGGAATGTCCCGTGGTGGAAGAGTCAAAAAACCTTGTTGATGCACAACTGCTTACATAATCCTATTCTGTTTCTCCATGGTGGTGAACATGTTACCTGATAAAGCTTGATCATTTGTTTGATCTTGAGTTACTGCAGTCTGTTTCCTTTCTTGAGCTGTATTTAATGGTTCCACTGACAAACAATATGCATCTTGGTTGTCTTGCCTGTATTGTAGTTTGTAGTCCTTTTCTTTAGGGTTTAGTGAGGGATTGATTTCTTTCCCCTTTCCAAATAAGAGTTCATGCCATTGGATTTTGCAGTTGAACGTCGATCCTCAATAGTTTAGCTGTGGCTGTAGCAAGCTCAGTTTCCATTTGAAGTTGCTCTTTATTCCTTTTTAGCAACAGCTCTTGGTCCTCCAATGCATGATGCTCCTTCAAAGCTGCCATATGAACTTAAAGAGCTGCCTTTTCTACGGCAGCTTTTATTCTTGCAGAGGGAGTACTTGATCTGGTCACACTGTTTTTACTTTTGCCCACATTGGAAATACTATCATTAGGATATATGTTATCAGGACAATCTTTTGTTTCATCAACCCCTTTTTCAACATTATGCCCTTGTTTTTGTATCACCCAAAGATTACTGTAGCATAATTGACAAAATCTGTATTAAAAATAATTTTTGCTTTAAACCAGGTTTCATGTTTTTCCTTTTCCTCTTGTGGCAATAAACCCATGATAGAATTGTGAACACCATATATTTCATCACACAACTCAGACATAACATTCAAAGTACTTTTCACTTCACAAACATTTCCCATTTCCATTAAACCTTTCATAGTTTCTCTTAACTTAATAGCCTTATTCAGTTTGACCTTTCTAATATTCTACAATTTTTCAATCTTCTCAGCCAAGGCCTTGGCAGTAAGTTTAACCACCCGTTTACCCAAATGGGTTTCAGTCTCAAGGCTACCAGCCTCTTGTTCTTTAAGAACATCTTCTTTTAAAGTTAAGTCAGTGTTTTTATTTGCATCAGAGTTTTCCATGGCTGAGCTGGATTTTAATGTCAGCCAAAAAAAAATCGTTTGTTTGTGAAGTTACTTATCTCTTTTTTTATTTTATTTAATTATTTATTTATTTTAATTCAAATGGCAACCAGTGCACTGGAATTACGCATTGCTACTTTAAATAGCCATGGCCTGAGTGTAGCGCTACACGTACCTATACGTGGAAAACCCACGTTTGTGTCACACCTGCGAAACCAAGCCACTGAAGCTCCTCAGGTTCCTTTACACTGTGATCATCCTGCTCGCTCTTCCACTGGTGGATGACAAACCCACGCTCACTGATAGCATCGCTCCTATTGCCCGCACAACCACTCCAATCAGTCGATCAGCATGCCGGTCATCCTCTACGCGCTGCTGCCTCCGCTGCGCCATCGCTCCTCTCCTCCCAAGCCGCCATCTTCCCGCAACACAGGTGCCGACAGGTGACAGCCAGCCACACCAGCATAATTAGGAAGGAATCATGTGGTCCAATAATACGAGACACTTGACCTATGTCTCGATGTCCTTTCCACAAGCTTAACTTGGGACTGTGGTTTGATTTTATTTGTAGGGGCTAAGCCCATGCTTAAAGCCACTGGAGTGTTTTTAAACCGGAATCTTGACGCGCTTTGCCAGGATAAGATGGTGTAAACAGGAAATGTCCAGACTATGTTTTGCTGTTTAAAGGCTGATTTATTCCCACTCTTGCTGCTTATAAAACAAAAAAGATATACAACAGCCAGCTGTGAGTTGATAGCGTTTCCCCGCCAAGCGGTCAAACCGATTTGCCCTTTCCGGTGAAACACACGCTCATACACACATCATTTCCCTTCTTTTATAGAGCTTAAACTTAATGGCTTCTACAGACTACAGACACTTTATAACTTTGAGGCTAAAAAATTTAAATAAATGAATAATTAGAATTTAAACAGTCAAAAATGTATTTTTTATTCATTTTAACCTTGGGAAAGCCACACTAAAATGATGCTGAGGAGATCTATACATTATTAAACGTTCTTATCTAACAAAAAATCTGAAAGAAAAGAAGGTACAATTTGGAGCACTCAGGTCCTCAAATATAATTATAAATATATGCTTGGATATTTGGCAGATCAACAGGATTTTACTTATATATCAGACAGTTTCATTAACCACTTCGTAAACATGAGGACGGCAACTGTGTCTCTGCAGCGGGAACATTGGAAACCGGCGTCCAAAAGGATCTGACTGAGGAGAAACGCTATGAGAAGCTGACTGTGGAGAAAGGACACTATGAGAAGCAGACTGTGAAGAAAGGGCACTATGAGAAGCAGACTGTGGAGAAAGGACACTATGATAATCTGACTGGGGAGAAGGGCTCTGGCTTGGGGGCTGGCCCGCTAAAGGGCTCTGGCTCAGTGACAGCTGGCTGGCAGGGAGCTCTCCAAAAAAAAATTGGGACTCCTTGAGACAAGGAGCTCTTCTCTGGGGGTGTGGAGTTAGGAACTTGAGCTTGGGGCTTGAGAGTTTTTTGTTTTTTTTTAAACAGTGTCCTGTCTGACAATGTGGCAATAAGAATATATGTCTTGATGCCAAGAAGAGCCCAACAGATTGTATTGTCACAATTGGAGGAGTACGGCTATTGTCATAGTGTTCCACTTGTTTTATGCATATAAATAGCTTTATTATAATTATACAGGCAGTATTATAGATTATATGGACGCTGCAATGTAAGCAGAACAGAAGATGAAAAGCAGGGGGGAAAAAGGATAAAAGAAAGAGGAGATAAAAGGGAGATAATGATAAAATATTTTCAGTCTGCTTCATCACGTGCAAAGAGATGTAAAAAGAACAGCACAAACAACGGACATGGTACAAGACATAAATTAGAGTAACGCCTAGATACTATCGCTGAAGTATAAGTGTTATTATTTAATCTGACATTTACTCTGTGGTACCTGAAGATCAGAATATGGGCTTTCTGTGTGGAAGTGAATCTCTACCTGGAACCAAGCACCTGTAGTTGTTTGTGAGAGTGCACTTGTGCATGTAAAGTTTATCCAAAGAAAAAATGCTCAATAGTGGTTGTGAAGAGCTGAAGAGGCAATCTTATGGTAAATTCCCGGATACCAGCCTTTTTTTTTCTCCAGTGATTGTTAAGAGTCTAAAGAACCACTTGTGGCTACCATAGATGTCCAACATACCAGCATTACGACAGACTTGGATGTAGAACTATTATTGTGACATTGCAACCCCAGCAATCTTCAGAGCACCAGTGTGCCTGCATGTGTTTCTAACCATCTTTATATGGGCGTATTGTGTGTGTGCTTACCTTTTGTGTCCTGGTCCACCTCCTTATATTTTAGATTTATTTTCTAAATCATCTATTAACATACCATTCTTCTTGGTGCACACTGGGCTTTGGTTGCTTTCAAAACAAAATCTTGTCAACCGTGGAGTGCTTACTGACGTTACACTCAAATCATGTTAGATGACAATACTTCCTACTTTTTTTGGCAAAACATTTGCCAGTCTCTGTCCTCACTATTGATAGGTTTCTTTTTAAACATAAACTTAAAGACTTTTTATTGAGAGGTCAGACATGTGAACATTAATAATCTAACTGAACTGATCTTGTTTCTGTAATGTTTTAGTGTGTAATTTGTTCTGTTGTTTCTAGTGTACAGTCACTGTGTTTTATGTAAAAGCCTAACTGTGGACAGGCATTGAGAATTAGCCTTAGCTAAAATGTTGTAGTGTGTGACATGATTCATGAAACATACTTGTCCCTATCAAATAAACGAATAGGATAAAATAAAAAATAAATAAAATATGTTGACAAAGCCAACTGTGATGAATTCTTTTAATTCGAGGTTAAACAAATAACTTTGTGAAGGTTTTGGTTTTATTGGAAGTCTTTTCTATCAGAAAATGACGCAGCTACCATACCAGCAGCACTGGCTAGCTGTCATATTCTGTTTTAGTAAACAAGTCAGAATCAGCCACTCCCTGGATCTTATTTACCTATCTGGTATTCTTATCTTCACCTAAATTTGTACATTTATGTTTTAAAAATTACTGTAGAGAATCGTTTTTAAAAAGTCCTCATAAGAAAGATTCCAAGCCTATTTACAATTTACAAAAATTCAAATAATCAATTGACTCAAAAATGAAATATCCACACTTCATTTAAAAGTTTATGTGCTTCTTTTATTATACTTTTAGCAAGGAATGAAAAATAGTAAAATTTAAAACATTCATAAAAAAATATTTAAATCAAGATCCTAACCATTCATAATGCTGAGAGTGAGGAAGTCTAGGAAAGGCGTTTATGGTTTTGGTGAAGCAGACATATTGTTAATTCCACAGACAGAAAGTTCTGGCAGATTACTTCAGGTCCTTTGGGTGCAGGGTTCATAAGTTGATGAATTTGCTCATTTGAGTGCTTACAACCAGGTTTGATGGGTCACCAGGCAATCTCTCTGTTTGGCAGCTTAAGACCATGATCCATTTTACTCAATAGGATGGAAGCACCAGACATATGAGATTGAAAACTCTGGAACAATCTAGTGCCCCCCATTGAATTCAATTTGGTCTTCTTTTTTTTTTTTTTTTGCAGAAATCTGGTTGAACTCTTGGCTAGTCCCCTGAAGTGCTGAGGAGCCTTATCTTTGTCCATGGATTTTCTTAGGCCTGTGTCTTCTCAAGTCCTCTCTTAGGTATGCTCCAAAGTTCACATCTGTCAAACCAACTGAAAACACTTCTCTTTTCTTTCCCCCTGTATATACTTTTCAGATTCATGAGCATATATTGCTTGAAGGTTTACCCACATGAGCAGAACTTCTGCACCCTGTATTTCTACCCGCAGAGTTTCTATCCTTATCCTTTGATATACAAATTTCCAGTTTGAGAAACACCAGATATAGTTAGCCTCTCTTGTCTCCTAAAATCCCCCAGCCCAGCCTTACCCTCTCGTTCTTCTCTCCTAGTCATCTGGCCGTAGGATGTTGAACTAAGTACATTCAAAGCTCACTCAATACATCCATAACCATGTTACAGATACATAAAATATTATTAAATTTCATTGCCTTGTTACTCTTTAAAGCTTTTAATTACAGTCAAAATAGAATCACTTAATTTATTGCGAGTTGTCTATGTAAAGCGCCTTGAGATGACTTGTGTTGTGAATTGGTGCTATATAAATAAACTGAATTTATTTTAATATTAATTGAATAAATACAATTTGGAGCACTTTCCCACATGAAATGGATAAGAGGGTAGAGATTAATCTGCATAGTGTATTTAAAGTATAAATTATATTTTAACCTGAAACATGGAAAGATCTATGCTCCAACTCATACTTTTCTGCTAAACAAGATAAAGAGCCTTCAGAGAAGGAGACGGGCAAAAGTCGAAATCACTGAGAAAAATGTGGCAAATATAAAGACCAAGTTCTGGCAGAGAAATATCAGACATGCATGGTCAGGGATGAAGATGATCCCTGGCTTAAAGCGGAGCTAGGGACTATCCGGCAGATGGAAATCTGGGCAGAGAAATTGAACAGAGCCTAGAAGGCCTGTGCAGAGCAGCTCTGTGGGATTCTACAAAACCCCTCTTCAATCGGAGTCTTACCCATCATACAGCTCTAGTGATGTGGAAGACCTTCTGCCTTGTTCCAGTATCAAAGAAAACTAAGCCAACAGTCATCAGTGACTGTAGACCTGTCGCCCTGACACCCCATATCTTAGAGATCCTCCTGTTGGTCGACATCAGTAAACAAACAAGTACATTTGAGTACCTCCTACAACTTGCTTGTTGCAGGGGAGTTGGAGTGGATAATACCATCATACACCTGCTTCAACAAATCAACTGTCATTTACACAAGGCAGACATTACTGTGAGGATTGTTTTCTTTGATTTCTCAATGCATTTAACATGACCAGGCCTGATTTGCTTTGTAAGTAACTCTAGAATGCCTGAACAGTCGTTCAAAGACTACCTGGCAAACAGAGAAAAAGTGGAGGTGGTTATGGAGTATAAGTGCCTAGTTGCATAGGCCGTGACTTTCTTCTAGGAACCCCTCTAGAACCTCTAAGAAGAATTATTTGTAACATGAAGAATATTTTCAGAAGAGGTGAAGACCAACTAAGTGTGTTTGGTTAAAGGCTTCTCCAAATTTGCTCCAACACAGACTATTACAGAATCTTTCTGCTTTATAGCGATTACCATTGAGGATAAGTTGTTGAGACACACCCAATGAGTTACAACATTTAATTTACTTTTGGGATTAAGAAAGTTTTTTTTTTTTTTATTAAATATAATTTATTAATGGTAGACATGTTTCCTAATGATTCTTTAGCACCAGATATTAAAAGCAAACAGTCAAATTTGGTCATGATTTTTCCTAGAAAATCCAAGACATATTTTATAAATACTTTGATTTACTCTACTTTATCTCAGAATGTGTAGAAACATTAACTGATTGTGGTTTTGATCAAATCACATACCTATTATATTATATACAAATATCATATTAGATGTAGTAATGGAAATGACTGTTGCGAACATGACAATGTTTAGCATTTCTTTTAAAATCTCACAAAATATTAACATGCTCTCTCTTTTAGACTTGGCACATGAAATATAATCAAAGTGCACATTATAAAATAGTAATATTCTCATTATCTGCACATTTAAAGGAAATATGAGGTGATTGGAAATAATAATCAATACGTTCCACTTTTTTAGAAAACTTTATCTTGATTTTTTTTTTTCTTTCCCTTTCTTCCATGGAGCTATCAGTGCTATCTTGCTACGGGTTCTCCTGTCACATTACTGCTGATGTGGTTGCAAGAAGCAAAAGTTTACAAAAAAGTTAAAAGTTGCATTTTGTTATGGATGGTGGGTGTTTTTATCATATTCCTGCCTTTGACAAATTCTTTAGCGGCTGGGAATCATGCGTTAATGTTCTTGTTGTTTTTTGTTTAATATTTAACAAGCTGTTTTTGTTGAATACATTTTACTGATGTCTGTTCAGATAAACCCTGGTTTTGGAGAACTATTCATTCTGTATCTTGGTACTGTACCAATCTTCATATTTCATGAAATGAAGCATCTACTTTTTACATCAGTTGTATTCACAAGCTGCTGAACCAGCTCACTAATCTCTTTGTTGTGATTGCTTGTCAGTAGTGTTGTTTCCTTTGGAGTTTGGGCCTTTTTCATCTCTTCTTCTTGTTTTGACAGCATGTCCTTCAGTTTTTTCCGATTCTCTCTATTTTTGGTCACACATTTTACCAAGTCAGCAATTTCCCTCCTGTGCTTGTTTTCATTCACTTCTTTCAGGGCCTCAAGCATATTATACTTTCCATGCTGCTCTAGCATCTGGGCTTCAAATTCTTTAGAATATTTCTCTTTGAAATCATTAAACTCTTCAGCCTCTCGTCGGGCTTCCTCCTTGTATCTTCCTTCTATTTTTTCTAAATCTTGCTTGTATACATCTCTCAGTATCTGCATGTTCATAAACATCTTTTCATCTATTATTTTCTTTTGTCTTTGTAAATCTTCCTTCATCTTTTCATAATCATTTTTAAGTTTTTCATCTTTCTTTTGCTTCTTTTTGTCATCTTTATCCCATTTCCGCCTCATAGCTTCCATTTTTTTCTCCAACATGTCATTTTGGTAAACTTTGCCAATCAAAGACTCTTTCTCACGTTTCCATTTGGCTGCTTCTTCTTTTCTCCATTCCTGCTCTTTATTTTTGTCTTCTTCAGCCTCTTTTAGTTTCTTCTCTATCTCCTTTATTTTCTCTTCTTTCTCCTTAATCTCATTTTCATTTTGTGCTTTCAAATTTCTCTCCATATCATTCTTTTCCTTCTCAAATCTTTCCTCTAATTTCTTCTTGTCTCTGTGCAGTTCTTCTTCTTTCTCTTTGTGAATTTGAATGATTTTTTTCTGTATGGCTGTTTCAGCCTCTTGCAGCATCTCATTGGTGAAGCATCCATTTTTAGCCACCATGATGTCAATCTTTCTCATCAGCTCTGTTACTTGTCTGCGGTTTTGGATGTCTTTGTTGTCAAACACATGGTATCTTCCTTCACAGTCATTAATAAGCTTTTTAAAGGTTTCATCACAGTCATTTTTCAAATACTCTTCAATTGACTGTTGACCTTTAAGTGAATCTCCTCTGGTCAGAAGGATGATGATGAATTTTCCGGAATTCATTCCAAAGCTTTTTTTAATAAGTTCTAATGTCATTTTCTCATCTGGTGTGTGTCTTGCTCCAATTTGTACCACCACCAAGAAGACATGGGGGCCTGGAGCCAGAAGGCTGATACATTGAAACAATTCTTTTTGTATTTCTTCCTGTGAAAAACTGTTGTCAAACAAACCAGGAGTGTCCACCACAGCAACAGGACGACCGTCAACCTCACCCTCGGATTTCTTACAACGCTTTGTGATCGAAATTTGGCTTACTTTGTGCTCAAACTCTTCTCTGCCTAAGATAGTGTTTCCTGAAGAGCTCTTCCCAGATCCAGTCTTCCCAATCAGAACAATCCTGAGACGCTCATATGTCCACTTGTCTCCTGTAACAGATGGCAGAGGGTCAGCTTACATCAAAATGATCTGAAACATTTTATTAGAACATTTAATCAGAACTGAAGAAAAGAGCAAAACAAATACAGCAGATAATCTATATTTTAGATTAATTATGATGTCTATTCAATTGTTAGGTCTCTTATTATTCTGATAAAGATGGAGCGGTGAAACAAGACCAGCTTCAACTCAAGATGCAATGCTGTTGAAATTTTGAGCAAATGATCAACATATTTACAGGAACTACATGACAACTTCAATATTTTTGGTGCTGTGCTTTTTCAATTGAAGGTGGATACATGAGTCAAGTGTTAAGGAGAAGTCCGGGGCAATCCCAAGGCGCTCCCAGGCCAGCTGAGAAACATAGTCCCTCCAGCGTGTCCTGGGTCTCCCCCTGGGCCTCCTTCCGGTTGGACATGCCTGGAACACCTCACCAGGGAGACGTCCAGGAGGCATCCTCATCAGATGCCCGAGCCACCTCAACTGGCTTCTCTCGACGTGGAGGAGCTGCAGCTCTACTCTGAGTCCTCCCCAGAGGACTGAGCTCCTTACCCTATCTTTAAGGGAGAGCCCAGACACACTATGGAGAAAACTCCCTTCACCACCCTGGTGAGGTGTTCCAGGCATGTCCCACCAGGAGGAGGCCCAGGGGACTACCCAGGACACGCTGGAGGGACTATGTTTCTCTGCTGGCCTGTAAGCGCTTTGGAATTCCCCCAGAGGAGCTGGCCAAAGTAGCTGGGGAGCGGGAAGTCTCGGCCTCCCTACTGAAACTGCTACATCCGCGACCCGACCCTGGATAAGCAGAAGAGGATGGATGGATGGATGGATGGATGGATGGATGGATGGATGGATGGATGGATGGATGGATGGATGGATGGATGGATGGATGGATGTATGGATGGATGGATGGATGGATGGATGGATGGATGGATGGATGGATGGATGGAACATCAGAGGCACACGGAGAATGAGGCTGTGCATGAATTAAATGTAGGGGGAACTATGATATTGCAACAGTTAGAAAAAACCCAAATATTGACATCTTACTTTTCATTTAAGTGGGGTTAGTGAAACCTTTGCGCATGTGTAACTCTTTATTTGTAAGACAAAGTAAGAGAACCCCTTTTCATTCTGTCTGCAGGCATTGGCTGCAAACCATTGAAATCTGTGCAATCAGTGGTTTCTTGTGTTGTCACCAACTTCTCCAATAACATAGAACAAGTCAGCAGATTTTTTTACCAGTAATCGGAAAAGTTGCTAGAGGGACTGAAAAGGCAGTAAATATTGTGATAAAGTTTTTTAAACTATCTATAGTGTGTTAAACTGCCTTTTTGCTACCTTTCTTTGAAGTATAATTAGATTTTGTGTGTGTTTGTGTGTGTCTGAAGTGTCGTTTGAATGTGCCTGAAGTGAAATTTGTCAATAATGGACCAATGAGAAAACATTTTGGGAAGGCAATGCTTGTGGGAGATGTAGTGTCGCAGAGTCACATTTAAATTTGCTTTTTCTTTCAAATGACATTTGAGAAAACTAGATTTAGCTAGTAAGTTGATTAATTATTGTTACAAATGCTTCACATTTCTGAGATTGTTATTCCCTAATGGAATTTCTGTAAGCCTTTAATGACAAATATATATATATATATATATATATATATATAAATATATATATATATATATATATATATATATATATATATATATATATATATATATATTTATTATCCACAAAATCTAAGAAAAAAACATGTTTAAGAATACGTACCACCGATCCGAGTCTCTGCTGACATAATGGAAAGTTGGTTCTGTGGTTCAGCAATTTCTATTTCTTTAATTTGGAGTTTATCCAAGTAGGCTTCTATGAGGGTTCCTGAGGTGTAGCATCTTTGCTCACTATTTATTACACGATCTATTACTTTAGAGAACTGCTTACTGTCACAGTTTTTTATGACAGTGTATCCTTTTCCACATTTCTTGGTAAGCTCCTTGATGTCTTTATGTTTTTTAAGATTTTTTACCACATCTGGATGTTCAGGATCCAAATCTGTAGTGAACAGAATCATTATGCTGTTATCAATCCGAGAGCTGAATGTGTCCTGGATGGTCTGTAACTCTCCCTTGTCTTCATCAGTGAGGGGACCCACAGGTAGGACCAGGATGAAGGCGTGGACACCCTCAGGATCACAGAGGGAGATACACCTGAATGATTCCTCCATCACTTCCTGCTGAGGTTTTCCATACAAGGCAGGCAGCTCCACCACAGAAACCCAACGTCCACGAACCTCTCCCTGGTTTCTAACACACACTGATGAGCTGGAGGCTGAAGGAAGATCTGTCTGACCTAGAATGGCCTTGGCTGCTGAGGTTTTTCCTGCTCCTCTTCTGCCAAATAGAACCAGGTTTATGGATGGAAGTGACTGGTCACATGTTGATGCTGCTCTGTCATCTTTGATGCTAAGGAAGGCACTGCTGTCTCTCTTTACAATATCTTCAATCTTCCCCATTAATGTCTGGTGATTATTTTCAGACAGGCTGTACTGTCTTCCTTCACATTCTCTCATTAATGAATTAAAGGCAATAGCTGTTTTATTCCCTTCTTCAGTTACGATAACAACTGAGTGTTTAAAGGCATCTTCACCAAACGAGCTAAGGGTGGCCTTCAGAAACCTTCTGTCCTTCTCTGTGAACTTTGAAGGATTCACTAAGAGCAGCAGAACATTTGGTCCAGGAGGACAAAGATTAACACAGCTTCTCAGGTCTTCTTTTTGGACTTGTCCCATCTGATTTTCTGGAGGTGTCACAATAGTTAAGACCTTTCCTTTCCATAGCCCGTGCTCAACTGGTTTATTTTGATGAGATGCGGATGAAATGTCTGAACCAGTTTTCTGTAAGATTAAGTTACAGAGGTGTTTCTTGGTTGACAGATTTGCTCCAAAAAGCATAATCCTGAGACTTTGACCTGTGAAATAATAGAATAAAGAAAAAGATAAGCAGAAATCTGAAATTTCTGACACAATGACAAGCTATACCTTGCTAGTCTTATGTGATTAAATTAATATACTCCCTTCCACTGTCATGATTGTCTTTCCTTTAATGAGACTCCTTCTGACTGAATTAGGATCAGTTAGTCATACTGTTACATATATTAGTAGGGCTCCATTTATGGATTCTTCAGCAAAAAACGTGTTTTTTATGTTATTGTAGTTTCATTTCTTTGGAAGGGATCACAATCTAAAGCAAAATGATTCATGTAGGAATTACATGGTGATGATTCTGAAAAGGAAGTAAAACCCTCATCGAAATTAATTCACGTGGACAGTTTTCTTGCTCTAGAACAGATTATTATGTAGTTGATTTTTGCTCTGATAAAGGTTTAACCAGAGTAGAAGATCATACACACAATGAAAGGTTGATTCAAGCATATAAAGTGAATCTGTGAATTCTAATCTGTGATTATTTTTATCCTGTTTTGCCCAAGAAGTTATTTATTAACCATAACTAGGCTTAAGAGTAGGTCTAGCAAGTATTACTACTTTCACAAATGAATTAATCAACCAGATCCCAGAAAAAAATCCCACCCATACAAGGAACTGCAACTTTGGGGGTTCTGGAGCTCTCGCAGCAGGTGTTTTTGCACAGATTTGCTGCTGCTCCAGGCTCACCTTACCTATTTTGTGGGAATGATTCATCGCCCTGTTTTGGGCACTCTGACCTAAACAAACATGGACCAAGTGCAGGAGAGAAATGCATGCCCACTCAGGGAAAAATTCATCAAAATGTCAACGACAGGGGCTTGAAATCTGTGGTCTTCATAAAGATTGGCTTGTTGCTGGTCATTATGAAGTGAAAGTGTAATTCTAGCTTAGATCATTTTAAGCTAGAAGTACAACTGTGTAGTAACAACTAATTCTGTCTGTATATAAATAATCCTACTGTAAAGTTTGTCCTGATGCCAAAGGCTGGTGTTTTTTATGGATGCAGTAATCATACATTGGAGGTAGATAAACCATATTTCCATTGTTTTTGTACAAAGAAATGACCGAAAAGATCGGCTTGGGTGCAAGCTTTTCAACGGATAGGCAAAAAATGTCTAAACCTGGAGTCTAAATTCAAGGTGTGTGTTGTAAGCATTGATATTGTATCTTAACTTGTTCTGCTTCATTCTATCACTCAAACATCCCTCATTCTCCCACTCTGCAGAATCTGTTAGTTCAATCTCTAACATTCTGCTCTCTCTGCTTTTTCTCATAGTAGCTTCATCTGGTCTTTTCCTGTTTGGCTGTGACTCCATCCTGGAGAGAAATATCAGCTGTGCTGCTGCCATCAACACCTTTGTTTAACTGGATGTGCTCTCTTCATCCTCTGACATGGGAGCTGGCTCGGAGCTCGTCTGCCTGGCTGTGTGTTTCGTCTCTGCTTTTTTTCTGTATCTCTGCTTCTGTCTCCTTGAACCCCTGTCGGCTTTAGCAGAATGCTGCTCATACTGAGCCTCTTTCTGCTGGAGGTTTCTTGCTGTTAAAAGGGACTTTTTCCTCTCCACTGTCGCTACAAGCAACGTAGCAACAAGCAACGAAGAGTCAATGAGTCGATGCAATCAACTGGTTTTCCTTAGATAGGAAACTTTTAATCAATCTGACTGTATGATCTTGTCGTATTGTCTCTGTAATCTTACTTGAGATGACGTGTTGTATTGCTCATAAATAAAAAAAATTAAACTGAAATGAATCCCAGACACTAACCAGTTGCAGCTTTCTCTCCCCACTCCCCAGCTGTCCTAATTTTACTTCCCACAATTAGCCCAGAGGCTACCCTCAGTCAGCCATAGGCTATCTACGCACTCTATCTCTGGCAGGCAGACTTATCACATATTACACCCTGCTTCCTGGATTCTCTGCAGTTAGCCTCTATAGCTAGCCTCCATCAGCTGTAACCTCTTTCAGCCATGGCCCTCTCACTATTGGATAAGAGCTAATTTCTTATCATATCTGCCATTATTTTTTGCTAGAAGATTTTATTGGTCTTCTTTACGATTATTTATTTATTGGCATCTTTACAATGCAAACAATATTTAAAATCTACTAAGAATAGTCTACCTCTGTGGTAGCAGATGTTTACCGCTCCTAAGATGGCAGCGATCATCACTAGGTTGACATATTGCTGTGTCATATCACCGCAATGTGTTTTGAAAATTTCAAGGGGCCCTGTAGACACAGTTTCAGGAAACTTTCCGAACCCTTATAATGGGTAATATTTCACCACACCCAACTGATGTGCAAAATAAGTTGAGTATTTTTTATATGTTCAAAAGGCTATGTTATTTGTCAGGAGCCAAAGACTGAAAAACGGATACAAAAATTAGAGTAAGCTCTTGCAATGTTTTTGCAGGGCCTAATTATTTAAAAGCTTGTGAGCTTTGTTTTTCTTACTTAAATTGTAGGAACTAAATCACCTCCATTTACAGTTTAGTATGGTCCACCACACCCTTGCGCGGAAGTTTTACAGTATATCAAACGGATTAAATAGTGGAAAAAATATTTGAACAAGATAATATACAGGGATTCTCAATGCAAATTGTAAAACTGACAGATCAAAAGTTGACATTGCACCAATGAACATGTGGGATAGCTAGTCTGGCATGGCATGTAAAATATTAGCTGACTAACAAAATTACAGTCAAATTGATTGTTTTTACATTAATCCCTTGCAATATTTTATCATATAAAGGTCTGGTTTAAAATGTTTACTTTGTTATAAGACTATACGTTTATCCTGCACATGTAATTTTGAGTGATTCATTATGCTGTCTGAACAGCAGTCCCTCCTGACATGTGAAAATGAGTGTTTGGAAAATACCTGTTTAGGAAGACTCGCTTCAAAAAGCCCCAACTACAACTTGCTTTTCCGGCACTGTAAACTAAACTTCTACTTTCTCCAATCGGGAAGGGATGATATCTGCCACTGCTCAACGATTCTGGCTCAAAGTTAATTCTAAGTGACTCTTTAGGCAGATTATCTGCACCAGTAGCAACTATTTTTTTTTATTTTTATTATAGCTCACGTCTAACTTGTGAACATAATTCTTTTTCTATGAGAGGACCATTCGGTCCCCAGTGGTGTCAAAAATACACACATTTGTTACTTAAAGGAATAGTACACCCAAAACATGATTAGCCTTCATTTTCTACTCACCCCCATGCTGAACAACACTCTGGAGTACTTTTTTGATATCTCAAATGCATCTGGAGATCTGGGAGGCTTCTTGCTGTCTGCTGACATTCAAATAATGGAGGTCTACGGTGCCCGAGACAGAAAGGTCCATAAAAGTCCACAAAAAACGTGTCAATATTCCACCATTCTGCTCGTCCAATGTATTCCAAGTGTCCTGAGTGGGTAGCATCCAGAATTTACTCGAATGAAGTCATTTAGAATGTTTTTAGAGCATAAACAGTAGTGTATAGGATTTCCTGAAAGCGCGCACATGCGCGTTCACGACGCTACGGAAGCCGGCAGACCAAACCAGATGAAAGTGCGCATTCAGCGTCTGCTGTTCCAATAATGCAAGCGTAGAAGAAGAAATGTGCTGTTTACCTGTGCAAAGAAAGAAACAACGAAAGAAAAATGTCTGAGGACTTCAGTGTTGAGGAAGAGCATGAGTTCTTTGCCGAGCTGAATGCGCTGGTTTGGTCTGCCGGCTTCCGTAGCGTCGTGATCGCGCATGTGCGCGCTTTCAGGAAGTCCTATACACTACTGTTTATGCTCTAAAAACATTCTAAATGACTTCGTTTCGAGTAAATTCTGGACGCTACCCACTCAGGACACTTGGAATACATTGGACGAGCAGTATGGAGGAATATTGACACGTTTTTTGTGGACTTTTATGGACCTTTCTGCCTCGGGCGCCATAGATCTCCATTATTTGAATGTCAGCAGACAGCAAGAAGCCTCCCAGATCTCCAGATGCATTTGAGATATCAAAAAAGTACTCCAGAGTGTTGTTCAGCATGGGGGTGAGTAGAAAATGAAGGCTAATCATGTTTTGGGTGTACTATTCCTTTAAGTATAAGTATTGATACTGCAGTTCAAAAACATAATAATAATAATAATTTAATAATAATTTGCTGCTGTAATATTATAGCGTAGTGTGTTAGGGCAGAAGAAGTTATTTTTCCCAGCATGCACTGGGCAGCATGTTCAGTATTAGAAGCTGCCAGTTAATGTAAATTTTTTCCAGGTTATTAAGTTACATGTTACATTTGTTACTGTTCTTATGTCTGTTGTATCATCAGAGTTTCTGTTACAATCTGAAGTACTTGTTGTCTCACCATGAGTCTGGAAGATAGGTCTGTTAATGTCCTCTCCTCAACAGTTGTATAAAAAAGGTTTTTGTTAAATAAAAGAGAAAGCCTTCTGGAATTATGTGGTGTACGGGGCACGGTAGCTACCACTAAACTGAAGTAATCTCTTTTTAGATTTTTTTAGAATAAAAAGCTAGCAGATGTGCATATTTAAAAAATAACAGAAATTTAATTATAGAGCATTCAGTATTGTAAGAAAGCCCACACTTTTTCTGAATAGATGCATTATGGTATGAGTTAAATTATGTTCCGTTTATTTCTCTTTCCATGCAAGTAGGAAATTTTCCCATGCTCCTGAATGCACCATAACTATCTGACGCTCGTGAATGCATCACACCGGTCTGTGAACGCTGTGCTGTGTAGATGCATGTTTGATTTTCCGCCTATGACAAGCTGACGTCACTGTTTATTGTTGTGTGTGAATTACAACAGACTAGAACAAATAAATCAGCCGTACCTCGGACAAAATCTTTGAATTTAATGTTGTTAATAACACCCGTACTGGGGATGCATATCTGGGAGGGCATGCAGTTTTCTGCATAACACCGGACAGCGGTCCGCTAATCTGTGACCTCTGCATTAAACCGAAGCAAGAGTAACGAGTAACGATTGTTTTAAAAATGTAAGGAATAGAAAGTACAGTTACTTGTGTGAAAATGTAATGAGTAGAAGTCAGAAGTAGGAAGAAAAAAGTAATGGAGTAAAGTATAGATACCTAAAAAGTGTACTTAAGTAAAGTAACAAAGTATTTGTACTTTGTTACTTGACACTTCTGTCGGTCCCTTCAATAGTGGTGTGTTAGAGAAATGTTGGGAAATATGTGGCATCCTGACCGGGAGAGACTTCTTTGCCTAATGGTCTTTTTTATTTTGGGGGGTAACAAGAAACCACCACATTCCATAACAAATACATCTTCAAGTAATTCTAAATGTATACTTTAATTATATATTTCACTATACGTGAATTTCAAAGGAATAAAAGAGCAAGATATAGGATTAATAATAATAACTTATGATATTAGCAGATGTACATAAGCCAGGCCTAATAGCCTTTTTTTGCTCATAAACCGTCAGGCTTTTAAAATAAAAAAATAAAAAAGTATCTCAGTATTTTATGTAGTTTGTGATTTTATCTATGAAATGATTTTTCATATTCTATGTGTATTTATAATTAGGTGTCACAGCTTTATTTTCATGGTATTAGATGGAGAAAGCAATAACACTGACCAGAAGTTTCTGCGCATCTTTCATTAAACTTCTTAGGTAGTAAAAACAAAGACAATATTAAATGTGACAGTATGCAATGCCTTTTATAAACACCTACCAACACAGGGTGTACCACCAGAGGCTGAAGAACCTTGTCTCTGTTGTTTTATGCTTGGATGTTGAAATTTTTGTTGCTCATCATTTCTCTTCTCTAGAATGTGGCTGATTTTCTCCAGCAAATCTTTGCGATAATTGTCCTTAAGGATGAGTGAATTGTCTCTGCTCCTATGGATGAGTTCTTGTAACTCTTGATTTAAACTTGGATTATTCTGTCTAGATGTTGATATTAGAACTAGTGAACAATTAAAAGACTGATCACCGAAGAGTTCAAGAATTTTGTAGAACCTCTTTTTCTTTTCCTCTGTGAAATTTTCTGGCTGAACAACAAGGAGAAACAGCAGAGGAACAGAAGCACAACGCCTCAAACAAGAGTCTATTTCTCTTTTCAGTAGCAGATCTGGTGTGTTAATGACAATCAGCTTCTTTCCCCAAATTAGTTTTTGATGTTTTATTGAAGAGATTGGCTCTTCCCTTAAGTTGAATTCAGTCTTTTCCAGGATTAGGTTTCCAACTGAACTCTTTTCTGACCAGCTGTCTCCCAGGAGAATAAGCCCCACTTCAGACACTGTGAAGAATAAAGATAAGGTGTTTGGTTGTGGAGAGTAAGGAATTTCATCTGTGGAAAACAACATTTCAATAGCAGGTATGATGAATGATAAGAGCAGAACCACTACTCTGACTTTGAAAATAAGAATTCTGTGCACAAATTTACATTTATGTTGGATCTAGCATTATCATAGATCCTTCCTCCCAGCACATGTAAGACTTTACACTGTCACTGTTTCCAACACCTTCAGTAAATTGTCACATTCATGCTGATTTTTGCACAGTTTCTTTGTTAAATAACATGCTGCTGTCATTTTTGCGCATATTTTGTTTTGCTGTTATTTTTCACATATCCATTACTGTAAAAATGTCCCCAGAAGGTTTATTGGTTTATTTACTTTCCAGATACAAAACATTTATGTTGTTAAAACACTGTACAGTACAGTACTTATTTGCTTATTTTCTTAACTATGTTACTTATTCTATTATTTTTATACACTTTCAAAGGTCCAAATTGTGTGACCACTTCTGTTATTATTTTTTGCTGCTGTAACACCTGCTAAAGGTATTTTTTATTCTATTCTATCTTTTGAAATTCACATGAGCTGAAATTATTAACTGTGGATAACAATGACAATGTATATTTAGGCCATGACAATATGGGAGGTTGTAGTGAATCCATAAATAGGTCTAGATTTTTTAGTTATTTTAAGATCTTGATATTGTTTAAATCTTAGCAATGCAATAATGTCAAACTTGTAAAAATCAAAATAGTATCAGAAAAGATATGAAAGTTTGAATGCTGGCACTTTTCAAAGAACTGTCAGGAGAACACTTAAAAGATAAAAAAAAACATGATTTTGGGGACTAGTAATCACTGTACGTGTCTGATGTATCAGGGAAACTTTATTACAACTTTAAATACGTGTTAATCTACAATAGACTTCAGTCACTACATCTATCAAGCTTCATGAATTAGAAAACTTAAATCCAACCTAAATTTATGACTAGATTGAATTGTATTGTCTACGAACAAGAATGCAAATAAAGCATTCTGGGTCAAAGCAATGGGTTTATTTTGAAATATTTTATAAATGAATAAGCTATAGTGTAAATGATGGAAAGGTCAGTGAGGAGGTTGAGTGTTATTGTGAAGAATGTTTATTTAATCAGTGCAGTGTGATCCATTAAAGCATCAAAAAGGAGCACTCGTTACTTATTTGATAGTATTTTGAAGATCCCAAAGGCAGCCACAGTCAGATATGATTGCTATACCGAGAAAAGGAAAGTAGAGGAGATTACAGTGTTTAACCTTTGTTGTCATTATTCACAGCAGTAGGTTTGTAATCTGAGCCTCTAGCATGACCAACCCTGTGTGCAGTGAACCTTTTAGCATAAGCTTTCATGTGCTTACTGGAAACATGCAACTTATCAACCAAAATGTAAGATGTAACAAAAGAAAGCAACGCAGTCCAGATATGCAGATGTGGGCCAGCTGAGTCTAAATACAAAAATAATTTTTGTAACCCCCAAAAATGTTTTACAGCTTTAAGTGTGTTGGGATATATAGCCACAATGGAGCTAAATCAATTGGATGAACCATCTAAATCCCCCTTTTCCTTTTTCACAAAGAGAACAAAAAATTCTCCGGCTTCCTCCCATAGTCCAAAAACATGACTGCTAGGTTAATTGGCTTCTCTAAAGTCCCCTTAAGTGTGAGTGTGTGTGTGAATGGTTGTTTGTCCTGTTTGTCTCTGTGTTGCCCTGTGATGGACTGGCGACCTGTCCATGTTGTACGCGGTCTCTTGCCTGTAGACAGCTGGAGATAGGCACCAGCACCCTTCCCCACCCCACTTGGGATAAGTGTGACATAAAATGGATGGAGTGTTTGTGACATGCAAATCTTTTTTTGTTTGTTTCTTTTTTATATAAATAAAGAACTATTGAAATTACTTTCAGAATACACACAAATAGATTAATAAATCTTGCAGGGAGAAAAAAAGGAACTACCTTAGGGTTAGGATTCATTTGGTGTTACCAACCCAATGAAGCCAACTGGCACAATCTGGAGCCATTGTATGGGACTGATAACTGCTAATAATGACCATTATTGGGATGATTATATCTGAAGCGGCTAGAAACAGCCACTTAGTGTTTACTGGATAAAAGAAGGTAGAATGAACCTGAGGACCCACGTGAGGTTAACTGGCTTTTCTAAACTCCCCTTAGGTGTGAGTGTGTGCGTGAATGGTTGTTTGTCCTGTTTGTGTCTGTGTTTTGTCCATTTAGTATAGTTTCAATAAGTATTAGTTTCACTGAATATGTATTTTAGATATCTGAAAAAAAACATTGCTTGTCAAAATTTCCATTTTAAACAAAATGACAGATCTCCATATCTCTGTTGTTACTTCATTTTTACTAGTATAGTTTTGTTGTTTTACTGCATAAAAAAGTTATTTAGAAAATATATTATTACAGTTCAGTCTAGGAACAAGTTTTTAATCAGGAATAATTCTATTTTAGAGATCTACAAATAGAACAACAGAGAGGAGAGTGTTTTTAATGAATGAGTATTTGCCATACAACACTTCTTCTAAACCCACGCATTATCTCGAGAAGCTATCTTCTGCTTCGCCAACTTCCTCTCCTTTGTAGCTGTAGCGCTGTTTCTCAGTCTTTAAAAAACTTTGTCCAATTTTGTTTTTGTATTTCTGGTTCCAGTGGGGGGTAATAGGTCTTTCTTGTAGTCTGTTGTCGTGGTGAATCGTTGAATTGGGACTCTACTGATAATGGCCTTTCAGACTTGTTGCACACATGCTAAACTCTGAATGGATCAACTTAGAGTTCATTAAACTAACACACAGCAGCTTTTGTGAAACCAAAAACTTAGAGTTTCCAACCTTAGATTAGATACATTTAGAGTTGAGGATTTCAATCTGAGTTTTTTAAACCTGCTTATTTGTATATCAGTAACCTAAATATAAGTTAGATTAAAGTGTCTAAATGTATACATTCTGATTTTGATATGATCATAAATGTATTAGAAAAAATGTAAAATAAATTCCAATTTGTGCACACAATTCTCGTTTTTAAAAAATTATTTAAAAGATAATCAGCATTGTATGTCTATCCTCCTGAAGAGACACTTAATGAGTCATGAAAAACTGTAAATGTAATTAGAATTTAACATTTACATCTTGATGAAGATAAAAAGATCAAAGTACTTGATAGTAGATGTGTATTTCTTTCTTCCTGTGAATACTGATAAATCTAAAGTCATTTAGATAAACTTACTGTTAGGTGGCAGAAAATCATAGCTGTTTCTCCGTCTTATCAAGCCTATGAAAACAACACAAAATTGTTGGGGTTTTTTTTTTTTGTTGTTTTTTTTTTTTTTTATCAAAATTCTTATTTCAAATAAGATCACAAACTCATGGTTATAAATTCCTCCCGGGCTTTGTTTTCCACACCAGCCCTCCATTTATACTGTACATTTATGATTCATCAGTGATGAAAACATGATAATAGAAAGTTTGTGTGGCACAATTTGTATGTTGTAAAAAAGTTATTAACAAGTTCTTAACATGAATTATACAATAAAATAGACAGCACATAAAAGCAGAAAAAAGCAACTAAAGGTCACATGGTGAAAGGATGTAGTAAAAATAATACAATTATTGGACCACAAACTTAACTAATGAGAAGAGTGTTAACATTTTAACTGTACATTGTGTAGTAACTACAGGGACTTACTGACAGAAATGTAATATATCACAGACAAGTTATGCCTACATAAAACCCAAGTCTAATAAAAATACTATTCATGAAATCATATATGTAAACGACCCTCATCATTACTTATATATATATATATATATATATATATATATATATATATATATATATATATATATATATATATATATATATATATATATATATATATATATATATATATATATATATATATATATATATATATATATATATATATATATATATATATATATATCTTCCAGCATCTTTTCATTTGTTCTGCGTCTCACAAACGTTCTTCTTTGTGATCCAAACACCTCAAACTTGGATTCATCCGTCCACAACACTTTTTTCCTTTCTTACTCTTTCCAATGTCTGTGTTATTTTGCCCATCTTAATCTTTTTCTTTTATTGGCCAGTCTCAGATACTGTATGGCCTTTTCTTTTCCATATCTGCCCAGAACCCCGCAGCCGCCTCTTCACTGTAGATGCTGACACTGGTGTTTTGCGGGTACTATTTACTGAAGATGCCAGTTGGGGACCTGTGAGGCATCTGTTTCTCATACTAGAGACTCTAATCTACTAATCTTCTTGCTCAGTTGTGCAACGCGGCCTCCCACTTATTTTTCCTACTCTGTTTAGAGCCTGTTTGTGCTGTCCTCTGAAGGGAGTAGTACACACCGTTGTAAGAAATCTTCAATTTCTTAGCAATTTAGCCTTAATAGCCTTATTAAGGCTTTTAGCCTTAATTTCTAAGAACAAGAATAGACCGTCTTTCTGGCCATTTTGAGCGTTTAATTGACCCCACAAATGTGATGCTCAGAAACTCAATCTGCTCAAAGGAAGGTCAGTTTTGTAGCTTCTGTAACGAGCTATACTGTTTTCAGATGTGTGAACATTGTCACACGCTTGTCAGGAGGAGATGAAGATCAAGATCTGGCCAACCAAAGAACCACAACCCAAACAAATCCACTTCACCCAGAACAACAAAAATAAACCAATGTAGAAAACCAGATGCTGTCCTTATCTGCTACTTTGGCCAATATATAGGTAACAATGTGTCATTGTTACAACATGATTGCACAAGGGTTTTCTAATCATCAATTAGCCTTCTGAGCCAATGAGCAAACACTTTGTTCCATTAGAACACTGGAGTGATAGTTGCTGGAAATGGGCCTCTATACACCTATGTAGATATTGCACCAAAAACCAGACATTTTAAGTTAGAATAGTCATTTACCACATTAGCAATGTATAGAGTGTATTTCTTTAAAGTTAAGACTAGTTTAAAGTTATCTTCATTAAAAAGGACATTTCAATGTGACCCCAAACCTTTGAACGGTAGTGTATATACATATATATATATATATATATATATATATATATATATATATATATATATATATATATATATATATATATATATATATATATATATATATATATATATATATATATATATATATATATATATATATATATATATATATATATATATATATATAAAAAAACTGTTTTCTCACCCCTCGTGGGGTGGTATGTGTCATCCTCAAGCTCGGGTCCTCTACCAGAGGCCTGGGAGTTTGAGGGTTCTGCGCAGTATCTTAGCTGTTCCTGGGACTGCGCTCTTCTGTACAGAGACCTCTGATGTTTTACCTGGAATCTGCTGTAGCCACTCTCCCAGTTTGGGGGTCACAGCCCCCAGTGCTCCAATTACCACTGGCACCACTGCTGCTCTTACTTTCCACATCTTTTCTAGCTCCTCCTTCAGTCCTTGGTATTTCTCAAGCTTCTCGTGTTCTTTCTTCTTGATGTTGCTGTCGCTTGGGATTGCCACATCTATCACTACTGCCTTCTTCTGCTGTTTGTCGATCAACATGATGTCTGGTTGGTTAGCCATCACCTGTTTGTCAGTCTGGATCTTGAAGTCCCATAGGATCTTAGCTCGGTCATTCTCAACTACCTTAGGAGGTGTCTTCCATTTTGACCTTGGGACTTCCAGCCCATACTCATGGCAGATGTTCCTGTACACTATGACAGCTACCTGGTTGTGGCGTTCCATGTATGCACTTCCTGCCTGCATCTTACACCCCGCTGTTATGTGCTGTATTGTTTCAGAGGCATCTTTGCACAGTCTGCATCGGGGGTCCTTGGTACTGATGAAATGCTACTATATATATATATATATATATATATATATATATATATATATATATATATATATATATATATATATTTAGAATATATTTATTATAAGACATAAATATATATATTTTATCTTATATATAACTATAAAATGCTTAATACACTGATAGCCAGTGATTATTAGACATTTGCAGAGGTAGATAAGGTCGGCGGTTGAGACTGATTTTGAGTATCAGCCAATCACAGATAAAGAAATATTTTATCTTTAATATCTGGGGTTTGAATCAGAATCAGACATACTTTAATAATCGCAGAGGGAAATTACTTAATTACTTTTGCAGAGCCACAATCAGCTCTTTGGTTTTGCAGCTCACTTAATATACAAAGATATAACTTAATGCTATGTTTTTTGATTAATGCTTTGTGTCCTCATGAAAATAAACTGGCTCCACTCTGGGCACCCCAGGTAAATTTGGTTTAGAACTGTCACTACTGATTACAGAAAGCCAACAAACAAACTCTACATCAAAATAAATGCACTAGAATTTAGTGGTTTATAAGAGTTTATTTAAGGTAATAATTAAATATTACCACGATTTAGGTTAGGAGTTGTTTTAGGTGAAGGCATTAACTGTGCCCTGTGAAGCACACATGTGCTAAAAATACCACTGGTTAGGACAAATACAAAGTATTACTGTGTTATTCAACTAACAGACAAGAACAGCTTTGAAATTATATAAGAATTGAGCTCTGTAGCTTTCTTTTTTTGTGGTTTCTCTTACTGTTCTTTAATATAATGGATATTTATTAGGGTGGTTTGATATGTTGTAAATGTTTGTTGAAATGGGAATGAGTTTAATTTTTAAATGTATTTAATATTTGTGATGCAAAGAATGTAAGAGTATAAACCCAGGTAAGTATTTGTTATTTCGGCCTTCTCCCTTTTTTTGGAGAAACTGAAAAAATAATTATGCAACCGTGTATTTGAAAAAGAAATCTTTAATTAGATAGGCAGGAACATATATAGGTGTACTGTATTTGTGTCTATGAATATTTACTTGTACATGTTGTTTGTAATTTATTTTGTCCAAAAAAGAATCAATGAAAAAATGAGGCAATGATCTTAACAATTTGTTCAATGATTAAATAAAGTGTTTGTATATTAACAGAAGCGTGAGGCTAAATTGAGGCCAATCTTTAACTTCTTTAATAAAGAGGATCCCTGTAAAAAAACACGTTCATATAAACGCCTCTTGGTGCCTTGAAAACATTAACCAATGAAAAAAAACCTTGACATGCCACACCTAATTTGATGCTTCTGTTTCCGTGCTGACGCTAACTTTCTCGTCAATCATAATCTTGATCGTTTATAGTCATTTTTTAAACAAAGCTGTAAAGTAATTTAAAATGTCTAACTCAATCTGCCCTAAGGTTAATATTTCATTTTAAGTCACACCCTGTTCCCCATTTTTCTATTAAAATACTTTTTTGTCGTTATGTTGTTAATTTTGGTGCAGTTTCATATCAGACTCCTGCAGAATATAAAGTCATATTCAGTAAATGACAATATGTTCTAACGAGGCTTGTCTGTCAGAGTAAAAGTATTTTTAGTGAAATAAAAACCTTTACAAAGGTATCAACTATATTTCATTAAAACTAAATTTCCCTATTAAATATATGTTTCACTTACCTAATGTAATTTTCTAACATTAATTTCACTTTCTTTTGCTACAAACATAGAATTTAAAAAATAACAGAAAGTAAGGCTTAAGAATATTAATAATAATAATAATAATACATTTTATTTAAAAAGGCGCCTTTCTGGACACTCAAGGTCACCGTACAAAACATAAAAAGTGTCAGAAAAAATAAAAATTATAATTATAAAAACATTTAAAAACATTTAAAAATACAGAGGCTGTGACAGTGAAATTTATATTTTTAAAGAGAATAAGCAATCTTGAACAGATGGGTTTTGAGTTGTATTTTAAAATGGAGAATTGAGTCCGTATTTCGAAGTTGGGGTGGTAGAGAGTTCCAGAGGCGGGGGGCAGAGCGGCTGAATGCTCTGCTCCCCATGGTGGTGAGACGGGCGGAGGGGACAGACAGGTGCAAAGCAGATGAGGATCTAAGAGCACGGGAGGGGGTGGGAACATGCAGGAGGTCTGACAGATATGGGGGGGCAAGATGGTGAAGTGCCTTGAAAGTCATCATGATAATTTTATATTGAATGCGGAACTGTATGGGGAGCCAGTGGAGCTGTCGGAGGACCGGAGTGATGTGGTGGATAGAGGGAGTTCTTGTTATGATGCGAGCAGCTGAGTTCTGGACCAGTTGTAGTTTGTGGAGTGATTTCTGAGGAAGTCCAAAGAGGAGGGAGTTGCAGTAATCTAGTCGGGAGGTGACAAGGCTGTGCACAAGTATGGCAGTAGTGTGTGGGGTAAGGGAGGGACGGAGGCGGTTGATGTTTCTTAAGTGGAAGTAGGCAGACCGGGTAATGTTATTTATATGGGATTGGAAAGATAGTGTGCTATCGAGGATGACACCCAGACTCTTAACCTGGGGGGAGGGGGAGATGGAGGAGCTATCAATAGTGACTTGGAAACTGTCGGTTTTGGAAAGAGTTGATTTGGTACCAATGAGGAGAACCTCGGTTTTACTACTGTTTAATTGAAGGAAGTTGTTGGTGAACCAGGCCTTTAATTCACAGATGCAATTTCTGAGGGAGGTGGGCGGAAGAGAGGACGATGGCTGCGTGGTGAGGTAGAGCTGGGTGTCATCAGCATAGCAATGGAAGTGGATGTTGAATTTACGGAAGATATTGCCAAGGGGAAGGAGGTAGATGATGAAGAGCAGAGGCCCCAGAACAGAGCCCTGGGGCACACCTGAGGTGACGGGGGAGGGGGTGGATTTGAGGGTCTTCAGTTGAATGAACTGAGTGCGATCAGAAAAATAAGAAATAAACCAGTCCAACGGAGTGCTCGTGATGCCAATGGAAGAAAGCCTACTGAGGAGGGTGGTGTGACAGATGGTGTCGAAGGCTGCACTCAGGTCGAGGAGGATGAGGATGGTGAGTAGTCCAGAATCAGATGCCATGAGGAGGTCATTGGTGATTTTGATGAGTGCTGTTTCAGTGCTATGGAGTGGCCGGAAACCAGACTGAAATTCTTCATACAGGCTGTTGGCACATAGGTGAGAATGGAGTTGGGAGGCAACTGTTTTTTCAAGAATTTTGGAGATGAAGGGTAAATTGGAGATAGGACGGAGGTTGTTGAAGTTGGTGGGGTCGGCACCAGGTTTTTTTACAATCGGGGTGATGGCAGCAGTTTTGAGAGGTGTAGGGACAGTTCCAGTGGTGAGGGAGGAGTGGATGATAGCGGAGATGAGGGGAGCCAGAGAGGGAAGGCAGGTTTTGACAAGTTGTGTTGGGAGGGGGTCCAATTGACAGGTGGATGATTTGGATTTCCGGATGAGCTCTGTGATTTCCGAGACAGTGGGAGGATGGAAGGAGGAGAATAAATGTGTAGGCGGGGGGAGATCTGCTGAGTTGTTGAGATGAGCCGTTGATCCAAGGTTCTGGTGAATGTTCTTGATTTTTTCTGTGAAGTATGACATGATGTCATTGCAGAAGGAGGTTGTGTAAAGGTGCAGGGGGAAAGGGTCCTGGGGTTTGATGGTATTGTTAAGTATAGAGAAAAGTGACTTAGAGCTCTGTTGATTGGCAGTGATTAAGTTGGAGTAGTACTGTGATTTGGTGCTGGCAATGGAGTCCTTATAGTGCATAATGTGATTATTGTACATTTCTTTGTGTATAGTAAGACCAGTTTTTCTGTAAAGTCTTTCAAGTTGCCGTCCTTTGGTTTTCATGTTTCTGAGATTTGGGGTGTACCAGGGGGAGGAGACAGAGAAAGAAACAAATCTATTTTTTAGAGGAGCAAGTGAGTCAAGAATATTATGGAGACCAGTGTTGTAATGAAAAACCAGATCATCAGGGGTTAGTAGATTATTGAAGTCAAGGAGGCAGGATGAGTGGATACTTGAAATAAGGGTGGAGGGATCAATTTTCTTTATGTTCCGGAAGGATATGAGGCGGGATGTTTTAGAGACTGAGAGAGTAAGATTAACTGCAAATGAGAGGAGAAAATGGTCACTTATGGGGAGTTCATCAGATGTTATGTTGTGGGGGATGACACCAGAGCAACAGATTAAATCCAGAATATGTCCTTTGGTGTGTGTGGGGGTAGTGGTGTATTGCTGACATCCAAAACTCTCTAGGCAGGAAGTAAAGTCTTTGGTAAGAGGCGAATTGGTGTTGTCCATGTGGATATTGAAATCACCCAGCACAATTAAGTTTGGTGAGAGAGAGGATAGGTGGGTGAGAAAATCAGCAAACTCAGTTAAAAAGGCACTATTCGGTTTTGGGGGGCGGTAGACAGCAGCAATGATGGTTGGAGTTGGACCAGATAGCTTGCAGACTGTGGATTCAAACGTGCTTGAAACTGGAGCTGATACCGGCGAGACTTTCCAATTCTCGCGATGAATTATCGCGAGACCTCCTCCGCGACCGGAACCACGGGGTTGAGAGATGTAAACAAACCCACTAGGAGTGGAATCGTTGAGCTGAGAGTAATCTTGGGGCTGTTGCCAGGTCTCGGTTAAGCAGAGAAAGTCCAGTTTACGGTCAGTGATGAGATCCTGAATGAGATGTCCCTTGCTTGTCAGTGAACGGATGTTGAGCAGAGCAAAGTTGAGTGCGTTGTTGTCGCAGCTGGTGGTGGTGCTAGCCGACCGAGCTAGGCGGGCTAACACGCTGTGGTCGACAGCCCGGCTGGTGGAGCATGGAGGGCGACGAATCCACCGTCGGGAGCTGGACCAGATGGATTTTATTGCTTTTGAACCGTTGCGGTGGACAATCCGACGGGAACCTCGGTGGATGTATCTCCGACGTGGCTGGAAGGTGATGTCCGGGTGAAGGTGGAGAGCCTCGGGCGCAGGTCCAAGGGAGTGACAGCGGAGCCGGAGCAGGTCAGCGGGTGAATACTGCAGCAAACCCGCCACTTGCAGGTGAGCGGGCAGTAGGAATATCCAGATACAGACAAGCAGGGTGTATGTCCTGCCGGTCCACATTATTAAAAACGCCAGGTGAGGCTGAAAACGAGGCAGGACAGGTGAGCTACTGGTAGTAGCCTAGTTGGGACTCATACAGTCCTGTAGTGCTGACGAATCGTGGTCGTATTCCCAGTAAAAACAATCCCAGTAAAAACAATTAGACTGTCCGTTAGAAAGTAAAAAAGTTTAAAAGTTACCGGTGAGCGAAGGCAGTGAGCAACGAATACAAAAATACCGGCGAGCAGCGGCAGCAAGTCGTGCCAGCGTTCACTCCCCAAAAATGAGCTTACTCCTACACACCTGCTAAGACTGAATATTAGTCAATGTGCGAAAATATAAATTTAATGTGTTGTCGAATTACTTAAATAAATGAACATGTAATGCAACAGTTTCTCACACCTACCAAAAATGGTTGCATAATTTTTTTCGGTGATGTTAAACACCACTGGTTGAATGAGGTTTCAGATTCCATATGCTAGGATGATGTAAGTAGGGACACTCCTTGATAGCTGGTAGCAGGACATCGATTAGTGCTTTACAAGGTAAACCTTCTGAATTTATTTATTTTTTGCAAATTGAATAATCTGTCAATTACATTTTTGATTAATCCATTAATATTTGGGTAGCCAAAGGTTAATTAAAAAGGACTTTTTACAAAAACAAATCAGGTTAAACTAAAACTTTTCCACTTGAGGAGGCTAGATAGAGCATTTTGACGGACGAAAAATATATATTTTTTCAATCTTAAATGCAAAATGTTCATAGTTTTTACAATCTTAGTATTATTCCTGCTTTAAGTGAGTCACTCTGTCAGCTAAAGGCGTGTTTTATAGTCTATATACTCCAGTTAACGATTAATTGATTACTAAATTAGTTGACAACTTTTTCAAAAATCGATTAATTACTATTAATCTGATTAATTGCTTTAGCTACAGTTCTTACCCCACCACCGTTTTGCTATTTGTGGTCCTTTAGAGGCTATTTCTGATATGGTTCCTCAGGAAATTAAAAGTCATAACCAGGTGCTTTACATTTATTATCCTTCTTAAATTGTCTTTAATAAGGTTTCAGAAGTTTGAGGGGAACAAATATACATATACCTTGCAAGGTAATGCACAAGAATTTGACTTGTATATGTGCATATTCATGTGATTGCAACAATAGCAGTTTCCCATGGCTTGTTTACCATGATTTTTTTATCTTTTAGACAATAGTAAAATGTTAAAGAAGCAGCAACACTGACTTAATGCACTTAAAATAAATCCCTGATGTATAGCATTGCCCCGTTTAGTGCACACGAAAAACATGACCAATTTTGATATACACTATATTGCCAAAAGTATTTGCTCACCCATCCAAATTATTGGAATCAGGTGTTCCAATCACTTCCATGGCCACAGGTGTATAAATTCAAGCACCTAGGCATGCAGACTGTTTTTACAAACATTTGTGAAAGAATGGGTCGCTCTCAGGAGCTCAGTGAATTCCAGCGTGGAACTGTGATAGGATGCCACCTGTGCAACAAATCCAGTCGTGAAATTTCCTCGCTCCTAAATATTCCACAGTCAACTGTCAGCTGTATTATAAGAAAATGGAAGTGTTTGGGAACGACAGCAACTCAGCCACGAAGTGGTAGGCCACGTAAACTGACGGAGCGGGGTCAGCGGATGCTGACGCGCATAGTGCGAAGAGGTCGCCAACTTTCTGCAGAGTCAATCACTACAGACCTCCAAACTTCATGTGGCCTTCAGATTAGCTCAAGAACAGTGCGCAGAGAGCTTCATGGAATGGGTTTCCATGGTCGAGCAGCTGCATCCAAGCCATACATCACCAAGTGCAATGCAAAGCGTCGGATGCGGTGGTGTAAAGCACGCCGCCACTGGACTCTAGAGCAGTGGAGACGCGTTCTCTGGAGTGACGAATCGCGCTTCTCCATCTGGCAATCTGATGGACGGGTCTGGGTTTGGCGGTTGCCAGGAGAACGGTACTTGTCTGACTGCATTGTGCCAAGTGTAAAGTTTGGTGGAGGGGGGATTATGGTGTGGGGTTGTTTTTCAGGAGCTGGGCTTGGCCCCTTAGTTCCAGTGAAAGGAACTCTGAATGCTTCAGCATACCAAGACATTTTGGACAATTCCATGCTCCCAACTTTGTGGGAACAGTTTGGAGCTGGCCCCTTCCTCTTCCAACATGACTGTGCACCAGTGCACAAAGCAAGGTCCATAAAGACATGGATGACAGAGTCTGGTGTGGATGAACTTGACTGGCCTGCACAGAGTCCTGACCTCAACCCGATAGAACACCTTTGGGATGAATTAGAGCGGAGACTGAGAGCCAGGCCTTCTCGTCCAACATCAGTGTGCGACCTCACAAATGCGCTTCTGGAAGAATGGTCAAAAATTCCCATAAACACACTCCTAAACCTTGTGGACAGCCTTCCCAGAAGAGTTGAAGCTGTTCTAGCTGCAAAGGGTGGACCGACGTCATATTGAACCCTATGGATTAGGAACGGGATGTCACTTAAGCTCATATGTGAGTCAAGGCAGGTGAGCAAATACTTTTGGCAATATAGTGTATTTATTGACCACCTTAAGGTTGATTGAAACTCAGAAACCAGGTCTTCTGCATCACCAAAATCTTGGTGTCATGATGGACTCAGACCCTCAGAGGCACATAAAGGCAGAGAGGATAGGGGAGAAATTGCCGTGCCAGCACCACGGGCGCTCTGGGTCATTCTCGGGATCTCACCAAACGCACGCTTTTCCATCCAGCAGCCATGCTCTTTAACTCTAATGTTATCTTTCCACAGGTTCCATACGTTGCAGCAGATTGTCCCCAAAGTAAAATAATGTGGCATTATCAGCATATGATATAGATCTTAAGTTTTACATGATTCCCAAGTATTTGTTTTTAATTAAGAAAACACTTTGAACCCTGGTGGACCCCACAGGTAATAGTGGGAATTTGAGATCTTGTTTAATATAGTTGTATGTGTTCTTTTAAATAGTTCAAGATCTATCTGGATGCCTTTTTCCTAATCCCAGACATTTCTGCTCTCTACCTTAATGGTCACAGTATCTAAATATAGCAATTATTAAAATATTTTTACACCTTCCAATTATCTAAACGCATTTAATTTTGTATTTTTTTTAAATTCATATTCAGCCTCCACGTTTCTATCACAGCCAAGCATATAGAACAGATGCATTTTGAAAAATGCAGGGTTCAATGCTGAAAATGTGACCAACCATTTACAGGAAGATTGCACAGGCTACCATATAAACACACCCAGAATGCAGCTTAAGTAATGACATTAAATTCTCTATAAGAAAATATTGGAGAAACTTCTCATGGTTTTTCATAAAGAGGAGAGAGTAATAAGGTAAACTTTCCGGCACTCTCTCTTTTTTCTGTGAGGCATGAAGAGGACAACTATTTTACTTAATCTGTTTTCTGTCCTGAACTCTTATCATAGGTAAATTTTTTTTTTTTTTTTTTTTTTATGTGTCATTGATTGCTAAATCATAAGTCTGCCCCGACTGCTATATATGTGCTCTGCAACTCCAAACCCGAATATTTTTCCATACGGTTTACAGATTTTACTTTGTAAAAGCATCTCCCTTCCTGTCAGACCCATGAAATTGCCCCTGAATTGTTACGTAGTCCAACTAAAATAGATCTGGGGTCTATGTCAGTCAGAGCTTTGCAAGCCCCTTTGCAGGAAATCATGTCAGGTGTGATAATTTCCACTGACTCCAAACGAGCTCTAAACGGCAACAACCTCATAGATTAGTATTTACTGGATGATTTATTCAGTGCTTCTGCAATAAATAAATTCATTTTAACACATTTGGAATAATCTTTGCTGTATTTTAGTATAGTATGTAAGGAACAGGTAATGTCAAAGATTGGTTAAAAAATGAAGTGAGAATATTTACACCTTTAGTTCACTTCATTTGCTTTTATACAAAGGGCGCCCATCTTAATATCGTAGCATGTATTGTAACATGTTAAATGTCTTTCCAAACTTAAAGAAGTTTAAATTATTTTGATGACTTTTTGTGTCCTTTTTTCACATCAGATCTTAAAAATAAAACATTTTATTTCCAAATCAATGTTTCTACTAACCTCAAAAAGTGATCATTGGAACTAAGGTGTTATTAGTCACCATGTTTTTCGAGTTGTATATTTGAAGGAAGTTGTATTAAAGGTTCAACAGAAATTGAGTTTGATTGACTAATTGATTAATTGATTGATCTATTAGACTAAACTGTACTCACCATGTGTTCCCGTGGCCATGTTTTCAGATCAGTAGTTACCAGTAGACTTTACCTGAAATATAGATTTTTAATAGGAATTACAAAAAAACCTTTTCTAACAAAAGAGACACTATAAGCATAAAAAAAACTGTAAGACTTTTATACATTTAATATTACACTAAAGAATATAATCAAGACAACTTTTTTCGTATTATTTTTTTTAAGATTTTTTAATTTGACTAACTATATAAAAAACATATTTCTAAATACTCCCCCTAACAATTTTTTCTGTGTGATTTTCTCAAGAATAATTCTTTTTATCAACAAAAGACTGAGATGGAAGAAAGATAAACTCAGCAGTGTTATCCCAGAAACATTTAATGTAGCAGGTTAGGTCTTAAACGGAAAGCAATGACAAATTAAACATCAATTTTTGTTTAGAAGAGTTGAAGGACAAAGCCTCTCCTGAGGCTGATAACACAAAGCTGTTTTTTTTATTTTTATTTTTTTTATCTTAATCCAATTTTATTCTGAAACATGGCAGAGAAAAAAGTAAACAAAATGTTGTAAACATAGTTGTAACAATCAGTTTATTTATCCTTGCCTTTATTTGTTTTTGCAGAAATAATGACCAACAGAAGAAGTTGAAAAAATTGGTAAACTTTAGGTTGGTCAATAAAAAAGATAAAATAAAGCAGAATATTTTTTCTTGCATCCTGATCTGTAAAAAAATAACAAAAAGGAGTTAGTCCTAGGAAGGAGCTTCTTTTTTTAGTAGTCCTAGTAAAGGTTAGATAAGGAACTAAGAGTTAATAGCATGTTTTTTTTTGTTAATCTTTTATTATGAGCAATACTTAGTTTGTCTATTTCCATGTCTGAAGAAATCCACATTCTCTGTGTAGGGTATATTATCTTGCTTTGGTCCAGGGTACGTACGTACCTCCTACCAGATCATACGCAGAGTTAAATTTGAACTATTTTTACTGTAAGCTAAATAATCTAGACTTTGTACTTTTTACAACTGATCCAATAAAGATATCCAATGGACGTAAATGCACAAGTACTAAAGTTGTTTAAGTTCATTCTGTTAGTATTTTAGTACTCTTTTCATCTCTCTCAGCAATAAAAAAGTTGATTTTTCTCTCTGAACTTCGGACCTTAGATGCTAAACTTTAACTTTCAGTTGATGTCAAATTTAGAGAGGACAGCTTAAAAAAATGAACTTATATTTTAAATTAACAGTAGTGCAGATTAAGCAGTTATTGCAAGTTTTAGATTTTCTGTTTATTTTTTATCTGAATTTATTTGATGAATACCTAATACTTCATGACCACAGTAAAGTATCATCAAGTAAAGCAACAGCTGATGGTGGTTCTTCAGACACCTAACATTAAACACAAAGTTAAAAAAAAGAAAACAAATATTTTGGCTTATTTCACAAAGACAACATTTAGTTCTACCAACCTGAAATGTCAGACCGCTGCTGCATCATCTCTTCCTGAATCTCCTAAACGAATGTGTCCACACCTGAATAACAGCACTGCTCATCTCCATCTGTTACACCACCTCCACTGAGCTGAGTGGGTGGGAAGATGAGCTGAGTTAATGATAGAAGAAAATAAAAGTTTTATTTCTCATTGCACTCTGTTGTCAGCAAAAAAGAGGTGGCCATGATTTTACAAGTGGAAAAATGAGAGTAACAAAAAGACAAAATAACTACAAAGCACAGAAAGATAAGTCATTGGTTAAACAACATAAAGTCAGACTAAAACTGAAGCACCTTAGGAGCCACTGAGGAGTCTGCATAGGTACATGTCGCATTTCAAAAAGTAAACTATAGAGAGCATTTTTTACTTTTAGGTTTTGGCTCTTTACGTAGGACCCAAATTCAGACCAAACCTGCACGGTGACTTGAAAAGTTTCACTAAAGAACAAATACTAGTGTTATAGAAAAAGCAGGGTGTGATACAGTATGAGCGAGAAGGCATAATCTGAAACAGAATAGTCGGTGAAAAACAAAGAGAAATAGAAAACTCACTTTACTGGGGGAAAGGAATGACAGGCCTGTATAGAGTGGCTGTGGGAAGATTGAATGAGCTTGCTGCCATGGTGGCTCTGGCTAAGGGGAAAATAGTTCTAAATATGATTGGAGCAAAAAAAAAATTTGAGGGTAAATGCATAACACAATGATAAAAAACAGGAAAAAGGATCTCTTACTGCTGTCTTGATGTTTTATCCACAGGTTATATTAACAAGGTTTTAGCCGGGTCTAATCTGATTTGAATCATAAACACATCCCTTTAGTGGGGTGTTTTGCCTAGGCATTAAAAACAGCAATTCTGCTTTATATAAGGTAAAGCTAAATAATTTTATGTTCTTAATAAAAAAAAATTATTAAATTAAAAAAATAAACTTTCAACAACACAGACAGCTTCATGTGTATTAAGTGGATCCATCCATCCATCCATTCATCCATCCATCCATCCATTCATCCATCCATCCATCCATCCATTCATCCATCCCGGATGGATGGATTTATCACCTGACTTTTGGCAGAAACTTACCGCGGAGTGTGAAGAATTGCCTCATACGCAAGGAGAGGCTGTTTTGTATGCGAGCAGGGATCGTTTGGTACTCGGGGATAATTTACTAATTATATTTTCAGTGCAATGTTAGAGTCCGGTTTGTAAAACAAATTTTTTTTTGTGTGTGCAACATTTAAAGGAATAGTACACCCAAAACATGATTAGCCTTCATTTTCTACTCACCCCCATGCTGAACAAGACTCTGGAGTACTTTTTTGATATCTCAAATGCATCTGGAGATCTGGGAGGCTTCTTGCTGTCTGCTGACATTCAAATAATGGAGGTCTATGGCGCCCGAGGCAGAAAGGTCCATAAAAGTCCACAAAAAACGTTTCAATATTCCTCCATACTGCTCGTCCAATGTATTCCAAGTTTCCTGAGTGGGTAGCATCCAGAATTTACTCGAAACAAAGTAATTTAGAATGTTTTTAGAGCATAAACAGTAGTGAATAGGATTTCCTGAAAGCGCGCACATGCGCGATCACGACGCTACGGAAGCCGGCAGACCAAACCAGCGCATTCAGCTCGGCAAAGAACTCATGCTCTTCCTCAACACTGAAGTCCTCAGACATTTTTCTTTCGTTGTTTCTTTCTTTGCACAGGTAAACAGCACATTTCTTCTTCTACGCTTGCATTATTGGAAGAGCAGACGCTGAATGCGCACTTTCATCTGGTTTGGTCTGCCGGCTTCCGTAGCGTCGTGATCGCGCATGTGCACGCTTTCAGGAAATCCTATACACTACTGTTTATGCTCTAAAAACCTTCTAAATGACTTTGTTTTGAGTAAATTCTGGATGCTACCCACTCAGGATTCTTGGAATACATTGGACGACCAGTATGGAGGAATATTGACACGTTTTTTGTGGACTTTTATGGACCTTTCTGTCTCGGTCACCATAGACCTCCATTATTTGAATGTCAGCAGACAGCAAGAAGCCTCCCAGATCTCCAGATGCATTTGAGATATCAAAAAGTACTCCAGAGTTTTGTTCAGCATGGGGGTGAGTAGAAAATGAAGGCTAATCATGTTTTGGGTGTACTATTCCTTTAAGGACAGTTTGAAAAAAAGTTTATTTGTGTGTGACATTAGATGAAAGTTTGTAACACAAGTTTTATTTGTGAACAATAATATTTATTTGAATGCAACATGTTTAATTATGGATTATAAGATTTGTTTGTGTGAAACATGCTTTATGCATTTGCAACATGCTTTATGTGTGTGCGCAACATGCATTTTTGTACAGAAAAATCACTCCATATGAACACCCTCTACCTTTAAGACTAGGTTTAAAACTTTCCTTTTTGATAAAGCTTAGAGTGAGAGTGGATGCATGCATGCTCAGTGCGAGGGATTGCTGTGAAGTCAACAACAAAATGCAAGCAAATATTTACTGATACCACATGCTCCACCATGGGGAGTGTTTCCTCAAGTCAATGAAGCAATCGAAGCAATCAGCTGGTTTTCCTTCTGTAGAATTTTTTTACCAATGTTATTGTATGATCTTATTGAATTGTTTCTGTAAAGTGCCATGAGATGATGTGTGCCATGTATTGGTGCTATATAAATAAATTATATCAAATGCTTACATTAAAAAATTACATGTAATTTCTTATTCAATTCAATTTATTGCTATTGCGCCAATTCACAACACATGTCATCTCAATGTACTTTCCAGTTCACTGGTTCATCCAGTCAGATTGATCCAAAGTTTTCTATCTGAGGAAAACCAGCTGATTGCATCGACCCATTGACTCTTCAGCAATCCCTCACACCAAGCATGCTTGTAGCAACAGTGGAGAGGATAAACTCCCTTTTAACAGGAAGAAACCTCCAGCAGACCCAGGCTCAGTGTGAGCGGCTTTTGCTGAGGCCCACTGGGGTTCAAGGAAACAGGAGCAGAGATACAAAAAGCAGCTGTAAAAGGCGGCCCCGTCCAGCAGACACACAGCCAGGCAGAGGAGCTCCGAGCCAGCTCCCATGTCAGAGGATGAAGAGAGCACATCCAGCCAGAATAGTTATGTCTGATATGAATGAAAATAGTTTCTCAAATGGTTATTGAGTCAGAGATGTGGTGGGTAATGTTTGGTTTATTGAAAGGTTTTATCTGTCACTGTGTAAATGGGTTTGGCTGAATATTAAGCTCAGATTCCAATATCTCCGCAGAGTAGGAACTATAAATCTGATGTCTGATATGACAGTACTGCTGCTGAAGCTCCTCGAAAATGTTATTAGCACCCAGAAAAGCAATGAGAAGTGATGGAGAGTTATTGTCACTGGATAATTTAAATAATAAAAATAATGCCTAATTCTCATCCCAGGAATATGCATTGAGCACTAAATATCTTAAATATGCAATTGCGCCTAAATATAAAGAGATTGATTTCAAAAAGATGTATTTTAAATGACAGTTATCCTTCCAACCAATTATTAATGCTCCTAATTTAAATTCACTGTAGATAAATGTTGTCTATGTGAGCAAGAAGAGGAATTTGTCATGATTTTATTCTAAGATCTGACCCACATACAGAAAACCAAACAGAGAGACCAGTGGAAGGTTTAACAGGTTTGTTGAGAACTGGTAGGGATGGGTCCAGTGCTGCTCTGGACACTGGCGAACCGGGACTGAAAAGTGAAGGGAAGTTCCTGTGGTTAGTTCATGCTCAGTGGAAAATTTGAGCTTCAATTCACAAAAGGGAATTAAGGCAACAGGACTCATGTTTCCAGAAAAAGTGTCATTCTCTGAATCCAGCTGGTGTGGGTTGTTCCAGTAATTGACTTGCTTGTTGGAGGGCGGACATGGTTTGACCAGGTTGAGGTGTTTCCTTGAGGAACGGAGGAGCAGACTGCCACTTGGATTTCCTATGGTACTTGAATGGTTTCTTGTGGAGATGAATCCCCTGCTCAGTGTGAAGCTCAAACAATCCTTTGGGGAAAAGTAGATCCAAACCTCCAATTTACATCCCCAGCTCAGTTTGAAGCTCAGACGATCCTTCCAGGGGGAGAAGGTCCAAAACATGCAGTTTGCAGGATGACTTCCTGTCGAGAGGCAAAGACAAAAACAACAAGGTTAGGCTAAGGTTGACAAAAACTCAGTTTGACTTAGCAAAATTCAGCTTGGCTAGAGTACCCAAAACTGGCAAACACTCTGGCGTTGAAGTAGTGGGAGTCAGCAGCTTAAGACTCCTCCAGTAATGAGGCAACCATCCGCAGGTGTGTGAAAGGGCAAACGAGAACCAGGCGCCACCTGGTGGTGGAGGGAAAACACACAAAAACACAACCCACACAAAATGGATTCCTAACAGAATTAACTTTTTTATTGTAGTAAAACCCAAACATTTTTATCCTCAGTTGATCATCAAATCTTTAAACATAAATTTTATTTCCCCCTCCGCAATGAAATTTGATTATTGTTTATTAAACAATATTCAAATTTATTATTTATTATTATTATTATTGCCCATAATAAACAAAATTAAAAATGAAATAATTTAACTTACTTTGTCCATAAAGACAATGTCTAACACCGATACTAAAAGACTTTTCTGTCCTGTCTGTCAGGATCCAGAGATCTGCCACCTGATCTCCAGCAGAGAGCGCTGTGGGCCTCCTGAGCTGATTCCTCTACACACCTGGAGATCATCAGCTCATCAGAGGTCCACACTACTTAAGCAGCTTCCAGACCTTCCTTCGACGCCGGAGTGTTGACCTAGTTTGGTTAGTGAACCTGAGCCTCAGAACGTCTGAACTTTACTAGTAGACTCTAGAGAGGAACTAGTCTTCTAATCGCCTTTGTCTTTTGTGCTCATAGGAAACCCTGAAGCTCTGGATGAGCTCCACCTAGAAACCTGCCTGCCTGCTCATGAAAGCCAAACCTGAAGGTCTCAGTTTGGATTCCTTCTTCAGCTCTTGGATAGAGCAAGGAACAAACCCAAGCCAGAAACCTTCTAGCTCGGAACTAGACGCTGCTGCTGCTTAAACTCTCTGCCACATCGTTGACTCTGGACCTACGGTATCTCACCTCACGGTTCTGTTACAATCTCCTCAAGGTACATCTTGATTCTTCTCTCTATCAATACATCATCAGCTTGGCTAGCCAAACTCTCATCTCTCCAGAAACTCTGAGACCAGTCCCGGACCAGTACCAGAACCAGATCCAGAATAATATCATTGTACATCTTTCAATAAAACTTGTTAAACTTTCCTTCAGACTCCATTGTGTTCTGCATGTGGGCTAAATCCTTAAACCCAATCATGACACTGTCATTCTTAATTACCCCTTACATCTTAGTCTTAGTGTTTTTTAGTCTAGTGATTGTTCCTTGACCATTTTTATATCTTTATTTGATGATCTAATTTACTATTGAATACATTCACTGTTATTTTTTCTCTTAAATGCTATTTTGTGCAAGTTTATAAAATAAGTATTTTGTTGTTGCTGAATACAAGACATTTTGAAGATATATTTTTTATACATACATTGTTTAGATCTACTTATATCCTTCTACCCCTTTTATATCATCACCTTCCCTTTTATTGGTTCATGCTCCTGGTGGTTGTCAACTTTATTCCACTCTATTTCTCATTAGTGTAGTCTCTGTTCACTTTACAGTAAAAAAATAAATAATAATTAAAAAAACAGCAGCGAGAGGTTCAGTATCCAAATTTTTTCCCTGTTTTTGTGTCAACTGTCACGGTTGCTAGGCAACAGAGCGTAAATGCGGTAAAAGCCAGAGAAGCATGGATCTTTTTGAATCCATTGCTAAAACTCTTCCGACCTCTTTATTTTCATGGACCTTGAATGATCCAAGCCAAAACCAAATTTGTCTTCCTATAAATCGGCCCATCCTACTTTAAAATATTATTAATGGAGTATTTATTAAAACTATGAGCTGTCTGCATGTTGTAGTACTTTCTTTTAGCCTACATAAAAAAACAACACAAATTTGTCTTGTTATATATTCAAGTACTTATTTTACTTAATTTTACATTTTTGTAGATGCTTATAAAATTAATTTTCCCTTTCATAATTTTCTAAGTGGACATTGTTTTATGTGTTTTTGTAAAAGGATGTTCCTCTAAGTTTGATCAAATGACCTTTGAGAGACTATTATATTGTTGAGGTTAATAAAGAAATGTTCATATTAGAATTTTTACTGGGGTCCCAACATGACACATAACAGGACCATGCCTTTATGATTTGTATTTGGCTCAGATTTTCTGCTATAGGCCTATTACTGAATGCAATAGAAGATTTTTTTAAATTAGGCTACAAAACACAAAAGACATTTTAGTTCAGGTGGACTACTTTATTTTTTTTAGTACAGGATTTCTCGTGCTAATGATAAGATATATATATATATATATATATATATATATATATATATATATATATATATATATATATATATATATATATATATATATATATATATATATATATATATATATATATATATATATATATATATATATATATATATATATATAAACATAATATGCTGTTTAATAACATTTTTCTTACCAAATAACTTCTATGAAGTACTTAATACTGAATACAAGTTTTCCACGTTGAAGCCAACACTTGAAACACTGTATCAAAGATGAACTAAAAAATATGTGAGAAATGTTGTGTAAGTCTATAAATGGTTAAATTTGCAGATGCTACAATAGTGGCTTCCACTGTTTATTATTAAGTAAAAATTGTTCATTTGAGAAAAATATCAAATAATTCCTTACATTAAATCAATTTGAAAATGGTTATGGAGTTTGTATTTTAGCATGTTTCGGTAGAACAGATGAAGCAATGATGCTCTCCTTAGGGTAGGTGGAGTCTGACTTTTCCTCTTATCTTGAAATTTCTAAAATCAGCTTTTGTGAAACAGGGTCCAGTTCTGTGAAAAGTTGTTTTTCTTTCTGCCATTGTTTCTCAAAGTTTTGCCACATACTCTAATTTGAAGAAAAAAAATTTGATACATTCCTGCTATTTCACTAATAGTGTGGTGGAGTATTAGTTTGAAAAAAACCTGCTTGCTTCTGATGATTTCCTTTAGCTAACCAAGGACTGTTTGCATTATATGACTCATCCAATTACACTAGTTTTCACTAGAGGTGTAAGGAGCCAATGATCTGCATTGGATGGAGCACATGACGTGAAATAAATATTTATAAACATTAAACCGAAGCCAAGGTCAAGCAGTTATTTCTGCACATACATGGAATAAATTCACCACAACTTCTGTTCAAAATATAAGATTTTATTAACAAAAATCTTTCAGATCCCACTCAAACGTACCGTAAATCCTCTAATATAGGCCCGGGCCTTTATTTCACTCAAGTGCATCGCGGTCCAGGCCTTTATTGGAAAGAGGCCAGAATTGGAGACAGGCCTCTATTGCTCTTTGAGCAAAACAGACTACCAGTGGAATGAATAAAAATGAGATTTTGTGTCTATTTGAACCTATAAAACACTAGGTTCATTTATTGAAAAAGTACAGTTACCATGTCTCGCTTGGTTTGAAGTAAAAAAAAAATATCCTCCAATTCTGTTTAATCCTCCTCCTCAGTTTCCTCCTCCTCTTCATCTCTCCCTTTATTCTCCTCATCACTCACGCCAGTCTCTATAACAAGGTCATTATTGTACAGTTCCTCTTCGTCCTCCTCATGTTCTGCTGCGTGTCTGTTCTCTTCCTCGCGCAGACGGGCAGCAGTCAGGGCCTGTCGTCCAGAGCGCAGGGCTGTGGTACTTGTATGTTACTACCACAGGTATAATGTTGAGGTATGCCCAAAAAAAACGTTTATAGCCTCCTATATTTATTTACCTCCTCTGACAGCGAGACCGGCCAATATTAGAGTCCCGGCCGCTAATGGAATACAGGCCAATATTAGAGAATTTACGGTATTTCAGTTTAACACTCTCAACTAAGACTAGTAAAACTCAACTAAACTAAACTAACTACTATGTACAAAGAGGAAGGGAAAAACGGTTGAAAAACATATTACAGTTTAAGATGGATTCTGTGTTTAAAACCAAAGTTTATCTGGAAGAATTTGGGATGTGATCAAATTAGCTTTTCACTAATTTTAAAGAAATTGGAATGTTTTCAGACCAATTCACAATGCAAATCAATGAGGTGAAAAAAACTTTATTTGGCCAAATAATGTTCTATTGAGTGATTTGCTTAATCGAGAACCACAAACCTTTAGTTAAATGATTCTTTAACCTCCTTGAAATAGCTAGCAGCGAATAGACATCAGGATTCCACTAAATGACTCTTGGTCATACTTGGTAATGGAAATGTAGCGAGCATTTGAGGAACACATGTTCAAGTCTTTACATTATAGAACTGAAACTAATTTCATTGGTTGTGTGTCTGATTAGCTGATTTTTAAGTATTAAATCCAAATCTATCCAATAATTTTCCTGGTGGACTAATTCTACTTTTTGGTTAAATCTTACTTCAAAATCAATATTTAAGCTGGGTCACCTTTCTTTCCCCCCTCTCCCTCTCTGTTATTTTAAAGAATTTACATGATGCTACAGAAGGAGGAAAAATGCTCATTAAGCTCTTCTGCCTTTTTTCGGGCTTCCTCCTCATACTTTTCCGATAACTTTTCCAAATCATGCCTGAATACATACTCCAGTTGCTCTTCATAAATTGACTCTTTTTCTTTTCTTATTCTTTCTTCCTCCATAATTTTTTTATAATCTTCTTTTTCCTTTTCATACTCATTTTCAAGTTTTTCTTTGTCCATTTTCCATGTTTTGTCAACTTTTTCCCATTTTAGCCTTAAAGCTTCCTTCTCCTTCTCCAAGGCCTCAGGAGTTTTGAATTGACCTTTCGGTTGGTTTCCCATCAAAACCTCTCTTTCACACTTCCATTTAGCTTCTTCTTTTTTTCTCTGTTCTTGTTCTTTCTTTTTTTCTTTTTCACACTGTTGAAGTTTTTTCTCTATCTCCTTAACTTTTTCATCTTTCTCCTTCAACTCCTTTTCATTTTTTGCTCTCTCTTCTTTAATTTTTCTTTCCATTTCATCCATTTTCTTCTGGTGTCTTTCCTCCAGCTTCTTCTTTTCTTGCTCAATTTCTTCTTCTTTCTCCTTCAGGATTAGCTGAATTTGGTTCTGTATGGCTGTTTCAGCCTCTTGCAGCATCTCATTGGTAAAGCATCCATTTTTAGCCACCAAGGTATCAATCTTTCTGACCAGCTCTATAACCTGTCTGCGGTTTTGGGTGTCGTTGTTGTCAAACATATGGTATCCCCCACAGTTGCCAATAAACTTTTTAAAGGAGACATCGCACCTTCTTTCAACATATTCTTCTATGGACTGTTTACCTTTCAGCAAATCTCCTCTGGTAAAAAGAATGATGGTGTACTTTTCATAATTCTGCCCAAAACCTTCTTTGATAAGTTTTAATGTTTCTTTCTCCTCTGGTGTGTTTCGTCCTCCAATTGGTACCACCAGCAGGAAAACATTTGGACCTGGTGCCAGAAGGCTGATACATTTCACCACTTCTTGTTTTACTGATTTGTTTGGTAAACAGTCATCAAAAAAACCAGGAGTGTCCACCACAGCAACAGGACGGCCCTCCACCTCACCAATGGACTTCTTACAACACTTTGTGACTGATTTTTGGCTAGGTTTAGAGTCAAACTCTCCTCTACCCAGGATAGTATTTCCTGAAGAGCTCTTTCCACAACCAGTCTTCCCAATTAGAACAATCCGGAGGCATTCATTTGTCCACTTTTCTTTATCTCCTGTAACAGAAGGACAAGAGGTAAGCTTACCCAGAAATTATCTATAGCAGAACATTCCCCTAGAAACTAGGCATAAAAAATGATGGGTTCTATATTTAAAAGAGAATGACATTTAATTAACGTTAATGTATCATTTTAAATTGTGATTGCTTCAAAAGGAATCTGTGCAGTGGCAACTGGTCAGTAGAGGATGTTAGGGAACCGCCCAACCACCCAAAAGTTTTGATTAAGATAAAAAATAATAATAATAACAACATTTAAATTATAATATTTAAGTATTTTGAAATATATCAATATTTTTTTTTTAGATGTACAACATAAATATTTAATCTTCAATTACGATTAAAGGTGTTTCGCATTGGCAACGTATTTCCACCCTGGGGGCGCAAAAATCTTTGGCCATTGACTCTTGTTAAAAGTTGTACATGCGCAGTAGCAGTTCTTCAATAGAGAAGATAGGATAATCCGGGCCACAGCTCTCCTGCGCCCAGAGCTGACAGAAACTTTATTTGCAACATTATATTTCGGGTTACTGGTGTTTCCTCCTGGATCCATCTCAAAAATACATTTTTAATTTGAAACTGTCAAACATTTTAAATGGCTGGCAGGTGAATAGATAATGGTTTCATAAGATTCATTTGTATGTCTGACCATTTTAGTTCAGTTTTTTTTTTTCCCTGGATTGAAAAGAAAAAAAAATATTTCAAGCCAGGTATACACTGTGCGATTTTTTTTCAATCGTTGCACACAGCTACAGCTCACACTGTACGACGAAACCACAACCTATAAAGGGTTAAACACAAATACATCTTATTGAATATTATTTATTTTCTTTACCCGTATCATAGTGTTATGATTCTGGCCGTCTGCCTGCTCTGCTCTCCATGTGAGTAAAAAAACTTGAGCTGCTGCACTGCAGTGCAATCAGCAACCTGTCTCTCAGCTGTGCTGAAGCAGTCATAAGTAAGCCTGTGGCATGCAGACAGGGACAGATAATTGCAAGCCAACAAGCAAGCAGTAACCAGCACTTCATGTTACCTGACCAAGTTCTTGACCACATTTTCGCTTCCCAGAATTTACCTCCTGCCTAGCCCTCGTCAGATTTCTCTGCCTTCTGAACAACGACCATGTTTCTGCCCCTTGACTTCAACCTCCTGCCAAGCCCCCTGATCATTAAGCCTGAGTCTGTCTTCCAGGACCAAGATCCTGCCTCTGTGCTCCAAGTCACCCAACTGTGGCTACCCAACATCTGGTAAAGGAGCAGTCTGCTATGTCAAAGCTGCCGGTCCCTGTTGAAGGGAGGACTCAGAAGAAGTTCATGATTTTTGTTGGTTTCGTGCATTTCATTATTGAATTCCTTCAAGCCACTAACCTACATCTCCATTCATGGTTATCCCTGGTCCTCTGCGGATGTGCTCCTGAATTCCTGAGTTCATAATAAATGGTTTAAATTCTAATCTGGTGTTTTTGGCTGAAAATTGGGGTCTTCTGTCTAGATCAGAGCTTTTTCTCTAATCTCTCACATGGCTTGAGAAACCTGTTCAAAGACTTACTTTTACTTATTATTTAGGTAGCACAGACACTCATCCTTATATTATTTTATTCTTAAATTTTATTTGTACTTATAATCTTATTTTTCTCTCTTGCTGTAAATGGTTGCACTGCAAGAAGAAAATTTCCCACAAGGGATTAATAAAGTAACTCTCATTCTGATTAATGAAGCCCTTTGGCAGAATTCAAATGAGCCCTTTTAATCTTAATTAATACAGATTAATTCCAAGATTACAGTGAGATTATTTATGCCCACCACTAGTTTTTTATAAACCCTAATATGATATTATGCATAAATACATAGGAATAAAAAAAACCTGCTGAAATTTGATGGATGCACCACTTTTGTGTTTTATTGACTTAAAGTAGTAATAAAGTAGTGAAGTTTTTTTTTTTGTCTAGGTGGGCCTGTTGAGCACTGGTATTAGACCAAAAATAAGATCTGTAACAAGTAATACCTCTCAATACATTTGTTTGGTTTATTTCCTACTTTCTGTTTCTAGATTTATTTTAGTTCTCATGTTTTTCTGTTGTTGTCCTCTGTTGCCCCCTCGTGTGTTTTGTTTTCCCCTTGGCTTCCTCATTGTCTCAATTCACACCTGCTCCTTATCAGCTCCTTAGCCCTGCCATTGTCTCAGTCAGCTATATATATATATATATATATATATATATATATATATACTCTCCCTCTGCTGTCACTCCTTGTTGGTTTCTGTTGTTGCTGGTCCTGTCGTCGCTGTTGTCTCCTGAGGTTGTCACTCCCTGGCTCCTCATGCTTGTTTTCCCCTGATGTCTCCATGGTTCTGGTGTGTGTAACATTTTAAGTTGGATTTTTGGATGCCTCAATTGTTTGTGTTAACTATTAAAACTGCAAGAAATCACCTCAAGCTCTCTGCCTCTGCGTCTGATTCCTCTAACGTTCAAACAACTCTGACGGAAGGAACCGACCAAAATGGACCCAGCAGAGCCCAGTTTGGACTTCCTGAGGGAATTTATCCTAAATCTGGGAAAAACTTTGGACTCAATTGCCATTCTCAGCCCACCTTGGGAGAGGGTGAGTGCAGATGGCCCACTAAAGCAGATTCTCCTCTCTAAATCCACATTAATTTCTCCCCCAGTGTTATCAGAACTGTTTGAAGAGTTGGAGTGGACTCATCAAGCAGCCAGCACCCTACTCTTCAACAGACTTCCACCACCTAAACCATCACTCCATCACCTACCCACTCTGTTGTCAATCGCCTCCGGTCTGGTCCCTCCACCGTCACCGGCAGTTGGTCCCCACCTGCTTTCTGCTTCATCCAGGCATAAGTGCTGCCGAGGGAAGAAGACCACTCCCTCTCTGGTGGGTCAGCCTGATGCCTGCATCAGTTCCCCACTTAACCAGGTCAGTTTCCCCTATGGCCTAGCTCGTCACCTCCATGACCAGCAGCTAGCTTCACGAGTTAGAGGTTTTAAAAAAGTATCCATGATTACACCCTCTGCAGTCATAGCTCCCCATATTGAGAGGTCTCTGTTATGGGACTTCTTTAATGCGCAAAGGGAAGATCTGTTTCCCTTCCTACCACCTCCATCAGCACTTACCGAGCCAGAGTCCTTTAGCGGGCCAGATCCCGAGCCAGAGCCCTTTCGCGTGCCAGTTCCCCTAGCGCCAGAGCCCATTAGCAGGCCAGTTCCCCTAGTGCCAGAACCCATTAGCGGGCCAGTTCTCCTAGCACCAGTGCCCTATTGTGGGCCAGATTCCAAGTCAGGGCCCATTAGCGAGCTAAGTCCAGAAACCCCTGAGCAAGCTCTGTGTCGTCCAGGGACCCCTGAGCGAGCTCTGTGCCGTCCAGAGACCCCTGGGCTCGCTCTGTGCCGTTCAGAGACCTCTAAGCACACAAATGAAATGGTCTGAGATTTGAAGCTCTGGGAAGGTTAATCTCCAAGAGCCCTCAGCGGGCGCTCCAAGCCCCCAAGTGCCCTCAGCAGGCACTCCAAGCCCCCAAGTGCCCTCAGTGGGCACTCCAAGCCCCCAAGTGCCCTCAGCAGGCACTCCAAGCCCCCAAGTGCCCTCAGCGGGCGCTCCAAGCCCCCAAGACCAAACTGCTCCTCGTCACCACTAAATCCACACTATTCAAAATCAAAAGTTTCTCACTACCCATTGACAACTCCTTGGTCTCCCCCTCCCCTCAGGTTAAGAGTCTGGGTGTCATCCTCGACTCCTCCCTCTCCTTTCAGTCACACATAAATAAAATTACAAGGTCTGCATACTTCCACCTTCGCAACCTTAACTGTCTCCGTTCCTCCCTCACCACTCATACTGCCTCTGTTTTTATCCACAGCCTCATCACCTCCCATCTTGATTATTGTTATTCTCTTCTTTTCGGTCTCCCACATAAATCTCTTTATAAACCTCCAAGTTCTTCAGAACTCAGCTGTTCGTGTCATCACCAGAACCCCCTCCTTTCATCACATTTCCCCTGTCCTTCATCAACTCCATTGGCTCCCAGCTCAATTCAGAATACAATTTAAAACTCTTCTCTATACTTTCAAAGCCATCCATAACCTTGCTCCTTCAAATTTGTCATACCTCCTTCACATTTCCACCTCCTCCTGCGCCCTTAGATTCTCCTCCTCCATCCACCTTACTGTACCCCCAGCTCGACTTGTCACCATGGGGAGCTCTGCTCCCCAGCTCTTGAACTCACTTCCTCCCGACCCGTACTGACTTTCTCCCCTTATTCAAAGCCAGACTCAAAACCCATCTGTTCCAGCTCGCTTATTTGTGAATACATTGCTCTTTTCCCTATCCATAACAGTTTTTTTTATGTTCCTGTATTTGTATTTTTCTTCTTATTTATTTTTTATTTTCTGTTAAGTGACCTTGAGTGTCCAGAAAGGCGCTGTCAAATAAAATGTATTATTATTATTATTAAGAGCCCTCAGTGTGCGCTCCAAGCCCCCAAGAGCACTCAGCGGGGGCTCCTCGCCCCCTCCGAGGTTGTTCCTGAGCCGTAGTCGGCGGCCCCCTCTGAGGTTTTTCCAGTACTTCAGTCTGCGGCCCCCAAGACGGCGTCCCCCAAGTAAGTAATGGAGTAAAGTATAGTTACCTAAAAAGTGTACTTAAGTACTATAACGAAGTATTTGTACTTGGTTACTTGACACCTCTGCTTTTAACATGATTATAAACCCCAATTTACAACTAATACAATATAAAAACCTCCACAGAGCACGCTATACAGGTCAAAGATTATTCAAGATGGGTTTTGCACAATCTATCTGTCCACAGTGCACAGGCAATCAACTTGATAATTATATTCACGGGTTATGGTTATGCATGCTGGTTCAGAGGTTCTGGGTACAGGTATGTAAGGATTTTTTTACAGTGCCTGGGTTGTAAAATTTCATCTTCCCCATCAGTTTGCTTGCTGGGTGACTTTGAGGGAAGCTCTCTGGAAAAAAAAATCAGTTTTCATGGCTTTCACTATATTATATATCAAACAAAACTATCCTCAGGAATTGGAAAAATGAGGATAAACTCACCATCAATCAGTATAGAGATCTGTTGTTGGATCATATTAATCTTGAGACACACTAATTTCCGTCACCTCTGATTGGCATAACTGGGTGTCATTACCGACAGCGTGAATAACAATCTTACTGTAATTAACCTTATCCTTAGCCAGCAGTTTCAGGTAGGATTTGATGTCGCCTGTTCTGGCCCCAGGCAATGACTACGGTCCCTGGTGTCTCTAATGCCACGTTTCTGACTATGGAGCTGCCAAACACCAGAGTGGGCTTTTCAGTGGGTGTGTCACTGAGTGGGGAAAATCGGTTAGAAACGTGAATGGGTTGGTGGTGATCAGTCAGAAGAGATTCACGACTACGCTTTCTGCGTACCGTTTCCCAATCGCCTGGCTGCTCAGGCACTTTTAGAGGACAACTACGTAGGGGGCCTACTCTAACTCCTGGATGTTCAACAGCCTGAAGCCTGGATTCTAACTTACTAAACTCACTTATTAAACTTACCGCGGCTACCAGCTAACCGCTGTAGCTAAAGGGAGACATACCGGGCTACTCTGAGCAAGAAAATTTCCCCCCCTTGCACAGTTGCCTCTTATTATTCCATCAGATTAATACAAATCTATTTGAGAGCCGCTGCTGGATGAACAGACTGGACTGAAAACGGGGCATTCAGACAGCTGAACCAAGGCAAAGGCCTTCCATTCCACTGAGCCACAACAGTAACATCTATTGCTCCCCCTTTCAATCTGATGCTTAACATGTCATCTGCTTGGGTGAACTAGATGAAATAAGCTTTCTGATGCAAGTGCAGATGGTTTTAAGAGTTTTAACTGAATTTTAATGCTCACAAACTGAATGAGCAGCATGATTCTGAAGACACTGCTATAATTCACTGGACTGGCTAGCTTTATTAGCTCACCAGCTACTTGACGCCGGACACATTTTAGATGTAAACACCAGCCTGACCTGTCTTTGGACTCCTGCTGAATTTTGCCTGCTTAGGACTCTGGATTTGTCTCTTGACCCTGACTTGGATTTCCCCTCGGAACCTCCTCGGATGTCTGATCTTCTGACCTGGACTCCTGTTAACCTCATCAATACCAGGTTTGCCCTCTGAAAACTCCTGCTCTTCCTCTTCTGCTTGGTTCTACTTGTCAGCCAATTCAGTAGCCTTTTTGGCTGCGGCTCCTGGAGGTCTCTAGGCAGCGTTCGCCACATTCTGTGGGAGATCATCCGGCTTGAATCCACTCCTTCCTCTCGGCTAAGACTGAACTTAATTAGCAGGTTAGTGACTCACAATCATGTAATCATTCTCCATCACAATTACGTGGTCTTTAACCTGAATTTTTTGCCCTATAGAGATTCCAGCCGTTTTTATTCTAGCTGCCGAGTCACAGATTTGACATGTTGTTAATAAACGCTATTCTAAATTACATTAGTCTGTCTGCCTGAAATTCTTGGTCCAAAGTTGTGAGCCTTGACAAACTGATGATACATATTTAGTTTTACCTTTGATTTCAATGACCTACTAATTAACTAAAACTTCCAGTTCTAATTATTTAATAAATTATTCTGGTAAACTTGCACAACACTAGGCTATCAGGCTTTCAAATTAAAAGTCCCTAGGCTATCAGGATTTAAAATGAAAAGTTCCTAGGCTATCAGGCTTTACATTTAAAAGTTTATAGGCTATCGAGCTTTACAATTAAAAGTTTCAAGGCTGTCAGGCTTTAAAATAAAACATTTCTTGACTATCAGGCTTTGAAATTAAAAGTCCCTAGTCTACATTGCTTTAAAATTGAAAGTTTCTCTGCTATCATGCTTTTAAATTAAGTTTCTAGGCTATCAGACTTTTAAATTAAAGGTTAGCAGGCTATCGGGCTTTGAAATTAAACTTTCCTAGGCTATTAGGCTTTCAAATGAAAAGGTCCAAGCTATCAGGATTTAAAAAGAGAAGTTCCCTGACTATTAGGCTTTTAAATTAAAAGCCTCTAGGCGATCAGGCTTTCAAATTAAAAGTTCCTAGTCTATCAGACTTTTAAACTAAAAACTCCTTGGCTCTTAGGCTTTTAATTTACAATTCCCTAGAATATTAAGCTTTTAAATTAACATTTCTTAGACTATCCATCTATCCATCCATCTATCTTCCTCCCACTTATCCGGGGTCGGGTCGCGGGGGCAGTAGCTTAAGAAGGGAGGCCCAGACCTCCCTCTCCCCAGCCACTTCTTCCAGCTCTTCAGGAGGAACCCTAAGGCGTTCCCAGGCCAGCCAAGAAATATAGTCTCTCCAGCGTATCCTGGGTCTATCTGGGGCCTCCTAACGGTGGGACGTACCCGGAACACCTCACCAGGGAGGCGTCCAGGAGGCATCCTAACCAGATGCCCGAGCCACCTCAACTGGCTCCTCTCGAAGTGGAGGAGCAGCGGCTCTACTCCGAGTCCCTCCCGGATGACCGAGCTTCTCACCCTATCTCTAAGGGAGAGCCCAGCCACCCTACGGAGGAAACCCATTTCGGCCGCTTGTATCCGCGATCTCGTTCTTTCGGTCATGACCCAGAGTTCATGACCATAGATGAGGGTAGGAACGTAGATCGACCGGTAAATCGAGAGCTTCGCTTTTTGACTCAGCTCTCTCTTCACCACGACGTACCGGTACAGCGCCCGCTTCACGACAGATGCTGCACCAATCCGCCTGTCGATCTCCCGCTCCCTTCTTCCCTCATTCGTGAACAAGATCCCGAGATACTTAAACTCCTCCACTTAGGGCAGGACACTCCCCCTGACCCGGAGAAGGCACTCTACCCTTTTCCGGCTCAAGACCATGGCCTCGGACTGATCCCCATCCCAGCCGCTTCACACTCGGCTGCGAACCGATCCAGGGAGAGCTGCAGATCACAACCTGATGAAGCCAATAGGACCACATCATCTGCAAAAAGCAGAGACGCAATCCTAAGGTCACCAAAACGGATGCCCTCGACACCTTGGCTGCGCCTAGAAATTCTGTCCATGAAGGTAATGAACAGAATCGGTGACAAAGGGCAGCCCTGGCTGAGTCCAACTCTCACTGGAAATGAGCCCGACTTACTGTCGGCAATGCGGACCAGACTCTGACACTGGTCATACAGGGACCTGACAGCCCGTATCAAAGGGCCCGGCACCCCGTACTCCCGGAGAACTCCCCACAGGGCCCCCCGAGGGACACGGTCGAATGCCTTCTCCAAGTCCACAAAGCACATGTAGACTGGTTGGGCGAACTCCCATGCACCCTCCAGGACCCTGCTGAGGGTGTAGAGCTGATCCAGCGTTCCACGACCAGGACGGAAACCACACTGCTCTTTCTGAATCCGAGGTTGGTGGGATTGAGGAGGTCTTCGAAGTACTCTGCCCACCGACCCACAACGTCTCAAGTCGAGGTCAGCAGCACACCATCCCCACTATAAACAGTGTTGGTGCTGCACCGCTTCCCCCTCCTGAGACGCCGGATGGCGGACCAGAATCGCTTCGGAGCCGTACGGAAGTCTTTCTCCATGGCCTCTCCAAACTCCTCTCACACCCGAGTTTTTGCCTCAGCAACCATCCGAGCCGCATGCCGCTTCGCCCGCCATCAGCTGATTCCGGAGTCCCACAGGCCAAAAAGGCCCGATAGGCCTCCTTCTTCAACCTGACAGCATCCCTCATCGGAGGTGTCCACCAACGGGTTTGAGGGTTTCCGCCACGACAGGCACCGACAACCTTGCGGCCGCAGCTCAGATAAGCCGCCTCAACAATGGAGGAACGGAACATGGTCTACTCGGACTCAATGTCCCCCACCTCCCCCGGGATGTGTTCGAAGTTCTGCCGGAGATGGGAGTTAAAGCCCCGCCTTACAGGGGACTCCGCCAGACGTTCCCAGCAGACCCTCACAACACGTTTGGGCTTGCCAGGTCTGACCGGCATCCTCCCCCACCACCGGAGCCAACTCACCACCAGGTAGTGGTCAGTAGAAAGCTCCGCACCTCATTTCTTAGACTACCAGGCTTTTAAATTAAAATTTTCTAGTCTATTATGTTTTTAAATTAAAAATCCCTTCACTATCAGGCTTTTAAATAAAAACTTCTATGTCAGGATTTTATAGTAATTTGAGATGTTACTTATTTTTTATGGTCTGTTCTATTTGTGATTCACTCTCACAGCTTTCCTTTTGTTGATGTTGCATGGAGCTTGTGGGGAAAAAAACTTACTAAAATTTCTGTCAACATGACAATAAAGTTCTTAAAATTAATGTTCGGTAGAAATGTCCAAGATGTGTGAAAATATGTATCAACACCTACCAGCACCACGGGCAGCAGCAGAAGGTGAAAAAACTTGTTTTTGTTGTTGTATTTCTGGATATTGAAAGCCTATGTATGTGTCCTTTCTCTTTTCTAAACTGTTGCAGATTTTTCTGAGCAACATGTCATGATCATTTTCCTTCAGGATGAGTGAATTGTCTCCGCATCTTTTCACCACATCGCTTAAATCTTGATTTGAACTTGGAATCTTCTGTGTAGATGTTGATATCAGAACCAGTGTTCTATCAAATGACTGATGGCCGAAAAGTTCAGAGACTTTGTAGAACCTCTCTTTCTGTTCCTCTGTGAAGTTTTCAGGCTGAACAACCAACAGAAGCAGATGAGGAATAGAAGCACAAAGTCTCAAATAAGAGTCTACTTCTACTTTTAGTTTTTCTTCTGGCATCCGACGATGAAGCAGATCTGGTGTGTTAATGACAACCAAGTTGGTTTTCTGAAATTTTTTTTTTACTCTTATGGATGAGTTTGGGTTTTCCATTGATTTGAATACAGTCTTTCCCAGGATTATGTTTCCAACCAAGCTGTTTTCTGACCAGCTGTCTCCCAGGAGAATAAGCCAGGCTTTAGACACTGAAACAAATAAAGGTACAATTGGTTGTGGAGATTGAGACATCTTAGATAAAGCTGATTCTAGTTAAGAATAATTATAGGATGAAATAGAAGTCTTAGAAAAAATTTTCATTTTTGGAATTTGTCGAGATAAAGCGTTACAATAATAAATACTGGCACAGGTTTATAAAGTCACCAACATCATGCATTAATTATTCAATAGATGGCTCAGGTAAAAATCTGGTAAATATAATCAAAAAAGTCAACACTGTCTGTGTAAGTGAATACATTTGGACAAATAAAATCCTCAACTAATTTAGATTCGTCCATAGTAAACTTGCATGTGTTCTACTTTAAAAAAATTAAATAGTCAGATGTAGCATTTTCATATGACCCCTAGAAAATTCTATATTTATTTAAACTTAAAAGTCCTGGATAAGATAAAGAGAGTCCTGTAAATGATGAATTGATGTACATTTCTTTCTTCTTGAAAAAATTAAAAGTTAAAAGCCATTTACTAAAACTCACTATGAGGTGGCAGAAACTGATTGCTTTCTCTCCGTCTTAGCAGGCCTGTGAGAAAAAACAAAGAAATTTGTTTTTATCAATATTTTAATTTAAAATATTCTCCCATACACGTCTTTATAGAATGCATACCAGTTTGGATATAGGAAAAGCTCCTTACTATGCAGAAGATAAAGTAAAAACAGAGTGGGGATTATTTACAGGTTGTTTTGGATCTTTTGATTCCTTGAATATTTTACTTACTCAATTAAAGAAAAAGAAACAAGCCAACCTTTCATTTATATATTTCTAATGAGTTGTATGCAGCTCACATTTACATGTTTGTTTTTAACTTTTTTTGGATTTACATATTTGTGGTACAAAATTTGGACTCAGGCCTCAGTTCAAAAGCCTTAATATAAAAACAAACAGACAAACAAAAAACAGGTGAAACCGAATTAAGTGTGGCCTGAGTTCAGAAACTGTTTCTTAGCCTGGTGGTTTTGCTTTGAATGCTCTTCAGTCGCCTGCCTGAGAGAAGAGGCTCTAACATTGTGTGCATAAAGAGTAGAGTCCCTCATGATATGGAGCGCCCTGACCTGTGCATTTCAATCTGTAGAAGTCCTCTGAGCAGCATTAACTACCCTCTCCAAGGCCATTCCTTCATCAGCAAAAAAAGTGCCATGCCACCTGCTGATACTGGTACAGAGAACATTCTCCAACACACAGAACTCAAATCCGAAGCCCAGTGCTTTACAGCTTCCTGAGAAAGTAGAAAATAATGGGTTTTCCTGACCAGACAGGAAGTGATGGAAGTCCAGATGAGGTCACTGGACAAATGCACAACCCAATCCTTGTAATTGGAAATCAACTCCACCAGGTCCTCCATGGTACAGACGATGAAGAGGATCCTTCTCCCTTCAGAAATACACCACCATTCCCTTAATCTTATTGAAATGAATGTAAAGGTTATGTTGTCTCAACCACTGCACCAGGTGTTCAACCTGCATTCAGTATTTAGACTCATTATTGTTTCATTATTAAGGGTCCATTGGATTTATTTTGCGGCAGCTCATTGACATTCAAGTGACCCTGAATTATTTGGCTGTTTGTGCATTTGGCCTCTTGCGATGCCTCTGGTCAGTCTTTTCCTTGCTTCTCCCACTGCTGAACACAGGATCCCTAGAGTTCAGTAGAGGTCTCACCTCAGCCAATCATTCAGGTTTCGAGGACTGTCCTAGTGGTGGTGACATAATCAGCACACTTGGATATGAAGCTGAGAACAGAGTAGGTGGATTCCTCAAAGGTCCACATCTCCTGCATATCCAGCCACCTCTCCAAAAACCTGCCAATCTGTGCACTGAAAACCATCTTGCATCACAGCGGCTAAATCCCTGTGTTATACAAGCACTGTTTCTTTGTTAGTCTAATCCATCTAATCCACGGTGGATATGCTGGCACCCGCTGGATGGAGATGTGTTTAGAGGTGCCAAGATGGGGTCAAGAGGACCGCTGTGCTGTGCCAGTATTATGGTGTGTTAGTATTATGGCCGGGACTTTAACAAGTTAATTTCATTTAATTATTTCAAAACATTTTAACATGTTAAACACTTAATTGCATTTTCTGATATACAAACTAAACTGGCAAGCACAATCCCTTGCACATTCTGGTTTCTTTAAAACCATACCTTGATCTGCAGCATTTCAATTCGCACTCCCTCGCTCAAAACACTTTCTTGATTTCATCTCTGCACACCTCAGCTAGATCCCTGTTCAATCGGCTCCATCTGTGAGCTCACGACTTGTTTACTGTATGTACATGAACCACACCAACCTGTCAATTGAAGACCGGCCTTTTTGCACAAATTGGTCTAAATGCTCCATAATTTATAGCATTTATTAAAGGAGAAGTTCGGTTTTTTACACTTTAAGCCCATTTTCTGTAGTGTCCAGGATGAAATCGAATGAAGGACACCAAAATTTTGACAATTGGTCCTGTCTCTGCTTTTTGGCTCATTTAGAATCAACCCCTGGCTGCTTTAGAATGGCTAGCATAGAGCATGTCCGATAATGTCCTTAAAACAACCTTAAACGTTCTTTTTTTTAAATATGCTACTCACCGGGTCGTCAGCGCTGTTCAATGACGTTCCAAAAAAAGTTTCGTGAAGAAAAAACTTTCCTGTAGTGTTTTATTTAGCATTTTGTAAATCCCATTGAGTTCTGTAGGAATAGTCAATATTCCGCTGCCACCGGAAATGGAAATGGGGCCTGTTTACACAGTTGTAGTCTTTTCGCTTCACTCTGCGTACTCCGACGTCGAGGTGCTAACGTCTCTGTTAAACACTTTAAAAAACTCTGAAAATGGAATACGAAAGGTGGATTCTTGATTCTCGAGTCGGAGTACACAGAGTGAAGCGAAAAGACTACAACTGTGTAAACAGGCCCCATTTCCGTTTCCGGTGGCAGCGGAATATTGACTATTCCTACAGAACTCAATGGGATTTACAAAATGCTAAATAAAACACTACAGGAACGTTTTTTCTTCACGAAACTTTTTTTGGAACGTCATTGAACAGCGCTGACGACCCGGTGAGTAGCATATTTAAAAAAAAGAACGTTTAAGGTTGTTTTAAGGACATTATCGGACATGCTCTATGCTAGCCATTCTAAAGCAGCCAGGGGTTGATTCTAAATGAGCCAAAAAGCAGAGACAGGACCAATTGTCAAAATTTTGGTGTCCTTCATTCGATTTCATCCTGGACACTACAGAAAATGGGCTTAAAGTGTAAAAAACCGAACTTCTCCTTTAAGCAATACTTTTTGCAGAGCTAAACTATCATAGTTCTATCAGTATTAGAAATTAACCTTTATCTCCTGTTTGCAGCAAATGTAAAACTCTTACAGTTAACACTGTTTTACCATATTTAGTGGATTTAATTGTGCTTTAAATAATGTTTATGGACTGTTCACACTTTTAGAGAGGTGTTTTTTTCAAGTAACTTGCATGGAATATCAAGGGTTTCTAAATAAAGCAAAAATACTTATAAAATTTACTCAATCATCAATGATTGAATAGCCTAACTATCAATTAAATAAAATAAATATATGTGTTGTTGCACTCGTGTGATCATTTCAATTATTAGTTATTATTAATGAGCAAAAACTATATATTATATATATTTTTTGATGAACATTTGATTTATTAATTAAACAACTGGCAATGGAATTGATAACCATCTCTTTGGTTCATACTGAATAACTACAAAAAATTATGAACTCTCTACTCTGTGACAAATGAAAGTTGAAACTAAAATGCTTAGTGATCCCTTAGTGGTCCCAGATACTGACAGATTTTTGAGACGATAGAGAGTTGATAAAAAATTTAATTGTGACTTATTACAGCTAATTCACATACCTTTTAACATGCAACACATTGAATGTTTAAGCAGATGTGCTGCAGCAGCAGCGGGCCATACTGGGTACAGTCCAAAATGTTCAGACAGTAGAGTTAGAATCTTGAATTAATTTAGAGGTCTGAATCCATCTTTCCTTGTATCAACAGTGAGGCTCCTGAGGTTTCCTGTCTTACTACCTACAGAGCATGGTGTGAATACCACAGCCTACCTGAGTCTGAGGCATTGTATATATATATATATATATGCATGCTCTACCAGTAATCAGATACCCTGCAGGAATAATAAGCTGGCCAAAGAAGGAGGGCACAGTTGTTAAGAAACAAAGGCTCCTAACCATTGCACGGAGGGTACCACCCCAAATCCAGTACCCTGAGACTGTACGCCAGCCATAGGGAAGGGGGCCGAAGACTAATGTGCATAAGAGCCACTATCCAGGATGAAACATCTAAGATTCATAAGTACAACAAGGACAAGGCTCCAACAGATGACATCCGCACTGAATGTCTCAGACAATAGGAACAATGGAACATCGAAGTGGCAGATATCAGGAAATCCTACCAATGGCTAGACAAAGCCGGACTGAAGGACAGCCCAGAGGCACTCATCATGGCTGTGCAGGAGCAGGACCTAAGCACCAGAGCAATAGAGGCCCAGATCTACCAGACAAGACCCCAGGTGTAGACTGTGCAAAGAGGCCGCTGAGATAATCCAGCACATAACTGCAAGGTGTAAGATTCTGGCAGGGAAAGCTTACATGGAGCGCTATGACCAAGTGGCTGGAATAATGTACAGGAACATCTGTGCAGAGTATGGGCTGGAAACCCCAAGGTTTACCAAAGATGGAAGGGAATGATCAAGCCAAGATCCAGTGGGACTTCCAGATACAGACGGCCTGAATGGTAATGGCAAACCAAGTGGACGTCGTGGTGGTAGACAAAAAGCAGAGGAAAGCCATTGTGGTTGACATAGCAATACCAAGTGATTGCAACATCAGGTAAAAAGAACATGAGAAACTAGAAAGACATTAGACATCTCGGTCCAGAAGAGTTCAGTTCTAGGAACAGCAAAGATACTGCGCAGAACCTTCAAGCTCCCACTCCTCGGGTAGAGGACCCAAGCTTGCAGGAAAAAAAACTGGGGAAGACCACCAGCAATGGGTGAGGAAGAGTGAGGACATTTGAAATGCACATGCTGTTTTGCTAATGGTTATGTTCAAGGCTAAGGTGTCAATTGGGTTAGGGTTAAGGTGAGGTATGCATTGGTAGTGGTTCGGTTTAGAGTTTGTTTTAGGGTTATGGCATAAAAAGGGTTGAAAATAACTTAAAGTCAATAGAATTCAATGGGAGTCAACACATGGTGCTCACTACAATGGCAGAAGGTTTGTTAATGTGTTTGTGGTTGTGTATATGTGTATCCTAATATTTTGTCTCAGGCCCACGCAGATCTGTCAGCTGTCCTGATCAGGGAAGTTTTAGGCTAGACTGAGACAAGAGATCAGAATAGTGAGTTTCAACTATTACAGGGGAGACTTGATGAATGAATACAGGCAAAATGACTGAAACCTTTAGTGGTGGAAAAAACGGGTGTAAATGTTCGAACAAGTGTTTAAAAAAAGATTGATTTTATCAAAAATCATTAGCACTCCTCTAACTGTGATTGGTTTACCACTTACACCATAATGAACTTTTTGAAGAGTTTCAGTCTGGCTTTAGAGCTTATGATATTTTCATGGCCTCAGATAATGGACTTGTATTTGCACTTGTCCTGTTAGATCTCAGTGCTGCATTTGGCACAGTTGATCATGTTATTATATTAGAAAGACTTAAATAGTTCGTTTGAATTAAAGGAACAGCTCTAGACTGGTTTAAATCTTATCTATCTGATCGATTTCAGTTTTCAGTTTTTAAAACTTCCTCATGCTCAAAAGTAACCTGTGGAGTACCACAGGGATCAGTGCTAGGACCAATTCTCTTTACTCCCAATCGGTAGAATTATTAGACAGCATGGGATTAATTTTCACTCTTATGCTGATGATACCCAGCTATATCTGTCTATAATCCAGATGAAGCTAACCCATTACATAGGTTACAGACATGTCTTGAAGACATAAAAACCTGGATGACTAATATTTTTCTGCTTCTGAATGCAGACAAAACAGACGATACAGTCTTTGGACCAGAGTCTTTGAATATAAAGCTAATTAGTCAATCACTTCAGTTGGATGGGATTAAACAGATTTCATATAATAAAGTAAAAAATCTTGGTGTAATTTTTTTATCAGGACCTGTGATAATGAGTTGCTGCAACTAACCAACTGGTTTTCATTAGGTAGAAAAATTTAATCAATTATAGGATGATCTGGTAAACTGTAAATTGCCTTGAGATGACATGTGTTTTGGCGCTATATAAATAAAATGAATTGAATTGAAAAACGTGGAGGAAGTTCTGAAAATGAACTAATTTCCTGACGTTCTAGATGAAAACTTGATTCCGAGGGAGAAGTGATCAATCTTTGGTAAATACTGTGTGGAATAAACTATGGGAAACAATCCAGCAATCCAAATAAATGGGTAGATTAAGCTTACTTAAAACAGTAATTAATCAAATAAAAAATAATTGAGAAATGGTAAACCAATTAAACAACCTCTAACGGCTAAATTAGTACAATATTTTTACAGAAGTTTCTGCGCATATTAAAATAAAGATCCTAATACTAATATTCTCAAGTATAGAAAAAACTAAGACATGTAACCATTTGCATTTTTACCTACCACCAAGCGAGGAAGCACCAGCAGCTGAAGAAACCTCCCTCTGTTGACATATTTCTGAATATTTAAAGCTTTTTTGTTCTTCTTTAATTTTCTTTAGAATTTTGTCAATTTTCTTCAGCAACTCTTTGCGATAATCGTCTTTCAGGATGAATGAATTGTTTCCACATCTTTTAATCATATCCTTTAGGTTTTGATTTAAACTTGGATTCTTCTGCATAGATGTCGATATCAGAACCAGTGTACTGACAAATAACCTATCACCAAAAAGTTCATAAAGTTTGTAAAACTTTTTTTTTTTTCCTCTGTGAAGGTTTCTGGCTGAACAACAATCAGAAACAGATGAGGAATAGAAGCACAAAGTCTCAAATAAGAGTCTATTTCAGCTTTTAGCACTTCTTCTGTCATCCCAGACTGAAGCAGATCTGGTGTGTTGATAATAATCAGCTCCTTTTCCTGAATTTCTTGTTGGACTATTGTTGAAGATTTTGGCTCTTCCCTTGGATTAAATTCCGTCTTTTCCAGGATTAGGGTTCCAACTGAACTCTTTTCTGACCAACTGTCTCCCAGGACAATAAGCCCCACTTCAGACACTGGAAAACAAAAAAAAACAAACAGAAAAAAAGGTACAAAATTTGGTTGTGCAATCTTAGATGCAGAACCCAAAAGTATAATTGATAATAACAGGACACACATCCACAGTTTTTAGAAACAACCGTTTGGTGCAAGTTCTGATCCTCTTGGATACTTTGAGATTCATTCAGACTCAAATTCAAACAACCACCACCATCTTTTATTTGGATGGCTCAGAAGATTTTTAGAGCATGAATTATAGAAGAGAGCTATTTATTTCTATTTTGGCCTACCTGCACTTTAAATATAGAACATATTTTTTGAGATTTGAATCCTAAATTTATAGGGATTGCATGGCTAAGCTTCGCAATAGCATACTGCCATAAATCTCCCCTTAAAATGTTGGATCAGCTGACCAGAGGCTGCTCTTGGTATGAAAGGCACAGTTGAAAAATAAGGGAGAGGCTGTCAAGGAAGTGGTCTGAAACCTTTGTTAACTGCACCCACCAAAAAAAAAAAAAGAAATTATTAGACATTTCTATCTGAACAGGCTTTTAACTAGACTTTACATGTAAGTGTGGTATAATGTAATGTTTTAATAATTGTGAAGCACCTTATAATTCTGATATCTGTAAAAGGTCTCGCAAATATACATTTTAACCTACTTGCTCTCTTTCTAGAACAGATAAGCATTCTTTTAACTGCATCAGTGACTTAGATTTAGATAGAAAGAGACACAAAAAGAATAAAAAAGACAGGGATGAAGACGGCTAGGACTAGGACATTACAACCTGCAAAGACTCACATAACAAATAATCATAAATAATAACTGAACAACAACTTCAAGGCGGGCATGTGGAAGATTCTGGATCAGTGTATTCTCATTATCAGTTCGTATGAAATCGTACGAAAAGTTATGCACAGTAATTTCGTAGGTTTTTGACGTTTTTTTCGTCGTATTTTTACGTCTTGCCTCGAGACAAGATATCAGTGCGCGTGCGCAACTTACGCACCATTCAATAACATACAATTAAGCCTAACCCTAACCCTAACATACAAAACAGCAAGCAACCTAGTGAGAGACATCATGAAGTAATTATTGCACTGTCAAAAGCTCGTCCGTCCGCTGATCTGCTTTTTTTCGTGTGGCTGGCTGCGCATGCGCACTGATATGTGTTTTCGAGGAAAAACGTCAAAAACCCACGAAATACTGTGCAAAACTTTTCGTACGATTTCATACGAACTGATAATGAGAATATGTTGTCTGGATTGCTTGAGTGATTAGGCTGCTTCCGCGTCTACATCAACTGCTGTCAGAAGCTGCGCCTGTCTCTACCTGAATTTTCTTTAGGGTTATTCTGATCTGTGTCTGTTTTTTCTGAGCCCCCACAACCTCACTCGCCCTTGTTTGTATCATTTTGTTTTGTTTTATTTTAAGGCCTTTAGAGCCCAGGAGGGTTTCTGGAATCTGCCATTAGGGGAGGGGTTCTGTCATGATCTTGCTGCTAATAACTGGCTTACATAATTATTCATTTCAGTCACCTGTCTAGCTCGTCCTGGTTTATCATCACTGCTCATCTGATCCACCTGATCCTGTCTACATTCTGTTTGTCTGTCCTCACTTCTGATTTCTGGACCTCTGGGCCTGCCTTTTCCTTTTCTTATCTGTATTTGCCTGACCTGGCTTTGGACTCTTGCTTGTTCTCCGTTCTCTAGGGCTGCATGATCTGGGACACTCTGGGCGGCTCCCGCCGCATCTTCTTGACAGCTGACCGGCTGAACCCTGCCTCATTCTCTGGGCATGGCCTGAACTTCTACACCAGCTTAGTGACTCACATTCATAATCAGACACCCTAGCAGCTTTTCTCACAGACCTGTTTATTTTAATAAATTCTTTTTGTGTAATCCCACTGTCAGCCTTTCCTGAATACTGGGCCCTCTGTTCTGAGTTGTTACAGAATAATATGGCCAAAAATATACCCACTGGCAGACTGACAATGGTGTTCTGAGGTTGACAATGTTGTTCTCTGCTAAAGTCGGGCATGTGGCTGTCAGAAGCTGCGTCTGTCTCTCCCTGAATAATCATTATGGTTATTCTAATCTGTGTCTGTTTCTTCTCACCATCCCACCACAGCCACCCTGTTTGGATTATTTTGTTTTGGTTTACTTTAAGGACTTTAGAGCCCAGGAGGGGGTCAGGATTCCGCCCTTAGGGGTTCTTTCATGATCTTGGCTCTAATGACTGGCTTTATTATTTATTTTATTCACCTGTCTAACTCAGCCTGGTTTCTCATCACTGATCACCCAATGCACTTGCTACTTTCTCTATTTAAGCTACTTGTATCCACTCATCAGTGCTAGATTTTTCTTGTCCTCTCAGGATCTGTTTAGTTTAATAAACGCTTTTTGAATAATTCCACTGTCTGCCTTGCCTGAATATTGGGTCCCGTGTTCTGAATTGTGACAGTAAGTAGTTAAATATATAATTGGTAGTGAACAAGCTATCTATTGCCTTTAACTTATTGTCCATTTCACAGTTTTATTTAATCAAATGTTCCCAATTTAATAGCTTAAACCAAGATTCTATGCAAAAAGAATATGTCACTGACCTGATTGGCTGTTGACATTTCTTTCTTTTAGCTAATGGAGAAAACTTTATTAATATTAGGCTTTTTGGTGTGAGATTTAAAGAATGACTAGCAAGCGAAAAACAGAGTAGTCAGTAAACTGTATCAGCTTTATGATTTGTGCTGAATTCCAGAATCAGGAACCACCTGACTGTCACTTTATTAAATTTGTCCATGGTGGAGGACATTTGTAAACCAGAATATCTCTTACCCATCACATATAACTAAAGAATAATCCATCTACAATGTGAAGGGTGGGGCTTTGGTGCACTCCTCTTTCTGTTTCCCTCAAAATTGTTTACACTGATAGGAAGCAGAAAAAATGTGCATGAAGCTATTTAATGTGCATATCCCTGTTTTAAAAATATTGCTTTTGCAATGAATACATGCATTTAAACACTGGTAAAATAGTCTTTTCTCTGTTTTAGTATAGTATTTAGGGAGCAGATAGTTATCTTCTCTATTCCATTTTATTTTTCATTTATTTTTTATTTATTTTCAAATGCAATGAAGGGCAGTTTTCTTCAGAAGCATAATTGTTTCAGATCACTTATGGAAAATGAGAAGGATGTCAAATATTGGTTCATGAATAAAGTAAGACTATTCACACAAAGGGTCCCATTTCAAAATGGTTTGCATGTATTATAACATGTCAAAAGTCTTTCCAACCTTAAAGAAGTTTAAATCATTATGATGACTTTTTGTGTTTTTATGGGTCTGACAGGTTGCCATAAAGGATCAAGTTTAAATCAGATCTTAAAATTCAAACCTTTTATTTCCAAATCAATATTTTTACTAACATCATAAAGTGATCACTGGAACAAAGTTGTTATTTGACATGATGTTTTTTCTGGTTGTATTTTTGAACAAAGTTGTATGAAAGGTTCAATAGAAATTCAGTTTGATTGACTGATTGATTAATTGATTGATTATATCTGTTACACTACAGTTTACTCACCATGATCTCCTGTTGCCATGTTTTCAGATCAGTAGTTACCGATAGACTCAATCTGAAATACAAATTGTTAAAGAAATTATAAAAAAAACCTGTTCTAACAAAAGAGACACTATAAGCATAAAAAAAAAATACGGGAAAAAAGTAAGACTTTTATACATTTGGTTCTACACTAAATGATATCATAAAGAAAAAATATTTCATACTATTTCTTTTGTTTTTTTTGTCTTTTATTTGACTTTAACCATATAAATACCATATTCCTAAATACTCCCCATAACAATTTTCTCTGTGTGATTTTCTCGAGAATAATTCTTTGCATCAACAAAACACTAAGATGGAAGAAAGGTAAACCCAGGAGTGCCATTACAAAAATGTTTAACTTACCAGATTAGAAGCTTAATAAAAAGACATGACAAATAAACATGTTTTTTTGTTTAGAAGAGTTAAAGGACAAAGCCTCTCCTGAAAAATAATCTTTTTTTTTTTCTTAATTCAATTTCATTTTAAAACATGGTAGAGAACACATTTTTTATTGCAACCTGATCTGTAAAAAATTAACAAAAAGAAGCAGTCTTAGGAAGGAGCTTCTTTTTTAATAGTTTCGGTAAAGATTAGACTAGCAACTAAGAGATCCTAGCAGTTTATCTTTCATCCTTTATTGTGAACAATAGTCAGTTTGTTTCCATTGTTTCCATTTCCATGTCTGAAGTAATCCACATTTTTGTGTAGGGTACTTTATTTTGCTTTAGTCCAAGGTAAATAACTGCTACCAGATCAAGTACAGAGTTAAATTTGTACTATTTTTACTGTAAGATAAATCATCTAGACTTTGCACTTTTTACAAGTGATCCAATAAAGATATCCATGGACGTGAATGCACAAGTACTGTAGTTGTTTAAGTTCATTTTGTAAGTATTTTAGCACCCTTTTCATCTCTCTCTCTCTGCAATAAAGAGAGTCTATTGCCATCTCTCTGAACTTCAGACCTTAGATGCTAAGCTCTAACTTATTAAGTTAATGTCAAGTTTAGAGAGGACAGCTTAAAAAAAGAACTTACATTTGAAATTCATAGTAGTACAGTTTAAGCAGTTTTCTAAGTCTTAGATTTCCTGTTTATCTCTTGATCTGAATTTATTTGATGAATTCTTAATAATTCATGACCACAGTAAAGTATCATCAAGTAAAGCTAGAGGTGATAGTGGTTCTCCAGATGCCTAACATTAAACACAAGGTTTAAAAAAAAGACAAATATTTTGGCTTATTTCACAAAGATAACATTTAGTTCTACCAACCTGAAATGTCAGACCGCTGCTGCATCATCTCTTCCTGAATCTCCTAAACGAATGTGTCCACACTGGATTAACAGCACTGCCCATCTCCATCTGTTAGACCACCTCCACTGAGCTTAGTGGGTGGGAAGATGAGCTGAGTTAATGATAGAAGAAAAAAAAAGTTGTATTTCTCATTGCATTCTGTTGTCAGTAAAAAAGAGGTGGCCATGATTTTACAAATGGAAAAAAATAATGAAACAAAAGAAAAATCAAAAGCACAGAAAGATTAGTCATTGTTTAAACAACATAACATCACAAAAAAATCAAGTACTTTACAATAGAAGCAACTGAGAAGTCTGCATAGATACACAAAGTAGTTCAAAAAGTAAACTATAGAGAGCATTTTTATATTTTGGTTGTTTAATTAGGACCCAAATTCAGACCAAACCTGCATCGTTAATTGAGAAGTTTCAATAAAGAAGAAATACTGGTGTTATGGAAAAAGCAGGGAGTGATATGAGCATAAGGTATATCTGAAACAGGATAGTCGAGTGAAAAATAAAGAGAAACAGTAAACACACATAGCTGGTGGAAAGGAATGACAGGCCTGTATAGAGTGGGTGTGGGAAGATTGAATGAGCGTGCTGCCATGGTGGCTCTGGCTAAGGTGAAGAGTTTTATAAATATGATTGGAGGAAAAGAAGAACATAGAGAGAAAATGCTAATCATAACAACATTACAGAGGAATAAGCCTCTCTTTCTGCTGTCTTGAACTTTTATCCACAGGTTCAATTAAGAAGGAGTTCACTTTTTAAGAGTCTTATTTGATTCGAATCATAAACACATCCCTATAGTAGGGTGTTTTCCCCCAGGACTTAAAACAGCAATTATTCTTTATATGGTACAGCTGAAAAACTTTATTTTCTTAATTTTATTTATACTATATTGTAATTACGGCAGCAACGTCGAGGTAGTACCGCCAACAGGGTTTATTAGAAATACCAGCTGCTATTCCTGAGGCTACAACTCATGCCTCTTACAATACAACTGTTACAGGACTGCCTGCTCGAATACTAGCCTGGCTCAGAACTCTCTCTACTTTCGGTCCTGCTCTCTAAGTAAATCACACATATATATTTTACATTATTTATCCTATAGAAAGCTTAATTATGTATCGTATGGATACATAATTTTTATCAATGTTTGTTTATATTTAAAAATTGTGATAACTTATATACTAATAGGGGTTGACTTTAAGGATTTGGGCAAGTGGTAAAAATGGCTGGATTCCACTTTTTCTTCTGGGCTCAGACTGAATATTTAAACCAGATTAGTGACTCACATGCTTTTAATCGTCCTCTTTCAGAGTTGAAAGACTGAAAGTCCTATTAATTGCCTTTTTATGTATATTTATGTGGGTAAATATACATATATATATATATATATATATATATATATATATATATATATATATATATATATATATATATATATATATATATATATATATTAAGGATGCACAATATAATCGGCCCCCTACCGGTATCGGCCTTAAAACTGAATATCGGACATCGGCCCCCCCACCGATATTTAACCCGATATTTGATCAGCTTCTGAGTTTCTAAAAAAAAAAATACTACTTCTTCTTCTTCCTCAAAAACTTCTTTTTTGCAGACTTAAAAACCTCTAAAGACGAGGGAAAAAATATTGATACATTAAAATATCCCAATATCTTCATATGCTGATATATTGCCATTTAAAAACACCATATCAATCTCTTTTACTAATGAAATATTGCTATATGTCATCGTTATGCTACGAAATCCCCCGAAAATTCATGAAATGTTGCCATATTTTTATATGTTGATATATTGACGCGGTATCGATCTATTTTACTAAGAAAATCTCACAAGAATTTGCAAAATATCACGAGAGTTTGTAACAGAATGATGAAATTTCACGAGATTTTAAAAAGTAAAATAGATCGATACCGCGTTTTTAAAAATCAATTTGATATCAGCATATGAAAATATATTTGAGTATATTATTTTTCAAAGTGTCAGAAATGGATAACAAAACTGCTATTTTCAATGACTACTTATTTTTGTCCAGCTTATATCGGCATAGCGGATATCGGCCAAAATCCAAATATCGTGCATCCCTAATATATATATATATATATATATATATTAGGGATGCACGATGTACAAAATGTACATATTCACAAGATTTTCAAAAGTATTTGTGGTGCATACACCAATATTTCTCTTATTAATATATTACTAGAGGTCTTTGAAATCATTGCATTTATGTGTGGATTTTTTTATAAATCAAGCTATAAAATACAAATTTCATTTGTATTTGTTTGAATCATTATTTGCATGTCTGGATCTTATCCTGTGCTTATGTGGATCATATTGAATATTGAGACTCTTCTACCTTGATACAGAACTGTTTTAAATGTTGTATGTGTACTGCATCATAATTGAAGTATTTTGTAAGATTATAATGGAAATATGTTATATTAAGTACCATCATCAACTCAATAGTGTAATAGGATCTGTATGTCTATTTTGAATACTAAAATGAACGGGAGCCACTCATTTCATTTATACTGGAATGTGTTTTGTGACACATTTCTAAGCAGTTGTAAACAGAAGCTTCAAAAGAAACATGACATAAAAAATCAGGTTTATAATATCTGAAATGTCTGGCAGGAGAGACATGAGAGGAGAAATTCACAGCTGAGCATTTTCTCAGAAGTCAAAAAGATGTTTTTGATCCTTAAACCCTGAAAGTGGCCAGATTTAAAACATTAAAAACATCTCTGGGGAGCATCCACGAAACACACCTACAAGTGCTGACTCTTGAGCTCAGTATGTTTTGGGCCCTGCATACAGTGAGTGATACCGTTACCTCCAGATAACCATTCAGGCCTGTGGTCAACTCTCTGTGTTCATAGGGATGGAGTCAGTCAATTTATACTATTGTCCTTTGTTTCACCATGCTTTTGAACTTGTAACAAGAAATCCGGGACTTGCTCTTCTCACAGTCCAATGTTGTTTATGTTTACTTCGCCCAGCCAGTAGTACAACAGGGCTGCAAGAACCGGAAATTTAATTTATCGTGACAACTAGTCATAAGCCTTATATTATTATAATTGTATCTTATTCATTTTTTTTATTATACAGCAGATAAAAATCACAAGCATGAAAATCCAGGAGGCCCAGATAGAACTCAAAAACATTGTGTCAAGGTTAAATGGAGGTTTTTGAAGACACAAATTCAGCGGAGAGGAGACAGTTTCAGGGGCAAAAATCAAAAAGTCCCCTTTAGGAAGTTCAACATGTATCCTGAGAATGTACCAAAACCGTTCAGCAATCTCACAATGTTAGAGAAAGATGATACTGGGTCCGAGATGTAGAGTATTAAGTCGTCCATGTATAAGGTAAGCCAAGGTTCCCTCTGTTTTCTATAAATTTCCTTAAAGCTCTTTGAGGACTTACTGTAAGCATAATTGATAGTGGCTCAATAGCTAAATGGAAGAGGAGCGGCCTGAGAGGACAACCCTGCCGGGTACCCCTGGATAAAGAAAACAGCCTAGACCTTGTTCTGGTAGTGATTATACTTGCTTTGGGTGATGTATACAACAGATTATGTGAGTTTGGGCCCAAAGCTAGCCAATAGTGCAAATAGGTTGGGCCACTCGAATACCTTCTCCACATCGAGGGAGACCACAACCCCAGGGACTCCCCCGATGCAGGAGAGTTAAAAACCCAGATAAGCCTGTCTATATTAGAGAAAAAGTAACAACCCCTCATAAACCCAGTTTCATCCGAAGAGAGATTATGTCTGCCATGGCACTGCGCGCGACACCATGACCTGACAGCTAGGGCCTACCTGTTTGATTCGCGATTGTTTACTACTGGGGAAAATGACGACGCGCACTGATACGAACAGAGAGAAAATAGGACCAAGTGATAACGACGTGTGACTTTTTCCACTACAATGTTTTTGGGATGCAAAAATATCACTCTTTTGAACACATAATGTTTTGGGAAGAGAAATGTTTTATTTCGCTGGGTCTAGCAAACCTGCCGGACTACTTTCGGCTTGACCAAAGCTGGACGAGAACTCTGCTCACAGGATGCTGCCAGGGGTAAGTCAGTGTGATTGCATGACTCTGGTGATGGGGATGCCATACAGATTCATGTCAAAAATCCCGAACTATCCCTTTAAAGCTGAAATAGTGTTTTATCAAGGCATTTAATGCAGAGTACGCAGGCACAACACATAAATCATTAATTTGTTAGCACAATCATTTTCCTCTTCCTCTGGTTTTTTTTGCCATCTTATTCCATCCTCTCCATCCCTGTTGTATCTTGGGCACCCCACCTCGCCTCAAAAAAAAAATTTAAATAAAAAAGTCTGCCAGATGTTTATTTTGCAACACTTGTTTATTTTGCAAAGCAGCGCTCGTAGAACGCCCAAGCTTCCTCCAGCGTTTCAAATAAGTGGTTTTCTCCCTTAAATGTAACTTTAAGATGGACAGGAAAAAGAAGACAAACGACCCACCTCTTTTGAAGAGCTTCTTTAACATTGTTGAATGCTGACCTTTTCTTTGCAAAGCGATGCTGAGATCTGCATATATTATCAAGGTGGTTCCCTGATGCTTTACTTCTGCTTACGACTCGCGGGGATCTGTGAACAACTATCTATATCAGGGAGACTCCAGGAACTTCAGGGAGACTTGGGAGGTCTGGTTTGATCATGCTAGCATTGTCACCATAAACATTTTTTAAATCCACATAAGATTCAAACGTCTCTGCTCATAAATTACATCAAATTGATTCGCAGCACTTCAGAGCAATTTGTTCTCTGCTCACTGCTAGCGGAGGATTAGACACATGAAATGGGTCAGGTCAGAAAGTGACTGTTTTTTTGAAGATTTAAAAAAAACAAAAAAAAAAACTGATTATTTTCTGACTTCTATACCCTTTTTATATTATCCTAAAAAGCAGCAATTGGCTGAATACCTGATTTGTTTTTTCTCAGCTCAGAAACCAAGACATATACTAATTCCAGTTGTTCATCAGGTTGACCTAAATAAAGGATTTAGTTATCATTTAACAATATATTACTGCAAAAGGGTATGATATTTCAGGGAAAAGTGTTTGGAACATGCTTTTGTTCTGATGATTGCTAAGTTTAGCCTGTCTCCATTCTCATATACAGTCACTGGTAATAGGTTTTTTTGGAGACAATGCAGTGGGGAGCTTGCAGGGAAACCTGAAATTTTTGGGACTAGCAGTGATAAAGAACAATCCAGAAAATAAGTTTTAATTCATTTTTTTAGTTTTAATATGAGCATATGTTATGGATATAGTTGGACAGCAGGCATAAAATAGGGAGCAACCACCAAAAAACAACAAGTGATCTTTATACTGCAGAGTGGTTATGCCATGTCACCAGATGGAAATACCAAATGCTTTATGTCTTTCAGTTGTCACCACAGAAGAGTCTATCTGAATCATGCTATTTAGAAAGTTTTGGATACAAAGATACCTTCTGTGATTTTTTTCTTTCTTCTGTGTTCTCCACAGTCAGACAGGAATTGAGCTAAAATATGAAAATTGTAATTATGTAATCTGCCAAATGTGTTGTCTGTAAATTAAATCCAAATAAAGTTCTCCACTAAGGCAAACATCCTGAGATATACAGTTCAATGATGTCAGTAAGTCATATTCAAACAGATCAATATTCCAAAGAAACGGTAAGGTGAGTTTAGTTTTATTTATGCATTGATAAGTAATAAGTGATTGGAAAACAAATTCTGATTTCATGTAAAAATAAATATTGCCAAGTAACATCTTAAAAAAAAAAAAATCTAAACAGAAGAATCTATTTACATGGTAATATTGTTGGAGAAAGTTTTTTTTGTGATTTTAGATCTTATCACAGTTTATTAACACTTGCTAAAGACCAACGATGCAGTTATGAGCATTTTGACTCAACGGAATGAAGAAGAGGCAGAAATCTGCTGAACACTGTAACTTTTTTCCATGTTGTTTTTCTGCAGAACTTACAGCTCAGGTAAAACATGGAACGGATAGTACCTGCTGGTTCTTTTCTTGTTGCTCTAATGAGCAAGTTGAATCGGTATTAAGGTTTGGATGTGTCTCATGAAATGGAACAGGGTGACTTCGGATCTTCGTGATCCAGAAGCTTCTGAATCAACTCCTCTATTTCTCGCTCATGAAATTTCTGCAGGTTTTCAGTTTCCTGAGTATTTTTCCCTTTTTTTATTTGCTCTTCATGTCTTGTCAGCATTTCCTTGATTGTTCTGAGATGTTCTTTCTTTCTGGTGACACATTTCACCAAGTCAACGATTTGCCTGTGGTGCTTTGCTCTGCTTTCCTTCTCGGTGACCTCTTTCAGGGCCTTTAGCACATCATACTGGCTATCTTTTTCTTTAAGCTGTATTTCATGCCCTTGTTTTTGTGCTTCAAGTTCTCGACTGTATTTTTCTTTGAATTCATTGAATTCCTCAGCTTTCTTTCTGGCTTCTCCCTCGTATTTTTCTCTGAGTTTATCAATTTTCTTCTTATATTTCTCTTCCAGTTCATCTTTGTACTTTGCCTCCATCTGTTTTCTGATATCATTTTCTTGTTTTTGTTTATCATAATCTTGTTTCAGCTCCTCATACTTCTTTCTCAGTTCTCTCTCCTGCTCTTGTTTCTGTTCATCTTCTTTTTTGTGTTTCTCCTTTAACATTTTCACTTCTTTCTCCCAGGCCTCGTGTTTCTTTCGCATTGATTTATGTCTCTCCATCCCAACGGGTGATTTAGATTTTTTAATTTTTTTCTCCCATTCCTCGCTCTGAATTTTCAGTCTCCTTTCTTCTTCTTGTCTCCTTGCTTGTTCTTTCTTCTGATCTTCTTTAGCCTTTTGGAGGGTTTTCTCAATTTCCTTTATTTTTGTATCTTTTTCTTTCATTTCTTGTTCAGCTTTTATTTTTTGCTTCTCCATTTCATCTTTTTCTTTCTGATGACTTTTTATTAGTTCATCAATCTTTTTCTGCATCTCTTCTTCTTTTTCCTTCAGAATTTTCTTAATTTCTTTTCGTATCGCTGCTTCAGCCTCCTGCAGCATGTCATTGGTGAAGCAGCTGCCGCCATTATTCTTTACCATGTTGTCAATCTTGGTGATCAGTTCTGTGACCTGTGCACGGTTTTGTTGATTGTAATTATTAAAAACTAGATATCTTCCTCCACAGTCCTCAATTAGCCTCTTGAAGGACTCGTCACAATCCTTTTCAATGTATTCTTTAATAGATTTCTGATAATGTTCCAGTTTATCACCATGTGTAAAGAGGATGATAGTAAAGTCCTTAGATTTTTTCCCAAAGCCTTCCTTTAACAGTGTTAATGTCTTTTTCTCCTCTTCTGTTAACCTTCCAATCTGTAACACCAGCAGAAAGACATGTGGTCCTGGGGCAAGAAGACTCATACATTTCAACATCTCTTCCTGAACTTCATCGTAGGACAAAGTGTTGTCAAACAGGCCTGGAGTGTCGACCACAGCCACGGGACGGCCATCAACTTCACCCTGGGCTTTCTGACAACGCTTTGTGACTGAATGTTGGGCTGGCTTGGCTTCAAAATAGTCTCCTCCAAGTTTCCTGATAAGCTTTTTCCGCAGCCGGTCTTTCCAATCAGAACAATCCTGAGACATGCCGTGTTTAGCTTCTCCTCCTCATCTGTAATAGAAAAGGGTTACAGATAAGTTTACTTTGCATGTCTATTATAAGATCAGTTTGCTATTTGAATGGAATAAATAAATCTCTGTCCAACAGTATCCTACATTTGCTGTAAATAGTTAAATCCTCAGCAAATGTAAAAAGGTAATGCATGACAAAAAACACTCCAAACACTTTTATTTTGGAAAGTCTAAGGCACACCGGTGCGCTAATCATGGTGTCTAATCAGCATCTTGATATGGTACAACGGTGAGGTTTGATGGATCATCTCAGCAAAGGAGAAGTGCTCACTATCACAGTTTTAGATTGATTTGTGAACAATATTTCAATTCAATTAAGTTTATTTCTATAGGGCCAATTCACAACACGTCATCTCAAGGCACTTTCCAGCCGCCATCTGCTGAGGCGGACGGGTTCAAGGAGACAGAAGCAGACATAGAAAAAGCAACTGTTAAAGACGGGCCCATCAAGGAAACACACAGCCAGGCAGACAAACTCCGAGCCAGCTCCCATGTCAGAGGATAAAGAGAGCACATCCAGTTAGTCACAGTCAGAGAAACAGGACTACACTGAAAAACATCCATCCATCCATTTTCAAACACGCCCAATCCCAAGTGGGGTCGCGAGGGGTGCTATTTCAAGCTGTCAAAGGGCGAGAGGCGGGTACACCCTGCACAGGTCACCACTCCATCGCAGACACTGAAAAACAAGCCGATCTACAACATCTATAAATAAAGGTGTTGATGGCAGCAGCACAGCTGATATTTCTCTCAAGGATGGAGTCACAGCCAAACAGGAACAGATGAGGGAAATGGTTATATTATGAAAGTGGAAAAGGTTATAGAACTTTGAATACATCTAATAAAAAATGGGAGCAAAACCAATAGTGTTGCGTTTCTATTTGTGTTGTGTGTGTTAAACTACATTGTAGCCACTGCTGCCTTGAAGCACACTAAAGAAGGTAACCTGCTGTATACAGGAACCATCAGGTAGGCAATAAGTAGGGAATTTTCGAATTGTGCCCAACAGGCCCGCTGACAGGGGGTAACAAAGGGGTCAATTGTCCCAGGCCCTGGACAGAAGGGGGGCCCAAAATTTACATTTTGACCATTATAATACAGGAAGAATTAATTTTTCAGAAAATATTTGTGTGAAAAATACCTATTATTACAGTAACTAAATATATACATATATCTGCAGTCATCATCAGTTAAATCAAGATAATAAAAAAAAAGTACCTGTGCCAGTTACTGGATGTCCCAAGAAAGGCTCAGTGATCTGGCGATGCTGTTTAAAGAGTATCAGCTTGCCAAGAAATGAAACTTTAAAGGCATCATAAATTACTTTACCACTAAAATAGTTCACCCTTATGCATTTGGAGACCAACTCTAACCATATTTATGAAGTGAAGTGATCTAAGGTTGTTTGGAGTACAAAAATATATTACTGTAAATACTGTAATGGGGGTGGAATTAGATTTGGGTGGAATTGATATTGTTTTTTGCAAGTGCTCCAAAATCCAAATAAGACTGTGTTTTTATAACTATTGATCCATTATGTAGGTTAAAAGTCTTTAGTAGTACCTACCAATGAAATCCTTTGTTGGTGTCTGGTTTGAAAGCTGTCCTTTAAGTTTGATTATATTTTTCTCTTGTTTTATGACTTTATCCTTGTAGGTTTCAGCCAGGGTTTTTGATTTGTAGCTTTCCTGTCTCATTTTTTCCACATAATCTATCACAGTGGAAAACTCCTTCCTGTCCCGACTTTTAACAACAACAAATCTTCCTCCACATGTCTGGATGAGCTCCTGGACCGCTTCATCTCGCTCAACAAATGTAACCACTTCTTGCTGTTTAGGATCTAAATCTGTAGTGAACAGAATCATTGTGTTTTTATTGACCCTGAAGCTGAATGTGTCCTGGATGGTCTCTAACTCTCCCTTGTCTTCATCAGTGAGGGGACCCAATGGAACGACCAGGATGAAAGCATGGACACCCTCAGGTTCACAGAGGGAGATACACCTGAATGATTCCTCCATCACTTCCTGCTGAGCTTTTCCATACAATGCAGGCAGCTCCACCACAGAAACCCAGCGTCCCTGAACCTCTCCCTGGTTTCTAACACACTCTGATATCTTGGAGGCTGAACTAAGCTCTGTTTGGTCTAATATGCCCTTGATTGCTGATGTCTTCCCTGCTCCTTTTCTCCCACACACCACCAGGTTGACACAAGGCAGGGTCTGTTCCCATTTCAATATTTCTGTATCCTCAGTGATGGTAAGAAAACCTTTGTTTTTTTTCACAATATCTTCAATCTTCATCATTAATTTCTGGTGATCATTTTCGGTCAGGCTGTACTTTCTACCTTCACATTCTCTGATTAATGAATTTAAGGCAAAAGTGGTTTCATTCTCTTTCTCAGTTATGATGACCATTGAGTGTTTGAAGACATTCTCCCCAAACAAGCTCAGGGTGGCCTTCAGAAACCTGCTGTCCTTCTCTTTGAAGTCTGAAGGATTCACTAAGAGCAGCAGGACATTTGGTCCAGGAGGACAAAGACTAATGCAAGTTTCTAGTTCCTCTTTTGGGACTTTCTCAGAATTAAGTTCTGGAGTTTTCATCACAGACAACAACTTTCCATTCCAAACTCCATGATCATCTTGCCTAGCTAAAGAAAATGTTGGTGACTTTACATCTTTTTTCTCAATGATGAAGCTAGAGAGTCTTGTCTTGATTGATTGAGTCTTTCCTAAGAGCAAAATCCTGATATATGAGACTCGTCCTGTAAAATAAAACAAACATTGCAACAATGAAATTAGTGGAAACAGTCCATTCAGAAGTTATATTTTTGAAGATGGTAAAAAAGATGTACAGTTATATAATTATATAAAATATTCAATTGAGTTAAAATATGCAATTGTACAAAATCTCCCCGTTCAACATATGTTATAAATGGCATATATTCAGTATTATTTAGAAAAAAAAATTGTCATATTTTGTGGGATGTACAATTTTTTCTAGATAGCCCCTGCATGTGAGATACCCTCTAAAGCCAAAAGTATTCCCTTACATGCCTTGACTCACATATGAGGTTTAGTAACATCCCATTCCTCATCAATAGGGGATCATTTTGAAGTCGGGCCGCAATCTGCAGCTAGAACAGCTTCAATAATCAATCAGCTTTTCTATAAATGCTGTCCACAAGGCTCAGGAGGGATTTTACAGTAATTTATGACCATTCTTCATGAGTCAGATTTGTGAGGTCACACACTGATACAGGACAAGGAGGACCTGCTGTCAGCTCTAATTCATCCCACAGGTGCTTTATGGGGTTGAGATCAGGACAGTCAGGTTTATCCACACTAGACTTTGCTTTGCTCTCACAAAGTTGCTTTCTGGAACTAAGTGGAGAACATCAGCCTCAGTCTACAGTCCTTCCACTGGCTCCTCATATCTCAGAGAATAATATATAAAATACTTCTGTTAGTCTATAAATCACTGAATGGTTTGGCTCCAGAATTCATTGTAGACTTGTTTTCATTCTTGGATCTACTCTTTCAGCATCTCTAAGGTTCCTACAAATAATGGAGAGTGCTGATACCCATGAAAAATTGTTCGCTTTAATCTAATTTTTAAATTATGTATCTGATATTCTTATTTGGGTTATACACCAAAATAAGTACCTTTTTTTAAGGAATGCTTATTTCTTTTCATAAATGTAAGCTGTATGGCTTGCCACAGAAGACCTCTAAAAATGGATAAGGCAACTTTTAGTTTGGATGCTCCACTAATCTTGAATAAAGAAATAATAACAGAAATCTGTAACCTTTGGTTGCTATAAAACAAATTAAAACTGTATTTGTTAAGCGTGGTCTTTGACTTTGCCATCTAAACATTAGTAGTTAATATAAATTATTGTAACATTTAATTTTTATTCTTTTTAACTTGCCATCTTGGCTCTATGCCACTGCAGTGTACTTTCTTTCTTATGTACAGCACTTTGTCTCATTATTATATTATCTGAACACTAAGATGTGCTGTATAAACTTGCCCTTCCTTGCATTACCTTACCTAGCTGTACTTCATTTACTATCAGTTGGAAATAGTAAGGCCTTCTTTTGTAACATAGTATAAACTAGAAAAAAAAAACATTTAGGTGTATTTGTTCTTGGTAAAATAAGACCAAAGTACCTAATAAAACCATTTAATTTAAATTTTAGGAATAAGTAAACAATTGCAATATGAATACATGAATACATTGTGAAGTGCAGGGATGTCTTAAGAAAATTAACTCCAGGCTCTGATATCTTCATTGCGTCTGGTAATATTAAATAAATGAATATTCTGATCTTGTATAAATTGACTGATTCAACCAGCAAAAAAATGTAATAAAGTAATACAAGACAGGATTCTTTGCAAGACTTACCAGTTGTAGAAACCAAACTTGAATAATCTTCTTTCTGTTTGATGCTGGGATGGTTCACTTTTAAATGCTTTTCATTGTTCATCTCTAAAATGTCACCAATGGTGTTCAGCAAGCCATTGATGTTCTTGTAATCTAAAATATGTGAGTTCTTTTGGCATCTTCTGATCAGTTCCTCTAAGGGTTCATTTGTAATTGGTACCCTCTGTGTTAATTTCAGTTTTAGAACCAACGAATGATTGAATGACTGATCACTAAAGAGTTCAAGAATCCTGTAGAAACTCTTCTTTTTTTCCTCCATGAAGCTTTCCATCTGAACAACCAGTAAGAACAAGTGAGGCCCAGGATCAGAGAGCCTCACACAATGATCTATGTGTTCTTTAAGTCTTTCTTCGGGCATCTTCAGAAAAAGCAGATCTGGAGTGTTTATCAGAACTACTTTTGTCTTCTGGATAGTTGTAGTGTGTTTACAGGAGAAATTTGGGTTTTCCTCTGTTTTGAAGGCAACTGTCCCCATAATAATATTTGCGATTTCACACCTTGTTGACCAGCTCTCCCCCAGCAGAATAAGCCGAACTTCTGCCACTGAAAAGAAATCACATGAGAAGTTACCATAACTGATCAACTCAATCAAAATAAACTCAGTTGACCAAGTGTGATGGATCAGGAAATCTGGATTTGTGTAAAAGACAGAAACAGTGCCACAGTAAGTAGTATTAAGTTAATATGAAATGGCCGTTTTTTACATTTATTAAAAGCACTCTCTTCTCTGTTGTCCCATCTGTAGATCACTAAAATAAGATTGTTCCTGAGCAAAATCACATTCCTAGACTGAACTGTAATAATATATTTTCTAAATTACATTTTTGCAGCAGAAACTGAATTTCAGAAAGTAAAAATTGATACTAGTTAGAATAAAGTTTTATATATCTAGATTGTTAACACATTTTAAGTGGCTGTTTTGACATTTATCAACTTGGCTGAATATGTATCTATGATATCTAAAATACTTTTCTCCATAGTCAAAATAATACAAATGGAGACCAGTAACCATACAAATAGGGGGAGCAGAAATTAATTTCTAGACATACAAAATGTTTATTCTAGACTTGAAGATTGTCATTTTGTTTAAAATGGTTATTTTGACAAGGATAAAAAGTTTTTTTTTTTTTTTTTATCAGGAATACATATTCAGTAAAACAAATACATATCAAAATGTCTTGTCATGTTGTGACCATGATAACATTACTGAGTTATTTCTTAAATGGTAGTGGTTCAACGTATCTATTTAGGTGAAATCATCTGGCAGCAGGAGATGATGAAGAATAAAAATGTTCTAATAGATGGAACCTGTTCATCATGTAATGGGTTCTAACTTTGATTCTGTCTTTCATCACACAGTAAATAGTAAGTGGCTATTTGTGGACGCTTCAGATGTTATAGCGGTTATCAGTCCCATAGAAGGGCTTCAGATTTTGCCAGTAAAACTCAGTAGGTTGTTATTAATCTTAACCCTAACCCTAAAGTAATTCCTTTTCTCCCTATAGAATTAATTATTCTGTGTAAGTGTAATCTAAGAGTAATTTTAGTAAATCATCATGTGCTGTAAAAATAAAATGATATGCATGTTGCTCATATTAAACAAATCAAACATAAATAAATCTCATATCCTGTCAACTGAGTTTTAGAATCATCTCCCTAAAAATAAAGTCAAACGAACATGCAATATTTGTTTTTAAAACTTATGACCTAGTGATTTTTTTTTTAATGCACAAAAATACGACAACAATCTGACAACATCAGGACAACAATATGATTGGCTGTAAGGAGAGAGGAGACAGAGGACACTCTGAGTTTACTTAAAACATGCTACCAAACAGGTTAGCTGTGGGGAAAATGTTACTATGGTGACTGAAACAGAGGTTGAGTAAACTCTATATCTGAAATGGAAAAGACACAGTTTACCTGATTTTAGGTTTAGAAAACTTAAAGAGTTTACAGAAAACCTCCTTCATGAAACAGACCCCTGAAACACGTGAGCTAAGAGTGTCCAGAGAGATAAAGTGTATTTAATTTGTTGAAAACTTTGAATGAATTTGTTTATTGCCTCTCTGACATTTATAATTCATGCAAATATTTTGGAGTGAACACAATATGGAGTGTTTCTAAACTTACTTTTGGGAGGGAGAAGGCGCTTGCTGCTCCTCCGTCTCATTTGTGGTATTTTGTCTGGAACAGAAGGAATGAAAAACTAATTATTAACATATTTAAACTATCATTTGCTGATGTGATAGTTAGAAAAAAACTTCAAAGGTGGTTAATGTAAATCATCTGTACTTAAAATAGTCTGTGTGTCGTGAGTGGGGGCACTAGGGTTTAGATATTACAGGCTAACAATGGAACCAAACGACTCATTCATCGGTTTTCATTTGCATGTTTCCAAGCAATACAAGGCCTTGTCTCTATAAAGACTCAAACTCACTGCAGATCCAGACATTTGAATTGAGAAAGCTTCCTGGAGAGGTAGCGAAAGGTCTTCAAATCTTGGAAACCAAGTCCAGCGGATATTTTTTTGAACTTTTACGGAAAGAGGGGAGCAGACTGGGCTACTGTACCATACTGAGATGCACTGGCATTCACGCGGAACAGTATTGGCACATGTGTTAGAATTACACCAAAAAAAAAGGAGAATTACACAAGTCTATTAGGGAGTTCTTACTTCTCCTAAAGTGCCCAGAGCTGGCTGCACTCTTCTTTTTTTTTTCCTTTTTTAACAGTGTGTGGCGATATGGCAATAAAATAATTGTCTTGATGCCAAAATGAGCCCAACAGATTTTGGATGAAATAGCGGCTACCATTCATTCATCCTGTCCGCTGAACTGCTGCTAGTTTTACTCACATGCCTGGAAGATGTCTAGAGCTGCTACCACAGATGATCTAGCTCTAGAAATGGAATTGAACAATTCAGATTAGCTAGCCGAAATAGAAGGGGTAGAACGTAGCCGCCTGACTGTTACAACTCCAGTCATGCGTGCAGATGTCGTCATACACACTCCGCTTTGTTTTTAAAAAATATAAAAAATATACCCGCGGATGTGTGGGGGACAGTGATTCGCCTACATGTTATGCATGCTGGCGTACCATAAAGAATAAATTATAAACAGTTTAGTTTGGGTCTTCAAGTCCTTGCCCATAGGAAGACTTTACTTGGACATAACCTAACTGAATATCTTCAGAACGGCTCCAAATGACACTAAACTCATATGGGTGAGTAGAACCTGATGTATTAATATGAAATCAAGGGCCTAATGTAAAAAAAAAATGGCGTTACCCTTTAAGGACCTGGAACCAAGCACCTGTAGCTGTTTGTGAAATTGCACTTGTGCATGTAAAGTTTATCCACAGATAAAATGCTCAATAGTGGTTGTGGCTGTGAGGCCAGCGCCGGGAGACCCAAAGCCCCAGACGCCCAAAGGAACCCCAAGAGCGAAGGCGCTAAGGAGGGGCCAGCCCAGGAAATCCGACCCACACCAAGGGAGGAGGAGAGACAGCCCTGAGGAAGTCCCCCAGCCACCGCAACAAAGGAGCCTCAGGAGCCGCAAGGATGAGTCCCCGGGCTCCGCCGGCAGCCAGTCACCCCAAAGTGAATCTGGCCATGGGCCCCAGGTATCCAAGGCCCCAGGGGTGCCCCAATCTCGGGCTCCGGCTGGCCAAGCCCTACTGAGAAGCTGCCAGGAATAAGTCAGTACCGACCCGGGCATCCACCCCCAAACCCTGAGCTCCACCAGTGCACCGGCGAGCCCAGGCACCAGCCAGCGGAGAGAGAGCAGGGTGGGGGAAATTGGCTCCACACTTGACGGAGACTTGAGATGTGTTTGGGAGAGGGGGCAGTTCAGACCCCAACCTGGAAAAAAAATAAAACCCAGTCTCAATCATGCCTTCCCACCCTAGTGCCTCCGCTCACACCACACAGACTCTGTAAGCAGCAGTAATGAGACAACAAAACGAGGACACACATTCACACATAACACTCATATCCAACGATCCCAAGACCAAGGACCCCACGGCACCGGTAGTCGGTCCCGGGGTTATCGGATGATCCGATAAGTGAACCTAAAAATCGCCACCGCTACACCTACCCATCTGGTTCCTGCTTCGGGCCCAGCTCCCCATCCCGCACCCAGACCAGATCACCCCCAGCAAAAGCCACAGGATTTCCACAGGCCACCCAACCAGAGCTCCCCCACCCCCCCTAAATAATTCTCCCAGCCACTTCCTCCCCTCAATTTATTACACACCCCTCCCTCCATCCCCCTTTGGGGAGAGCAACACTTTTTATCAACAATGTTTGGATCACCAAACTTGTATATCTTGCTGACATTTTTGCTGAGCTGAATAAACTTAACAGTTCTAAGCAAGGTCGCAGCACACATGCCTTTCAGCTGTATGACAGGATGAAAGGCTTCATAAAAAATTAAAAAAATCAGAAAACGGAAGGAACGAGGGCATATTTTCCATGTTTACATCAATGGATGAGCTGGGAGATTCTTCTGAGCTCTCATGCCCTTTAACACATGTGATTCTTGAGCACTTGGAGGCACTCCATGGGCAATTTAGGAACTAATTTTTTGAGGCCGACTCCTGGCGCAGGGACAAGACATGAATACAGTTTCCATTCAGAGACAATGCAGCAGACGGCGAAGGACTGACCGTGACATGGATCAGGATCAGCTCATGGAACTGTCCACTGACAGCATCAGAAACTTATATGAAACTTATCCACTCACCCAGTTTTGGATATCTTGCCATAAAAACTTTCCACAACAAAACCACAGCAAAAGCCATGATGAGCCTGTTGCCCTTTGCTACAACATATTTTTGTGAAGGTGGATTTTCCTTAATCACCTACCTGAAAAACAAATACAGGTCAAGAATGCAGCCTGAGGCTGATGTGACTCTCTGCCTGACAACATCCATACATCCAAGGTTAGATAGGTTGTGTGCTACTCATCAGGGTCAGATATCTCACTAATGTGGGAGTATGTATTCCATCCATAGATGGTTTGAGGATTCACTGCCCATACTACATATATGTTTAAAATTAAAACATGAATCTGTCAGTTGTGTTAATAGTATAGCATTGCATGCAATATGACAGGTATGTTTATGCATGCCAGGGGCACTAAAAAGTATCACTAATTTTCATTTCCACATTTATGTTTTTAAAATGTCAATTTGAGTAGCTTTAATGCATGATTACATGCAATTCACAAACATTGTTGATCTTGGCAGGTATCAGTTTATTTTGTTTTTATATGTTTATAAATGGCCGTGGCATGGCCACCCTACTACTGTACCTCGCAATTTTAAAATAAAAACATGAATATATGAACTTGTGTATTATTTGAGTGTCTTGGTATTGAATGCCCAATAACAAGGTACATTTACACATTGCAATATAAGACTAGTTTAATATAACACAATTTTATAAAATATATGTAATTAGGGGTAATCAGTTTGGAGGTCCTCGGCCTTGAAAATGTTGAAGACCCCTGGTTTAGTAGTATTGATACAATGGCACAGCAGAAAGTAACATCTTATCAATGTAGAAGTACAGCAATGTAATAAAATGTTCTACAAGTCAGGAGTGGCTCCAGTCAAAGTTTGATTTATAGCCATAAAAGCACCTCATATCAATATAACCATAGTGTGGTGGAGACACTTGATTTGTTGTAATATCTAAAGGAACTTTTATTGTTCAGCAAAATGGTTGGAGACGTGTCTGACAGGAAGTTTTTTTGTAGCTTCAGTAGTATCCTTATAATGCAGGATATTTTTGAAAAAAAAATAGTGACATTTTTATCTATCATCTATTGTACAGTTACAGACAATCTAGATAGATGGGTATACAGGCAGACAGACTAACAGATTATTTCATGGGAATAACATTAATATCAAATACATTAATAACAATCATAGTTTATCTTGTGGACTCACCAGATAATCCTGTAGCCATGGTGTTAAATCAGCAGTTCACAGTTTTAGATTCAGAATTTACCTGAAATATACAGATGAAATAATGGAAATTCCAACAGTGAAAATATGGACCAAATCGTTCTGAAAATGATAATACAAACATTGAGACATTTATTGTTTTCTGTTAGACTATAATACTTTTTAAAAGTAGGAGTTTAAAATGCCACAATTGTGTCAAATAAACTGTAAATTTAGAAGAAACTGTTCAACATCTTAGCTCATCTTCCTTCTGCAGGTTCTACCTGTTTCAGAGGCTGGTTTGATTCAAATAATTAACACATCCCTCATGTGGGTTGTTTTACCCGAGGCCTTAAACAACAGTAAATTTCAAACCATTGTTGAAAAACAGAAGCTTGGACAAATTCATCCTGCAGAACTATAGGGCAATCTCACATCTCCCCTTCATCAGTAAAATTATGAAAAAGTTGTGTTTCAACAGTTAAATGCCTTCTGAACAATGACAGTTTCACGAAGCAGGTTTAACAAACTCAGATTTAAATGCCCAACTCTAAATTGATCTAGCCTAAGGTCGATTTCACAATGGCTGCTCTGAATTAGTTTAATCAACTCTAAGTTGCTCCACTCAGAGTTGAGCAGGTGTATAGCAAGTATGAAAAGCCATTATCCGCCCAGATCTGAAGAGTCACCACATGGAACAGGAAGTGCCTATTTCACTCCTCTGGAACTAGAGATTTTAATGAAGAAATGAAAAAGGAAAATGTGTTTAAAAGACAGAGAAATAGTGCTACATCTGCAAAGGAGGGGACCCAGGATCAACCCTTGGGGAACCCCACATATGATTTTTGTCATCTCTGATGTAAAGTTGCCTACTGATACAAAAAAGTCCCTGTACTTTAAGTAGGATTAAACCAGTTGAGAGCTGTACCAGAGAGGCCGACCCAGTTTTCCAGGCGCTCTAACAGGATGGAGTGATCTACAGTATTGAATGCTGCACTGAGGTCCAATAGTACCAGCACTGTGGTTCTTCCGCAGTCTGTATTTATATGGATGTCATTAAACACCTTGATAAGGGCGGTCTCTGTACTGTGGAGAGCACGGAAACCTGACTGGAACACGTCAAAGCGGCTGGTCATATCTAAGAAAGTGTTTAATTTTTGAAACACAGCTTTTTCAATAATCTTACTGATAGAGGGGAGGTTTGATATGGGCCTGTAGTTCTGGAGTAGTAGTTTGTCTTAATTGTTCTTTTTCAGCAGTGGTTTGATTTTTGCTGTTTTTAGGGACTGTGGGAAAAAACCTGACAGAAGAGACGTGTTTATTATCAGAGTCAAATCAGACGTTATGACAGGCAAAACTTTCTTTAAAAAAGCTGTGGGTAGAAGATCAAGTCAGCAGGAGGAGGAAATTAGCTGCTGAATGATTTCCTCTAAGCTTTTGTAGTTTATTTGGCTGAATTGGGACATTTGGTCAAGATCAATTCCAGTTGGAGACAAGCTAACAAAATGTACAATAAAGGAATGGTTTTAAACATACAAGGTTCCCATTCCAAAGTAAACACGTTCTGATCTACTATGAATTATGCATTAAACACAAATCTATTAAATCTTCATTGCTGCAAAAAAGCAAATAAAAGCATTATTCTTTCTACTTTGGCAGTTTTGGCTTTATTTCTGTGAATTTATCCCTCGGTTACCACTGCTTGGGGTCAATGAAGATTTAAATTCACAGGGTTTTGATTTAAAAAAAATTATAGGGGGAACCTGCATAGTTGCCTAGTAATACCATGGCAATCCAGACCTCAACCGAATGAATATGCTAACCAAAATGTTTTAAAGGAAACAGAGAAAAAGTTGTATTGACACTACAAGGAAACATTTAAATGATATTTAAATAGATAGAAACAAGAACTATGCAAGAGAAATATTCAATATCTATATAACTTTCCATTGGGCTCTTTATCTAAAAATAAACAGAAATGAATTAAATATTTTATTTGGATATAATTTAGGGATTATATGATTAGTATCACCTCTTGTGAGCTATATTTTTATGTATTTATAGTAGAATTTATTATTGCAACAATGTCTTTGTAGGTTTACCTAAAAAGTCCATCAGACAGCTGCAGCTGGTCCAAAACGCTGCTGCCCTTGTCCTCACTAGAGCTAAGAAATTAGATCAAATCAGCCCGGTTCTGAAGTCCTTATACTGGCTCCTTATAGCTCACAGAATGCACTTTAAATTCTTCTGTTGGTCTATAAATCACTGGATAGATCAGCAACATCATAAATAACAAATCTGTTATCAGTGGATCAACTTCCCAGACCACTCAAGTCTCCTAGTTCCAGCCTAGTCTGTCCACCCAGAACTAGAACCTAACATGGAGAAGCAACATTTAGTTCCTATGCTCCACTGACCTGGAACAAACTCCAAGAAGACTGGAAAAGAGCTTAAAACCTGAGTTTTTTTAGGTCAAAGTTAGAAACCCATTTGTTTAGAGCTGCCTTTGACTGTTGAAGTTAAACTGATAACTGAGGTATTATTATAAGGTTGTGGTCCAATTGTTTTATTTGTTTTACTACCTGATTTTATCATGTTTTAATCTTCATTTGATTTTACTCTGATTTTATTCAACATCTATATTACTGTCTATGTCATGTAAAGCACTTTAAGTTATCATTGTACTGAATTCGGCTTTACGAATGAACTTGCCTTGCTTTGCCTTGCAAAGGAGCTCGAGTGAAGCTTGGACACTAAAAGGGGCTAGGATGAAGCCAAGAGGCTGCAAAGCAATTCTATAATAATTTTGATACCATGAAAGGGCTCCTGGTGTACATCTTGAGTGAAGCTTGGAGATAAAAAAAGAAGCTCAGATGAGACCAAAAAGGCCTAAAAAAACAGATAGACTGGACAAGAGAAGTCTGGAGACCACAAAGGGGTTGTGGAGAACACTGGGGACACACAGATATGGAGCAGGCTTACGGAGGCCCTGTGAAGGCGATGCAGGCCTGGGCTGTGGTTAGGTTGCAAAGAGTAGATTTAGCCACTGTCATGAAGAATGATGACGATGTCTCTGGAACTTGGACTGGAAATGAGGAGATGCAGGCTGGGGATGTGTCAACGCATGGCTGGGTCAGCTGTCGTCATTTATGCTGGCATCTTCTCTGCATTAACAATATCCTGCTCTCAGGAAGGAGAGAAGAGGTTGAGCCATGAGGACCAGTTCTGGAAGGAAAAATGGACAGCCATGAACCCTAAAATGGCCTCCTAATCCAAAGCTTGGCATGAGTTCTTGTCCACCTTCTGACTGAGGTAATGGAAGATGGTGGTTCTATCTATGCCTGGTAACTTGCCCCTTTGAATTTTTAGTTCCATTTACAATATTTGGGGCATTGAATGCCTGAAGTAGAAGCAAGATATAAGTAGGTGCATGTTGGTGAAGGAATATTTAATGAAAAGGATACAATACAGGAAAACCAGGGAGATTCAAGCAACAGGGTAACAATAGGAAAAGAAAATGCAAAAAGAGAAAATACAGACTTAAATACAACAATCAAAAACAGAAAACCCTAACAGGTGCAGATCATGACAATATTTTTTTCTCAGATCATCTTTTAGGACTCTTAGCTGTCGTCTTAGGGTAGCGAACAGTAGCCATGCAGCCATGAGGCATTGCATTCGAGTACAAGAGTTGATGCAATCAACCGGTTTTCCTTAGATAGAAAACATTGAAGCAATTTGACTGGATGATCTGGTGAACTATAAAGTGCCTTGAGATGACGTGTTGTGAATTAATGTATATTCAACTCAGTTTATATAAATACACTGAATTTAAATGAATTAATTAAAGTGAAATAGGCTTAAACTCTGTTTAGTACAATTTCTAAAGGAAAAATGTCAAAGCTGGTCTACTACTCTCCTATCGTTTTTATTGCAATCTCTTTTACTGCAACACAGTAAGGGTTTATAATTACTTCATCTGAACTTTGGACCTTAGACTTTTGAATCACAAGAAAAGTTTTATTTTTTAACAGATCTACATGTTCAGATTTATTAGACAATTTCACAAAGCAACCATCTAGAGATCAAACCTATGGAGGATAGAATAAAAGCAGAGCCAAGACTTGAGACACAAGGTGTTTGTAAAGATAGCAGATAATCCTTTACCATCAGCTATTTATATGAGTGAACCGTTAGCTTTATATTACCTGTTAAATATCTTTTATTAATTAAAACATGTTTTCATTCATTTTACGTACCTTACATGCTGCATCATCCCTACTTCATGCTCCTATATCCATGCTGGAATGAAATCACTGCTGCTATCCACCTTTGACACCCTCCACCCACCTAAATGACACGAGTTAATGTTAAAACTTGAACCCTTCAGGATTACATGCTGAAATTCCATGATACGTTGCCAAGGGGTGTAAATACATAAATTACCAGGAAGTACTAAAGGACACTCAAAAATGGGACAATACACAACAGGCATGTGAAGGAACAATGATGCATAAATAGAAGAAATTAATAGGGGATATACCTACATTTTCTTTGACTGAATCCAAATAGAACTGAAATAATCATTTTCAACCAACGTAACAGTGTTTAAAAGTTAAAACATAGCTTCAATTAATCCAGTTAAAAAGCACCAAGCAGACTCTAAATCTGGATGTAGTGATGGACTCTGAACCTTCAGAGCCTCTTAAAAACCATGTTTTCCTTTCCTCTTTGTACATAGTAGTTCAGTTTAGTTTCACAAAGTTGTAGTCGAGTTTTTTTTTTTTACTGAAATATGTTTGACTTGGAGCAGAATGATGTTTGTTAATAAAATCTTACATTTTGAATAGAAGTTATGATTAATTTATTTCACGTATTTGCAGAATTATTTGAGCTTGATTTACGCTTTCATCTGGTATTATAACACACAGCCTGTAGGGCGTGTATTCATAAATAATAGGCCAAATAAAATGTTTAGCTACTGTGGCTAATAAATATATTAAAGTTCTACAGCAACCAATTTTAGTGTTTGAGGTAGGGCATTCACTAAAAAGTTGACTTACATCTGGACAACACAAAAGTTATACCCCCATGGCGATGTGTGTGCGGCATGCAAACCTGGTTTCTTATTGGCTTATTCCATGGGTTTAGTAGAGCACACACTACAGTCAGCAAAAATAAAAAAAAATGGATTGGACCTACCTGATATAACCAAGATCAATGCAGCAAGATACATTCTAAGAAATTTTCTACTGCAACTCCTCTCCCCGAGCACCAACTTAATGTGATTATGTCTTGAAATGTTTTGGACATACAAGACAGATGATTTAAATGAGCAGTGAAGTAAACAATTCTTGATTAAAGGGGAAAACAATCACTAAACAAATGGGATAGTTTTGGGGTTTCAGTTCCCAACTATCTACAATTCAGTTCTGAAACTCATTCCAGAGAAATGCCATAATTCAAATGGGCTAAAACACAAAACAAAAGACTCTAAGAACCCAGGAGAATGATGGGTTGGTCTTCGATTTGCATCTGACGTGGGATGTGCTTAGGAGGATGGGCCTCCATTGTGCCAAAACACATCAGTGCTTTGAGTAGGTGTGGAAATGTCCTCAGAAAAAATAAACGAAAGTCTGGTTGCCTCTAAATTAGCCCTGTTTATTTGTTTTAATAGCCCTACTGACAGAGAATTTACAAGTTCTAATTTTAAATATCTGCTAATGCTGATTCCCCCAAACAAAAACATGTTTATTTTTTCCTGCTGCTGGATATGATGATACTCTGTAGACTGGGTATAACGTCATGAACCACAGAATGATCCTTTCATATCTACAGTCATTTCATTGTTATTGGGAGGCAAAATTATGGTAGATACGTTTTTTTTTTTTAAACAGAAGCTCCACATCCAGCATTAAAAGTTTAACTTTCAGGTGATTAATGTAATTATTCATAGCAAATTCAATTAGCTTAACACTAGCTAAATTCCAAGCTTTAGAATCAACTTGTTTATACCAAACATTTAAACTAAAACTTAAAATATAATTTAAACTTAACATTTAAAATATATTTTTATACTGGAGATGGTTTGTAATTATTTGGTTTAATTGGAACCAAGTACTGCTTACAGGCACAGAAAACTGTTGTCTTTGTTACACTGGATTCTTGGTGTTAATAATCCAGTTTATGTTCTGATGTTTGATGGGAGTGTCTGCATTAATTACTCTGCCTCCCCAACAATCAGCATCACTTTTTTCAGGTGTGTCAGCTTTCAAACTCTCCAGCGAAGCTTTGGAGCCAGCTCCTGCTTTTATCCGTCAGTTTTAATATTTATCTGTAAAACTATACAATTTTAACAGAGACTAGAAAGGAACTGACATCTGAAATCTGGACTGAATGTAAAAAACCTGCAGTTTGGGAGGAAGGAGATCAGAAAAGGTAAAAATTGAAAATGAACTCAGAGACTGAACTTTCAGCATTGATTGATTTAGTCCTGCTCAGTTCAACTTAATTAAAAAAAAAAACAACAGAGCTGCATTTTAGAGAAGAGATGTTCTTGGTTAATGGAGCCATAGATTGTTTCTTATATTTTACTAAAAACCTAAACAAAGTAATAAAGTTTAAAAAAAATAAAAAAAATTAAGGTAAATGAGGATTTAGATCAGTTAGATTGTTATAAGCCAACATATATATATATATATATATATATATATATATATATATATATATATATATATATATATATTATTTTTTTTATTTTTTTTTTCTCTCTGCTTTAATGGTTTTAACATTTTTGTTCAAAGGTTTCAACGTTTATATGCCCAGGTAAAAAAAAATATTTAATGGACACCCCTTATGAGTAACCTAGATCAAATTAACATCTGAGTGTTTTCCACTCCTCAGATTATATTAAGTAAGGAAAGGACGTTAATATTTAAAAGGCAACATTAAAAGTAAAAAACAAAAAAAAACAAAAGTCTGATTTATAATAAGAGATGGATTTAGATCAAGTAAACCTGGGCCTTCAGTTTCTACTGCTTCAGGCAGCTTGGAGCTCAACTTTCGCTGACATGCTGGTGGCAGATGGTCGAAGCTCTAAACTTTGATAGAGGAGAGAAACTGTGTAGAACTGAAACTTTAAACTGATTTTTATTTTTTATTGTACAGCATAAGAGCATAGATTTTTTTTTCTTGGAATGACTGCATGCACAGTTTAGACAAAGAAAGCTAAAATCTACAAATGACTCGGTCTGAGAGTTTGAATATCTGCACATTTTATTACAGAAGATTTGTAGTTTAAAATACTGTAGTGTAAAAAGCAGTAAATATTAGTTTTGACTAAATTTAAAACATTGTAAATTTGGGCCTCATGTGTGTGAGTTTTACAGTTCTTAAATCTTTCCTGATTTTCAGATAAATTATGTTCTTACTATCTATATATATATATATATATATACTCTGTTTGCACAGCTAAAATGACAACACTGCAAAAAAAAATTTTCTGGTTGAAAGAAAAATTTCCTTTCAATTGAGCTGATAAATAAAATCTGCAAATCAATTAATATTTGGTCTTATAAGTACCTGCATTAAACTGGACTTAAACTAAGTGCTTAATATATTTTTTTCTTGTTTAAGTGCAAATAACTTATCCCACTGATATATTGTTTTACTTGATTATTCAAATAAAGGGCAAATAAGCATATTTTAAGAAAAAAAGTACTTTTTGCAGTGCAGCTCTTCTCTAAAATTTCTGAATTAATTGAAACGTTGCTTCCAGTTGAACTTCGAAGGTGAAAACATGTTAATGATTTTTTTCGTTTGTTTTTATTCATTTGCGTCTCAAATTGATCTCTAATGGAAACAGGGCTCTGCATAATCTCTGAGAGGATATGTTGGTGTCGGAGGAGTGGAGGTGATTCCTGCTCAGTGTTTCTACGTTCAACAGGCCGCAGTGTTTTGCGTTTTATTTCCCTGTGTAAATAATATGGACTATGCAAATGTCTGCTCCGGCTAGATTATAGCATGTGTTCAGTTGGGTGGTTCTCTGCAACTCAGAACAGAATCCAGTTTTACGGAAACGTATGCAAAGCAGTGGAAGTTTGCAGCAGCTCAGTTACAGAGAGCTGGTGTGTCAGAAAGAAGAACAGATACTGACCAAGATGGAGGTAGGATGGAGCTCTGGCTTTCAGAGAAACTCTTTTAGATACAGACTTTTTATGTAATGAATGTTTAAAGGAGCTGCTGTCAAATTTGATCACTGCTTTGGTTGAATTTGTTGTTGTAGAGCTTTTCCTCACAACTTTTCATAGCAGGAACAGGACAGCAGAGTGATCTTATTTCCTGGTCTGCATTAATATGCAGCCATTATAGATACATTTTCAATATGTGAGAAACTGACATTTTCAGCCAAACATTTGGATTTTCAGCAGAGTAAAGTTTTTTTTTTTTTTTTTTTGTATTTGTTATTTTGAATGTTTTTCGAATAGAATAAAATGTTCTTGCAGATATAGATCCCAGCCCTTCCAGCTGGTTGGTAATGGCTAGGAGTTTTTCTCAAACTACTGATGTTTCTTTCCCGGTCAATAGATCCAGTCTAACACTCCAAACTGTTAATGTTTGATTTCTTTTTTGCTTTGCAGCAAAATATCAGTTTTGTCTTAATCTAATTCTGTCTGGTTTGAAATTAGCTTCTGGCTGACATTCAGGGTGTCACTGGTTTGGTTTTTATTGGTTCCAACTTGAGGAAACATGTTAATGAAAGTTTGCTGTTGGATATCCAGTGACGTGCAAACAGCTCTGAACTTGTAGGAGCTTTTGCTGGACCTCACTTAGCCTGATCTGTAAGGCAGGAGGGAGGAGAAGTATTCAGTGCAGCGTTGCAGTAAATCATAGGTTTTGGACCTCATTAAACCAAAGGAAGTTAAGGTGGATCAGGAATACAGATCATGCTTCATTTTTTTCCATATAGAAGATAAACTGCTACATGGTTCCAGAAGGATTTTATTAAATGAGTTGCATTTGTATGGATACCTGAAATTTGATTCTTACTAATCGAAAACCCTGAAGGTTATCCTAAAGCTCCAATGGGTATAAATGTGTATAAGAATAACCCCATATCTGAGCTGTAATCAGGCGGGGACTGGAGCATCTGAAAGTCAGGAGAAACTGTTGGCAAGGGAAGTAGATTCAAAAGATGCTTTAGTTGTATTTAATAGAATTTTCAGTATTTAGTCCTTTTCAGGCATCACCTTTGCTCTGTGATACAGGGTTACCACCTGCTGCTGTGACATTTTCCCTTCACTTTCTCTTTATCCTCTTGGATGAAACATGCGGTTTTCTTTCAGGAAAAAAAACTCACTGATGTCCTTTAAAAACAGTGACTTTCAGCAAAACCACAGTTGTGACAATGGTTTCCTTTATCCTTTCCTCCATCCATCATCTATATCCGCTGCTCCTTGCTAACCATCATCATCTAAACAAATTATTCTACCTGGGTTTAATTTGATAAATTCCTGGGTGCTGAGCTTGTTTGGCTCACTTGGGTTTAACGAGTTTCCTAAAAATATTTGTTCCTATCTTAAGTCTATTTTCTTGAAACATGTCAAATGTTATCCAGAAGGGGAGCGGGGCTGAGCCGGTAAAGATGGAGCTGGAGGCAGTGAAATATGAAGGTTTCCAGTCACAAAACCACCTTAGCAGCAAGAATCCAATTAATGTTCTTCATGTTTCCTTCATGTTTAACTGAAACCTTTTACAGAAAACCTTTTCCTGCTTCCTCTCTCACCAGACGCTCTGTATAGATATGAGATCAGGTGTGTGTTGGAACTGATTCAGGCTCTGATGGTTTCTCTCCTGTTAGTCTCATAGTTACAGTGAGGTTCATTCACTTTTTTCTTTTTTTTCTTTCATTTAGTTTTAAAGACGCCATCATGGAGTGAAGATTGAAGCTGTTTGAGTTTTCTGTGATCCTCCACTGATGCTTCCTGTTCCTTTCTGCTGCTAAAGGCTGAACATCCTCATCCATCCACTAGTTCTCCACGGTTCTATCCTCTCTGTCTCAGTGATGAATCCCTATGCAGATGATGCTTATGAAATTCCATGCAGTCCAGCTAACTTCAACTCTTCTGTGGATCAATCTGACCCCCCAGTTATCCAGACCACTCTCAGCTCTCTGTCTGCTTCTTCTGCTGCTGGTTTCCCTCCTGCCCATCATGTCCAAATACCCAGCTCCACGCTGCACCTCCCCGCCTTCAGTCCCACAGAATCTCAATCCACAGAAAACCCCTACGCCCCCCCCACTGCCCTCCACTCCCACCAGGTCTCCATCCCATCCCCAGACGTCCAGCCGTATCCCCCACCGACCGAGTTCTTGGATGAATCGGCTCCAGATCTGGAGTGTGCCATTTGCTTCAGCCAGTTCAACAACGTCTTCCGCTGCCCCAAGATGCTGAACTGCAAACACACCTTCTGCCTGGAATGCCTGGCACGCATGAACGTCAAGTCTTCTGATCCCAACGCCATCCAGTGCCCGCTGTGTCGCGGCCTGACTCCACTGCCCCCAAACGGGCTTCCCAAACTGGCCACCGACTCAGACGTCCTCTCCTACCTGCCGGCTGCCATGCAGAGGGTCTACAGCATCCGCTTCGTCCGCAACAAAGGGAAGCTGCAGGTCAAAAGGTCAGGCTGGGGTCACACATGGTGGTGGGAATGTTTTTGTCTTTTCTATCTCCAAAAATACGGAGTCAACCATTGGCAGCTGAGGATAACATCTAAGAGCTTTGAAGAGTTCAATTACCGAAACTGCTGCTGGAGCCGTGGGGGTTTTCGGGTGCCTGGGCCTTGGGTGGCTGGTGTGCTGTACTTGGTCTGGGTTGTGATTGCCTGGCAGCCATAGGTAGAAGGGGATTATATGTACACTATATTGCCAAAAGTATTTGCTCACCTGCCTTGACTCACATATGAGCTTAAGTGACATCCCGTTCCTAATCCATAGGGTTCAATATGACGTCGGTCCACCCTTTGCAGCTAGAACAGCTTCAACTCTTCTGGGAAGGCTGTCCACAAGGTTTAGGAGTGTGTTTATGGGAATTTTTGACCATTCTTCCAGAAGCGCATTTGTGAGGTCGCACACTGATGTTGGACGAGAAGGCCTGGCTCTCAGTCTCCGCTCTAATTCATCCCAAAGGTGTTCTATCGGGTTGAGGTCAGGACTCTGTGCAGGCCAGTCAAGTTCATCCACACCAGACTCTGTCATCCATGTCTTTATGGACCTTGCTTTGTGCACTGGTGCACAGTCATGTTGGAAGAGGAAGGGGCCAGCTCCAAACTGTTCCCACAAAGTTGGGAGCATGGAATTGTCCAAAATGTCTTGGTATGCTGAAGCATTCAGAGTTCCTTTCACTGGAACTAAGGGGCCAAGCCCAGCTCCTGAAAAACAACCCCACACCATAATCCCCCCTTCACCAAACTTTACACTTGGCACAATGCAGTCAGACAAGTACCGTTCTCCTGGCAACCGCCAAACCCAGACCCGTCCATCAGATTGCCAGATGGAGAAGCGCGATTCGTCACTCCAGAGAACGCGTCTCCACTGCTCTAGAGTCCAGTGGCGGCGTGCTTTACACCACCGCATCCGACGCTTTGCATTGCACTTGGTGATGTATGGCTTGGATGCAGCTGCTCGACCATGGAAACCCATTCCATGAAGCTCTCTGCGCACTGTTCTTGAGCTAATCTGAAGGCCACATGAAGTTTGGAGGTCTGTAGTGATTGACTCTGCAGAAAGTTGGCGACCTCTTCGCACTATGCGCGTCAGCATCCGCTGACCCCGCTCCGTCAGTTTACGTGGCCTACCACTTCGTGGCTGAGTTGCTGTCGTTCCCAAACACTTCCATTTTCTTATAATACAGCTGACAGTTGACTGTGGAATATTTAGGAGCGAGGAAATTTCACGACTGGATTTGTTGCACAGGTGGCATCCTATCACAGTTCCACGCTGGAATTCACTGAGCTCCTGAGAGCGACCCATTCTTTCACAAATGTTTGTAAAAACAGTCTGCATGCCTAGGTGCTTGAATTTATACACCTGTGGCCAGGGAAGTGATTGGAACACCTGATTCCAATAATTTGGATGGGTGAGCAAATACTTTTGGCAATATAGTGTATGTGGATGGCCTGGAACGTTTGTAATTCGCTGGTGGTTGGGTGGGTGCTCCAGAGGATTGGCTAGCTACAACAATCCTCCTGGGTCTGTGCCGCCTAGAGGGATGACCCCAAGTCCCGGGTGAATAGTCTATATATGAGTGTCAGAATATGTTTATGTATGTCTTTGCAGCTGTCTGTCTCTCTGTTGTGTACTTGTATATGTCCGTATGTTTCTAAGGGTGAGATTGGATGAATGTGAAGTTGTTTCTGTCTTCTTGTCAGGTTTGGTCTTTGCCACCCCCAACCACTGAACATTCTAGGTCCTAAGTGTGATTGATTGATGATTGACTTTTATCTCACAGTGGAGAAATTTACTCATTACATCAGCTCAAACAGGCAAAAAGGAGGAGGTGCCAAAAGAGTAAAAGATGCATGGGATATGTGCGGTATAAGCATGCTGATGGTTCTTTAGGTGTGTGGTTGGGTACTTCAGTGCTGTGGTCTCATTGCTGGTGGCTGCCGGGCCAGGCTTTTGCTTCCTGGTCCTGTGGAGTTCCCTGGTGGGTGAGGTGTCCCCAAACTTTGACACCGAGGCTTTCATCCGGGTCAACCTTGGCCATAACCGGCCACTGGCAGACGTCTTGGCTGCCACAGCCCCATGGGATCTCAGAACTATGGTCTCTGGGGTGGGACCCCTTGGGGACTGGGACCCTGTGGGGTTTGGGCGCTCGGTGGCCGGGCTTTGGGTGCTCTTGTCTTCCCTTCTCTGGTGGGTTCATACATCCCAATGTCTCCCCTCCTTGTGTTCCAGTGATCTGGGGTGCCTTTAGATATCTGGCTCCCATCGCCTCTTTTTCAGTAGGGCTACTGTGGAGCTGCCCACAATTGTTGTTGCCTTTTCTTTTTTATCCCCTGTTCTCTGTTTTCTGTCCCTCTCGTGTCATACAGGTGTGGAAGCACACTTCTATGAGTTACTGGATATCTTGTCTATTTTTGCTGTATTGTTTTATTTTCTCTCTTTTCATGCACTCTTTCCTTTCTCATTTATTTCCCATTAAACAATTGGAAATAATTTATAGGGATGAATTAATTAATAAAATGCATTTAAAATCCTTTATAATTAATACCCTCTTGACTTTATCTACAAATAGATATAACATTATACAGGTGCTGGTCATAAAATTAGAATATCATGAAAAAGTAGATTGATTTCAGTAATTCCATTTAAAAAGTGAAACTTGTATATTATATTCATACATTACATACAAACTCATATATTTCAGATGTTTATTTTGTTTAATTTTGATGATTACAAATGACAACAAATGAAAATCTCAAATTCATCATATCAGAAAATTAGAATATTACTGAAGACCAATAAAAACAAAGGATTTATAGAAATGTTGGCCAACTGAAAAGTATGAACATGAAAAGTATGAGCATGTACAGCACTCAGTATTTAGTTGGGCCTCCTTTGGCCTGTATTACTGCAGCAATGCGGCGTGGCATGGAGTCGATCAGTCTGTGGCACTGCTCAGGTGTTATGATAGCCCAGGTTGCTCTAATAGTGGCTTTTAGCTCTTCTGAATTGTTGGGTCTGGTGTATTGCATCTTCTTCTTCACAATACCCCATAGATTTTCTATGGGGTTAAAGTCGGGAGAGTTTGCTGGCCAATTAAGAACAGGGATACCATGGTCCTTCAACCAGGTACTGGTAGCTTTGGCACTGTGTGCAGGTGCCAAGTCCTGTTGGAAAATGAAATCTGCATCTCCAAAAAGTTGGTCAGCTGCAGGAAGCATGAAGTGCTCTAAAACTTCCTGGTATGTGGCTGCGTTGACCCTGGACCTCAGAAAACACAATGGACCAACACCAGCAGATGACATGGCACCCCAAACCATCACTGACTGTGGAAACTTTACACTGGACTTCAAGCAACGTGGATGAAGTGCCTCTCTTCTTTTCCTCCAGACTCTGGGACCTTGATTTCCAAAGGAAATGCAAAATTTACTTTCATCAGAGAACATGACTTTGGACCACTCACCAGCAGTCCAGTCCTGTTTCTCTTTAGCCCAGGCAAGACGCTTCTGACGCTGTCTGTGGTTCAAGAGTGGCTTGACACAAGGAATGCGACAGCAGAAACCCATGTCTTTCATACGTCTGTGTGTGGTGGTTCTTGAAGCACTCACTCCAGCTGCAGTCCACTCTTTGTGAATCTCCCCCACATTTTTGAATGGGTTTTGTTTCACAATCCTCTCCAGGGTGCGGTTATCTCTCTTGCTTGTACACTTTTTTCGACCACATCTTTTCCTTCCCTTCGCCTCTCTATTAATGTGCTTGGACACTGAGCTCTGTGAACAGCCAGCCTCTTTAGCGATGACCTTTTGTGTCTTGCCCTCCTTGTGCAAGGTGTCGATGGTCGTCTTTTGGACAACTGTCAAGTCAGCAGTCTTCCCCATGATTGTGTAGCCTATAGAACTAGACTGAAAGACCATTTAAAGGCTTTTGCAGGTGGTTTGAGTTAATTAGCTGATTAGAGTGTGGCACCAGGGGCCATCAATTTTGAACCTTTTCACAATATTCTAATTTTCTGATATGATGAATTTGAGATTTTCATTTGTTGTCATTTGTAATCATCAAAATTAAACAAAATAAACATCTGAAATATATGAGTTTGTATGTAATGTATGAATATAATATACAAGTTTCACTTTTTAAATGGAATTACTGAAATCAATCTACTTTTTCATGATATTCTAATTTTATGACCAGCACCTGTATAATTATATGTGCTTCTAGGGATTGTCTGTTGCATTTTTAGGGTTAACACGCTAAAATGTTTGGAAACCTTTCATCTAAAATAAGCCATTTGGTGATGTAAACATCCACTCAGAGCAGAAATTACGCTACAAAGTAAGGCTTGATTGGGCCATGAGAAACCAGCTAGTTGGTTTGAGATCATTGTCCAGCTTTATTGATTCCAATTCCAAACATCTAGATGTTTAGTAAGAAGTTGGATCAGTTAGAACCTGGAAGAACAGGCCCCTCAGTATGCTGCTGCCACCAACATGCAGCTCAGATGGTTTTTGGTTTTAAAGCCTCAATCTAAGTCCTCCAAACCAGTTGATTCTCTTCATCATCTCCAAGTAGATCAGTTTTTGCTCTCCCACAACCAGACGTTTTGTCTTGTCCAGAGATAGGAAGTAACGAAGTACAAATACTTTGTTACTGTACTCAAGTAGATTTTTCTGATATTTTTACTTTACTTTACTACTTATTTTTATGGCGACTTTTTACTTCTACTCCTTACATTTTTACACAAATATCTGTACTTTCTACTCCTTACATTTAAAAAAAATTGGCTCGTTACTTTAGTTTTGAATCATTTCAATGGAGTTACCGTTATTATTTTTCACGTCATCAATACCAAATTCAATCTAATTGGATGGGAATCTACGTTGCATTTGACGCACCACTACAAGATGAATGGACAGATTCGGCGGTATTCATTGGCGGCAAATCATTGCAGCTTGGTGGCGGTGGCGTTAGCATAGTAGCATGGACGACGAGATGATTGAAAATGAACACAACGGAGATCTAGTCCTATTGGCAGACATCCATTTAAAATGTAGGCAATGGCATGAAAAAGGTGGTTTTTACTTTTATACTTTAAGTAAATTTACAAGCCTGTACTTTGTTACTTTTACTTGAGTAAACAAGTTTAATCAGTACTTCCACTTTTACCAGAGTATTTTTTAACACAAGTATCTGTACTTTTACTCAAGTACGGAAAGTGAGTACTTTTGCCATCTCTGGTCTTGTCCATTAAGCCTGCTTCAAATTTCCAGTCCAGCGTTGAAGTGTTTCTTAACTGATGTTTGTTTCTTGGTGTCGGCCCCTCGGTCCATGCTGATGTGATTTCTGATATGCTTTAAAATTTGTTCAGGTTCTGGCTGGGGTATTCCTGAACGTGGGTTATTTCTGTATGAGGGGACAGTCTGTCACAGATGGTTGAGTTCTGGACAGATTTGGGTTCTTCCAACAGGACAATGATGGCAAACACACATCCGTTTCCTGAAAGGTTAAATATATTTCATACAGTTAAAATCTGTTTTTATTCCAGGAAATAAAATTTTTTTTTTAAATCCTCTGTCAGAAAAGGTGAATGATGCTGGAGGAGCAAAATGCTGCAGCATTTGATTTGACAGAAAAGTCAGAACACAGATTTAGGATTTGAGTCGCACTCTAGTAAAGTCTTGCAAGTTGAAAATCTAGTTGGATTTCTTGGCTCGTTATAAAAGTACAAACTGCTGTTTAGATTTGCTCCTTTCCAATAGAATTCAACAAATTTTATTGCCTTGTTTTTGATCTTTAAGCTGCATTTTATGTTTCTGTTGCATTTTATTATTTTTAGCCATAGAGCACTTTGTTTTCAGCAGTTAGCCGTTTTAAAGTGCCCTACAAATAAACTTTATGATGATGAACAGAATATGTTTAGTTTAGATGTAAGCCAACCATATTGGATACTAATAGACATTTGTAGTTCTTTTTCAGGTTTTCCTGTTGTTGTTGTTTTTTTTTTTTTTTTCCTACTGGGAGCTTTGAAAACATTGGGGTTGTTGGGGTCTATGCATGTATTTCATAAATATTCCATCCCAGCATTCTGCAATATATCAACCTGAATTGCAAGCTGTAAGTTATTAAGCTTTTAAGAATCCACCAACCTGATCTTTCATGTATTTCTGGGCTCTTTATTCATTTTTAAATGAAAGCATTTTATGAATAGATTAAAACAAAAACGTTTTAAATTATATTTCTACATGGCTTGATCAGGTATGTTCAACTTCTACCTACAAGAAGCAGGATAACAGCCCTCTAGGTCTTAATTCAAAGATGAGGAAATGTAAAGAAAACAAATAATCTGGAAATATATCTTTTATTGAAAGCAGGGCTGAAAACCAGTGATGATCCTGATGGGTTCTTCTTTAAAGGGGATTAATATTTTAGTGCAGCAACTCAGACTGTAGATGAAATAACAAAAAATATACACTGTAGAAAATGTTAATCTAAGTAAGGTATTTTATTCTTGAATTGGGCAGATAAGTGAGACACTTGGCCAATGGAATGAGACAATTTATATCTAAAATAAGAGAAACTACCAGAGTCTTTTATTTCAAGTGTATATTATATATTTATCTTGTTTTAATGGTAAAAAGGCTTGTTCCATTGGCAAATCATCTTGTGTTTTCTACTCAAGTCAAGGGTAAATACACTAATTTTAATGAATTGTTAGGTTCAAAAATGTAGGTTCGTAAAAGAGGAACTGAGTGGACACAGAAGAGGGATTTTTTAACGGCTTCTGCAGAAGGAGAGAGCTACATTCAGCTACATCTACTCTCTGACGGACTTCCTCTGCAGAAGCCTTTTTATTAGCAGATCATAACACATGGGGTGGTTTACAAAATAGTGTTCTTCTGACAAGCAATTGATCAGTTCATAGGACAAAATGCTCCTCTAATTGAATCACAGAAGAGAGTGGTCTCCTGATAACTGTGTTTAGCCTTGCACAAACATCAGCAATTTTCTACCACAGTTGCATGACAGTTTACATTAAACAGAGTGAAGTGTTTCATTTCTCCAATGTTTCATATGTACACACATTAACTTTATAATCATCAATGAATAAACCTAACAAATTGTTTACTCATTTTCAGAACGTTTTTACAGTGTAGTTTTTCCTCTAAAACAACAAAAATCTTGTTTCTTTTCTGCAGGTCCAGCGACGGATTGGGGCGGCAGGGCCAGAGGTCCATCACGTCTGTGAGGAACCGCTCCCTGGATGTGGGACTTCCCAGCCCAAATACAGGGGGCAGTGGCAGGGAGGCAGGGGGGATGGGTGACACTCTTTTCAGGCTGACGGGCCGGCCACTGTGCCGGGCCTTCCTCCTGACCTCTGTGGTGATGATGATGGTTCTCCTGACAGGAATCATAACTTACCTGCTCATCATGGGAAAAGATCAGTGAGTGACCTTACATCACTTCCTGTTTGCTTTTACATTCAATGAGAGGATGAAACCATCAAGAACTTCTTCCTTCTGTATCATAGAACTAATGAATTCATGTTTTAAAGAATGCTGTTACAGTAAAGCTGCACATTTTGTAAAGGGGAGGGTGTAACGGATGGAAATGAGATGGTGGATCAGAAATGGCGGATTTTTTGGGGACCACTTTAGATTCCGATTCAATGTTGGAATTACTTCACCTCATTTGAAACGCAGCACTTTGTTTTCCTGTTTAGGTCTGTCTTAGCACTGGGTTCCTCTTCAAAATGAAAATTCACTGCCGGACTGTTTATTTCTTGCCGAACGAGGCAGAGATTTCCCTTTTAATCAAATGTTATTGACGGAAATCATGCAAACGAGCTGGGCTCTGGCTGTTCTGGAGCGAGGAACAGACAAGAGGCCCACAGAGAACCTGCGGCCGGTTCCTCCGTTTAAACAAATTCTTACCTCAACCTGTACAGTGAGTTTCTCTCTGAGGATCAGTCAGGTAAATTTGCCTGCATGTTAAAGAGTGTCCATGCAACTGTTCACAGCGACTGTTTATTTCTATAAACAAGAGGTCAGTGATGGAACTGCATAGAAAACGGTTCTGTTTGGACTTCTGTCTCCTCTTACTTTGGTTCTCTGAGATATCTATTTTATTCCTGGACAAATGAAGATGTTGCACCTTCAGACTGAACTCAGGGTTTGCACTCTGGGTGATACTTTGTGCTTTCAGACCTCTGCAGGTTGGACTGGCCTGGTACTGCGAGTACAAACACCAGGTTGACCTTTTTTGCATGTTTAATCCTGCTTGATGCAGTTATAGCCAACCTTAAAATAGTACCAAATAAATAAGTGGAAATTTCTCTAAAATAACTGTTTTGAATATCAAATAAGATGTGAAATAAGAAAATGGCTTCATTGTTTGGTTCTAAAAGGGGTTTCTGTTGAAGGCTGGATCTTTAAATACTGTCTGTCTATTCAGTTTTAGTGTTCTTCTGAGGCCCTGGCCTTTTTTACTGTGCAATGGAAAATAATGTTTTATATATTTATGACTCTTTTAGACTAGCTTGCACTGTCACACCTTTTTTGTATTAAATTTGAATAAAGTTCAGGTAAAATCCTCCAGATTCTTTCGTTTGATCATTGATTGATGAAACTTCAGCTTAAGTAAATTTATGTGCTTTTTTATTTTTACATTTTATATATTTTTTTTTTTTTTTATTTAATCATCCTGGTTTTTGAGTTTCCACATATTTTATATTTCAAAATTAAAAACTTCAACCAGCTTTTAAGGTAAATCTCCAGTAGGAGATCTAAGAGTAGGAGCAGCTTGTTCCCATACTAGACTTACATTACATGTACAGCTAGGCTGCCTGGTATGGTATGTAGTTTCTGATTAGTTTGAAACCATTATTGTTGTTTTTTTAGTGTTTCTATAAAATTTTGTAATTTAAGTTGAGCATCAAACACTAATTTGAGATTTCTAATTTATTTAATAAGGTTTCTACAGTAATTTTCTGTCTAAATTGAGTTTCCTAAAGAAGAAGCAAGTGGAGGCTGTTTCTAGAACGTTTAGAACTAACTGGTTTGGAATAAACTATCAGTTTTACAGCTGGTGTCCGTTTTACAAATCATGTTTAACAATCTCAGATTTAAATTGGCAACTCTAAATTGATCTGGCCTAAGGTCGGGACCTTAGGGTTTTTGTTTCTGAGTTTTCTGTTTCACAAAAGCTGGTATGAATTGGTTAAATAATCACTAAGTAGGCCCACTCAGAGTTAAGCTCGTGTTTTACAAGTCTAAAGAGCCATTATCAGTGGAGCCTCAATTCGATGAGTCACCATGACGACAGGAAACAGGAAGTTCCTATGTTATCGCACTGGAACTACAGATTTTAATGAAGAAATGGGGAAGAAAAATTTGTTTTTTTTTTAGGTCCATTACACACATTAGGTTTTAAAAACAAATATCGCATGTCTGTTTGGTGAGGATCTTATCAAAGAATGATCTGCATTTTTCCACAGAGAATTCAATATTTATAGGGCGATGGTGACAGTGAATGAGATTACTTTTCTTTTTATATGAGCGAGATGCAGATCATTTTATTTTTTATATTTACACTACATGAAGAGCTATTGAAATTATTTTCAGGTTCGAGATAAATAGATCCATTAATGCTGCGGGGGGGAAAAAGGAAATACTTTAGGGTTAGGATTAACTCTATAACCTAATGAGCCTCCTGGCACAATCTGAAGGCATGATAGCCCTATGTGAATGATGGCCGCTAATAACCATTGATAACATCCGAATTACGGCTGCCATCAGCCACTAAGTATTTACTGTGTAAAAGAAGAAAAAAATCAACATGAGGAACCCGTGATTATGAACAGGTTCTATAGATTGGAACAACAATTTTAGACTTAATCTTCACCTGCTCCCAGAGGATTTCACCTGAATAGATATATTGATCCGCTACCATTCAACAAATAATCCAATAATATCGTGTTCACAACACACCATGGCAAGCCTTTTGATATGCATTAGTTTTACTGAATTTGTATACCTGATATGTGAAAAAATATTTTTTCTTTTTCTAAATGACCATTTCAAACAACATGACTCGATTCTCCACATCTATAATAAACATTCTCGATGTCTAATAAATTTCAGATTTCCATATTCCTGATATTAAAGGTCAGCATTTGTATATTTTTAACTTTCAGATCTCCATTAATATTCAGTCAAGCTGTATGTCAGGATGTCTGCTTAAAATGTGTATTTTATGCGTAATTTAAACGTGTATGAGCTTGTGGGACATTTTTGGGTTGATGATTGAGTCAAGATCAACTCCCAGATCTACTGCCAGTTTCTGGAAGACACCTTCTTTAAACGGTAAGAAGTTGCCCCTCCTCAGAGTCCTGATACTCAGCTCCAGCCTTCTGACTGACATGCTGGATGTCCCACTAGTGACAATGGGGCAAATGGCGGAGACCAGCCTATCACGACTGTGGCAAGTCCCTCAGATCCAATCGCTCACAGTAACCCACCTACTACTGCTACCGATAATCTTTTGACCAAGGTACATTCAACCCACCACATGTCCAAATATATATAGTTATAGTTGGACACTTAATTCGTAGTGACTCAATACCATCTAGCTAGAGCCAAAGCATGATTCATACTCTCTCTGGTAGACTGCCAAATCCAAATGGTGAGGTTGACTATGATGCGTGGCGAACCCAAGTAGATCTGCTTGTTATTGATTTGTTCCTTTCCGACTCAAAAAAAGTAAGAAACATATTGGAGTGCCTCCTGAAGTGGGAAAAAAGTAGATAGCTATTCACTTCAGTTAAATTAACGGAGATCGCTGGATTTCGCTCAGTTGGCATTTTATAACAACTTTGCAAAGAGAGAACAGGACATCATAAAGCCCTTAAGAATAACAAGGCCCCCTTGTTCACCTGATCTCAACCCCATGGAGAACCTGTGGTCCTTCATGAAATGTGAGAACCTCAGGTAGGGAAAACAGTCCACCTCTCTGAACAGTGTCTGGGAGGCTGTGGTGGCTGCTGCACGCAATGTGATCGCAAACAGATCAAGTCACTGACAGAATCTATGGTGAAGAACGGTGGCTATAGTGGTCACTGATTTGGTTTTTGTTTTTAAATGTTGCAAATGTTTATTTCTGATTTTTGAGTTGTTATATTAGTTTACCCGGTGAAAATAAACAAGTGAGATGGGTAAATATTAGTTTTTTTTATAACGTTTCCTAATAATTCTGCACAGTAGTATTTACCTGCACAAACAGACATCCTCAAAAAAAAAAAACACATCAACTTCAAAAAATATAAAACCTTGATATTAAGGAGTCTTTTAGGTTGTTTGAGAACAAAATTGTGGCCCAATAATAAAAATAATCCTCAAAAATACAACTTGCCTAATAATTCTGCACACAGTGTAAAGCCGATCACTCTTTAATAACATCATCGTCAAACAGACATGCAATGTTTGTTTTTAAAACCTAATGTGGCTAACAGACCTGGTGAATTTTTTTTTTTTTTTTAAGCACAAAACTATGACGTCAATCTCCTGACTAAATGAGGAAATAAAACAGTGTGATTGGCTGTAAGGAGAGCGGAGACAGAGGACACTGAGTTTATCCCTACCAGGTTAGCTCTGGGGAGAATGTTACTACGGCAACAGAAACAGAGGATGAGGAAACTCTTTTTGAAATGGAAAACTTCCCTGATTTCAGGTTTAGAAAACTTTGAGTTTTCAGTAAACCTGCTTTGTGAAACAAAAGGCTGCTCTAAAGCCAAACCGCTGTGGGTGGAGAAGCTAAATCAAATTTACTGCTAATACTTTAGATAAATCTGGTTAAATTTAATTAGGGCTATAATTACTCATTGATTCTAGTTTGAATTACAAGAATCATCACTTATTTTTTCCAAATGCTAATAAATATGTTATTTTTTCACATCACCGAGTTGCGCCTCACGTTAAACTAATGCATATCTATATTTTCTAAACAAACTATGTTTATAGGTATCTTTTGATTTCAATTTTGATCTTTTATTCCTTGTATCTGCAACTATATAACTAAATATAAAATTTCAATGACTGTGTGAATGTACACTTTGGAAATCATAAATTTTTTTTTTACTTATTATACAATTATACTAGAGGGCCAACTTTGGATATGCCTGATTTAGAGCCTTCAATTCTCCCTGTTCTGTTTTGATATTTCTATTTGTTTGAGAGGACAATGAACAATGTAAAAAAAAATCAAGACATAAAAAATAAAAAGATGTGTAATAAGTAACTGTATAATCAGACCCAATGAAAAAGTGTCAAGATAGGTGTTACATTGCCATCATGTGGCCACATTGGACACTGCAGAACATTTGAAATCTAGAAAAAGAATCTGATCAACAAATTTAGAAACTGTAAAAATGTTACTAAACATTAGAGATCATGGATGATTGTAGCTGCTTCCAAACATACCTGTTTATTACATATTTATTTTTCTATCCAAAAGAATGGATGTGTGTTGTGTGAACATGGGTTTTCTCCAGATGCTACAGCTTCCCCATCAGCAAAAAACAACCTAGTTTACATGCATCATCCAGTTCATCTGTGTAAGTTATGTGAGTGTGTGTGTCTTGTACATATAATGACCTATCCATGGAGCAGATCAGCACCAACACAGGGAGGTGCTTTAGTAACTCTAGTTTGTGTCATAATAATAATAATTGAACTTTATTGTCATCTAAAATTTCTTTTGTAGATGACAAAATCTGAAATTTTGAGCATTAGTTGTGTATGCATGATAAAATGTTTTAAATTTGTCCATGAACGCTGGCCATTGTCCTTGATAAGATGGAGGTTTATCAGCTGGCGATACAGGTCTGGATGCATCCACAGATGTTCGTGGGTAGGGGAGGGCTGGTTGGTCAGAGTTGGGTGGGGGGGTTTGGTAGCAGTTCTTCTGGGCTCTTCCCCCATAACAGCCAGGGCAGGTTAAATAAGGGGGAGGTCAAATCCAAGAATAACACTTATTGTTTTGAGAGCAGGCTGCACAGGAATTTTCCATCAGCTGTGAGTCTTTTCTTGCTGGCTTTACATGGCAAATCCAATTTTCCAAATTTGTTAGGCTTTTCCTCCTTGAAGCGAGCATGCACATTCATGATATTATCCCATCTCACCTTTGAGTTCAACCACTGCAGCCAGCCTGCATTAAAATGCACCCAGCATCCGGCTCAGCACACAGTCCTGCTCTTTAACAGCTTTTGTGAATGTGTAACCGCTGCCGGCAGCCAGATCCAAAAGCAAACAACTTCCAATAATAATTAAATTCCTTAAATAGTGAAAATAGAACAACTTAACTCGTCGAAAGGTTATGTTGAATTATTATATGAATATGAAAAATGTAATTCCTTCCTAAAATCAATAAAGGAAAAGAAAATTTTTTCCAAAATGTTTAATACGAATGGTAATTTGAAACTTCATTGATAATTAGAAAGAGTCATGGGATCCAAACTACTTTTTTCTCAGTGGTTTAACAGCTGCTGATTTACAGAAACAAGGCACAATTACTTAATACTGTTAATAAAACAAGACTACAGATATTCATACATCTCAGTCTGCATGGAGAGTGAGATCCACTTCCCCTGACACTCAGGAGGGAAAAAAATAGAATTTACAACATATTATCAGAATACTGGAAGTGTTTCTGATGAAAGCAGCAATTTCTTAAAATCATAAGGTGCAAATAAGCTGTCTTTCTATCTATATACAGGTGCTGGTCATAAAATTTGAATATCATGAAAAAGTAGATTGATTTCAGTAATTCCATTTAAAAAGTGAAACTTGTATATTATATTCATACATTACATACAAACTCATATATTTCAGATGTTTATTTTGTTTAATTTTGATGATTACAAATGACAACAAATGAAAATCTCAAATTCATCATATCAGAAAATTAGAATATTGTGAAAAGGTTCAAAATTGATGGCCCCTGGTGCCACACTCTAATCAGCTAATTAACTCAAACCACCTGCAAAAGCCTTTAAATGGTCTTTCAGTCTAGTTCTATAGGCTACACAATCATGGGGAAGACTGCTGACTTGACAGTTGTCCAAAAGACGACCATCGACACCTTGCACAAGGAGGGCAAGACACAAAAGGTCATCGCTAAAGAGGCTGGCTGTTCACAGAGCTCAGTGTCCAAGCACATTAATAGAGAGGCGAAGGGAAGGAAAAGATGTGGTCGAAAAAAGTGTACAAGCAAGAGAGATAACCGCACCCTGGAGAGGATTGTGAAACAAAACCCCTTCAAAAATGTGGGGGAGATTCACAAAGAGTGGACTGCAGCTGGAGTGAGTGCTTCAAGAACCACCACACACAGACGTATGAAAGACATGGGTTTCTGCTGTCGCATTCCTTGTGTCAAGCCACTCTTGAACCACAGACAGCGTCAGAAGCGTCTTGCCTGGGCTAAAGAGAAACAGGACTGGACTGCTGGTGAGTGGTCCAAAGTCATGTTCTCTGATGAAAGTAAATTTTGCATTTCCTTTGGAAATCAAGGTCCCAGAGTCTGGAGGAAAGGAAGAGAGGCACTTCATCCACGTTGCTTGAAGTCCAGTGTAAAGTTTCCACAGTCAGTGATGGTTTGGGGTGCCATGTCATCTGCTGGTGTTGGTCCATTGTGTTTTCTGAGGTCCAGGGTCAACGCAGCCACATACCAGGAAGTTTTAGAGCACTTCATGCTTCCTGCAGCTGACCAACTTTTTGGAGATGCAGATTTCATTTTCCAACAGGACTTGGCACCTGCACACAGTGCCAAAGCTACCAGTACCTGGTTGAAGGACCATGGTATCCCTGTTCTTAATTGGCCAGCAAACTCTCCTGACCTTAACCCCATAGAAAATCTATGGGGTATTGTGAAGAAGAAGATGCAATACACCAGACCCAACAATTCAGAAGAGCTAAAAGCCACTATTAGAGCAACCTGGGCTATCATAACACCTGAGCAGTGCCACAGACTGATCGACTCCATGCCACGCCGCATTGCTGCAGTAATACAGGCCAAAGGAGGCCCAACTAAATACTGAGTGCTGTACATGCTCATACTTTTCATGTTCATACTTTTCAGTTGGCCAACATTTCTATAAATCCTTTGTTTTTATTGGTCTTCAGTAATATTCTAATTTTCTGATATGATGAATTTGAGATTTTCATTTGTTGTCATTTGTAATCATCAAAATTAAACAAAATAAACATCTGAAATATATGAGTTTGTATGTAATGTATGAATATAATATACAAGTTTCACTTTTTAAATGGAATTACTGAAATCAATCTACTTTTTCATGATATTCTAATTTTATGACCAGCACCTGTAGTTTATGTTCAGTCAATTTACCCAGACCAACTGAACAAAAAATAAAGTAATGGAAAGAAATGTGAATAAAGTGCATTAAACATGATGAAGAGAATGAGAAGTAAAAAATGATTCAGACCGAGGTTCTTTAGACAAAAATAAGATCTAGTACATTATATTTATTTGAAAGGCAAATTTATTTATAAAGCAACCATTATTCATTAAGCAATCCAAAATACTTCACTGGATAAAAAGGAAAGAAAAAACACAAAAAGAAAGGTTAACATGTTGAAAACTTCAAAGCATTGCCAAGAAGAAAAAAAATGCAAAGAAGGAAAAATAAAAGTAAATATAAAAAGGGAAATAATAAAAGAAAATACCAAAATGCAAAAAAAATATTTTAATACAAATATTGCTTTAATTTCAAAACTTAATCAATACCCAACATTCAGTATAATGTCTAAGTCCCTAAGTATGTAATAATAAAACAGTTAATCAGACTATTTAATCAAACTAAACAGCTTCTAAAGTTTTAATTGCAAGAAACCTTAAAATACACGTTGTCTCATTATGGTTTAGTTGTGGTCAAAGGGGAATTGGAAAAACAGTTTTTTGACTATATGAGGGAATTACATGGTTTGCACCAGAGCAGCAGTGCTTAATACCATAATGATGGGAATATGCAAAATGTATTTATGTTTATTTGCAAAGACATTTGCAAATAAACATGAGTTTGAGCTCTGAGTGTTATTTTTACAGAAGTTGGAAAAACTATTAATTTCACTTTTCAAATATGCCTTTTCTTTTCTGTAAAAAGACAACCCAATAAAATACAGTATCATCATAATGTGTTTATACATTTTCAGTAGTATGAATATATTCACATAGTTTTATAGCTTTGAGCTTTTGCTGACTTTTCAAAATATATTTTTTTATATATTTATTTTTATATATTTATTTAACAACAGCACACATGTAGCTCAACAGCTGAACTTTTATTTACATCAGTGGTTAAACTTATTATGATAAAAATTTAACTATAGTAAAGTTTAAAAATCATGGACATATTTCTACACCAAATATTCAATATATAAAAAATAATCTTTCATATCAATGTTGCTGTAGAGAGTGATCATAAAGAGATCAGAAAGTCTGTCCTTGTATTTTGGTTGTTTTCTTGGTTGTTGATGCCCATTGATATAAATCCTGGGTCATGGGTTCATGTTCCCTGTGTAATGCTGGCACCATCTGTCATTCAATCCATTCGTACAGATTTTCTGGTTTTTTCAGAAGACGCCGAATAAGTTCCCTGAGTTCTTTGTCATGATTTTTCTCCAGTTGTGTGATTTCTTGTTGAGTGATGGCCTTTTTCATCTCATCTGCTTGTTTTGACAGCATTTCTCTTATTTTTCTCAGATTCTCTCTCTTTTTGGACACACATTCCACCATGTCAGTGATGTCTGTTCTGTATTGGGTTCTTCTATGCTTTTCAGTGATCTGTTTCAGGGCCAATAGCATGTTATAATCTTTATCTTTTTGTTTTATCTGTGTTTCATGGTCTTGTTTCTGAGCTGCAAAGTCTTGAAGATATTTGTTTTTGAACTCATTAAGCTCTTCAGCTTTTTGTCGTGCGTCCTTCCTATATGTTTCAATTATATATTCCAAATTTTGCCTGAATATACAGTCTAATTCCCCCAAATATATGCTCTCCTTTTCTTTCATTTTTTCATTCTTCTCCAGTGTGTAATTGTAATCTTGCATCGCACTTTCATAATCACATCTAAGATCTGAAACATTAGAAAGGTCATCACGTTCCCGTTTGGCTTCTTCTTCTTTTCTCAGCTCTTGTTCCCTTCTCTTTTCTTCTTCAGCCTGCTGAAGTCTTTTCTTGATCTCCTTAATTTTCTCATTTTTCTTCTTGAGCTCTTTTTTAATTTTTGCTCTTTCTTCTTTCATTTTTCTTTCCATCTCCTTCTTGTCATTTATGTATTTTTCTTCTATTTTCTTCTTTTCTTTCTCCATTTCTTCATTTTTCTCACTTAGGATTTGCTGATATTGTTCTTCTATGGCTGTTTCTGCCTCTTGCAGCATCTCATTGGTGAAGCATCCATTTTTAGCCACCATGATGTCAATTTTTTTGATCAGCTCTTTTACTTGTCTGCGGTTTTGGATATCACTGTTGTCAAGTACATGGTATCTTCCCCCACAATCAGCAATCAGCTTTTTGAATCTGTCATTACACTCATTTTCGATATAATCTTCAATAGACTGTGAACCTTGAAGATGATCTCCTTTTGTAAAAAGGATAATGGTGTACTTTTCAGAATTCCTCCCAAAACCTTCTTTAATAAGTTCTAATGTCTTTTCCTCCTCTGGAGTGAGTCTTCCTCCAATTGGTACCACCACCAGGAAGACATGTGGACCTGGGGCTAGAAGGCTGATACATTTCAGTAATTCTTGTTGTACTTCTTTATGTGAAAAGCTGTCATCAAACAAACCAAGAGTGTCCACCACAGCAACAGGACGACCGTCCACATCAGCCAGGGATTTCTTACAACACTTTGTGACGGACTTTTGACTTAGTTTGGCTTCAAACTCCTTTCTGCCCAGGATAGTGTTTCCTGAAGAGCTTTTCCCACATCCAGTCTTTCCAATCAGAACAATCCTGAGGCACTCATATGTCCACTTGTCCTTACCTCCTGTTACAGAGAGGAAGCAGAGGTCAGCTTACCCAGGATTGAATGAAGAAAATAAAATTACAGTAGAAAAGAAAAAAAAAATCTTCCTAAATTTGGCATTCATATTTAATAATTAATCAAAAGGATATTAGTTTTTCGGATAAAGAAAAAGACCATTTTCAATTCAAACAGGCAATAATTTCCTAGTGGACAGGGCATGATAAATCAGACTCCTGTTTGAACAATTTACAATCCTAAAGTGAACCATGTGTGCAGAAGACATAATGCAGCATGCTGGTTTTTCAAAATAAATGTATACTAACAAATCCAACAAATGTAATTTCAGATTTTCCTGTGCTTATTAGAAATAAATAGCTTCTGTCTGTGACATTTGCCTGTCTTTTAAAATAAACAGATTCAGTTTTTGCTGATCTCAAAATAATCTATTTTAGATCTTTTCATAAGAAATCCTGTTACCAGCAAAAACACTAACCAAATCTTCCTTTACCTCTATAAACGGGACACTTACCCAATTCCTTCCTAATTGCAGACTGAGTGAAAATGCTTTTGCTAATTAGACCAAACCTGCTGGGTGTTCTGAGGAGATAATTAGCCAAAAAGTAGCAAAAAATGTTAATGAACAAGCTTGTTAAATGTTAATGAACTAAGACTCTTGGGACTTAAATCAACTTTAAATGATCAAGAACAGAACGTGTCCAAATCTTATCTGTATGCCCTCAACCTACAGCGAGAAGAGTCTCATTCTAATGTAGAAATAACAATAACCTGTATAAAGTGGTCCAATGTGTTCTTAGCAGTAGTGATGATGAGACACTTGCATGAGTGGAGTGTGAGGCCATTTTTTTTTTTTTTTGTAAATTTAAAGGAATAAAAAGTTTACAAAATTGGCGTAGGTATTATGAAGAATTATAGATGTAAAAAGTTAATTAATGTTGCTAATACTTATATAAAAAAAATTGTTATCCTTCATATCTGAAGAATTTGTATTAAAATACTTACCACTGAACCCAGTCTGCGATGGTAGATTTGAAAGGTGGCTCTGCCGTCCCATGGTGTTTTTCTCTTTTTGAATTTTATCTAAGTAGGCTTCTATGAGGTTTCCTGATGTGTATTTGGTTTGTTTTCTTTTATCCACAAAATCTATCACAGCAGAAAATTGCCTTCTGTCGCTACTTTTGACCACAAGATATCTTCCGCCACATCTCTTAATAAGCTCTTTAATGTTATTATCCTGTTCAAATAATTTAACCACAGCTGGAGCTGTAGGATCTGACTCAACAGTGAACAGAATCATTGTGTTTTCATTGACTCTAGAGCTGAATGTGTCCTGGATGGTCTGTAACTCTCCCTTGTCTTCATCAGTGAGGGGACCCACAGGTAGGACCAGGATGAAGGCGTGAACACCCTCAGGATCACAGAGGGAGATACACCTGAATGATTCCTCCATCACTTCCTGCTGAGCTTTTTCACACAAGGCAGGAAGTTCCACCACAGAAACGCAACGTCCATGAACCTCTCCCTGGTTTCTAACACACTCTGATGAGCTGGAGGCTGAATGAAGATCTGTCTGACCTAGAATGGCCTTGGCTGCTGAGGTCTTCTGTGATCCACTACTCCCACACAAAACCAGATTTATGGCTGGCAATGACGGGTCACATTTTGATGCTGCTCCATCCTCTTTGATGCTAAGGAAGGCACTGCTGTGTCTTTTCACTATATCTTCCATCTTCTCCATTAATTTCTGGTAATTATTTTCAGCCAGGCTGTACTGTCTACCTTCACATTCTCTTATTAGGGAATTAAGAGCAAAACTTGTTCTATTACCTTCTTGAGTTATGATAACCATTGAGTGTTTAAAGGAATCTTCACCAAACAAACTCAGGGTGGCCCTCAGAGTCCGGCTGTCCTTCTCTGTAAAGTCTGAAGGTTTTACTAAGAGCAGTAGAACATTTGGTCCAGGAGGACAAAGATCAATGCATCTTTTCAGGTCGTCTTTCTTTACTTTTCCCATCTTACTTTCTGGAGGTGTCACAATAGTTAAGACCTTCCCTTTCCATAGCCCCTTTTCAACTAATTTGGTTTGATTAGATGTGGAGGACATTTCTGAACTTGTTTTTTCTAGAATAAAGTTGCAGAGTTGCCCCTTGCTTGACAGAGTTGCTCCAAAAAGCATAATCCTGAGATCTCGGCCTGTGAAGAAATAGCATGAAAAACATCATAAAAAAATATTTTAGTTTTTAACACAATAGGAAGCTAAACCTCTCTAATCAAAAATGGTATAATTAATCTTACTTTTGTCCTGAGTGTAAGAATATGTTTATTGTCTGCCCCTGTGTGTGTCTCTGTCGAGTTTTTGTATATGTCCATATGTGTGTAACGGTAGGATTATGTGAATGTGACTGGATGAATATGAAGTTTTATTTGTCTTTGTTTATTTGTTTTATTCAGGTACCTAACGCGCTGATGGTGTGGGGTTTGGTTCTTTGGTGGGCACTGTATAATTGCTGTATTAGACAGACCCCTGGGCCCTCACTCAGGTCCACCTTGGGCATGAAAGGCCGCAGGGGGAGCCCATGGGCTCTCTGCTCTAGCTCCATGGCATCTCAGCACTATGGCCTCTTGTGTCGTTACTCTCTGGGGCTGGGCCACTTCAGGATTTGGACCCTCGGGGGATGAGCTCTCGGGGCTCTCATCTGCCCTTCACTGGTGGGTGCAGCCATCTTATGTCTGCTTTCCTTGTGTCCCAGCAATCTGGATCTTGGATATCTAGGGCTTGCATTGACTCTTTATTGATTCTGGGCCCTCTTGGGTGAGTCTAGAGCCACCCACACTGCCCAGAGCTTTGGATGGATGTGCACAGAGCAACAGGCTAATGGAGCAGGGCACGCCAGAGTGAGCGCAGGGGGAGGCGGTGTGTAAGGTTACGTAAGAGGGGCAGCAGAGGTGGGTTAATGGCTAAGCTAAGAAGGAATTACCACAGAACATCCATCCAATAAATCCTGCTCTCCAACATCCACTCACTGGATAAAAAAAATGGATAATCTCCGACTCAAACTCTCATCAAAAAAGAAAATTAGTAACTGCTGCTCATCCTGAATTAGAATTAGCAGCAGTTCAGTGCTCATCCGATCTTCCTGACTGAGTCTTGGCTTCATTCATCGACACCAGACAATACTGTTAACCTAGAGGGGCTCACAATATACCGCACCGATAGAAACGAAGAACTAAGTGGTAAGACTAGGTGGTTGGGACTGTGTTTACATCAACAACAGCTGGTGTAAAAATGCTAAATCGGTGACTGGCTTCTGCTCTCCAGACATGTTAACTGCAGGACATTCTCTCCGGCCTGGCAGTAAATTAATACAAAAGAGGCCACGAAGATTCTATGCAGGCTATCTCTGAGCTCCTTTCTGCATACACAGAGGGTGTTTTCATCATTGCTGGGGTTGTACCAGGCTAACTTAAAGACTGTGCTCTCCCATTTTGTCACGTTCAATTTTAAAATTTAGGGTTATAAAACTTTAGATTTAGCCTAATCTAACATCACAGATGCATTCCGAGCAGCTCCCCACCCTCACCTTGGGTCATCAAATCACCTATCTGTCATGCTAATTCCTGCATACAGGCCCCAGCTAATCAGGGTTAAACCAATACTGAAGGAGGTCAGAGTGTGGACAGAGGGGGCCATGGATAGACTCCAGGACTGTTTTGAATGCTCTGACCGGAACATGTTCAAAGCTCCAGCAGCCTATGACAAAAAGAACATCAGCACCCAGGCAAACCAACGACACTGGATGAAGAGGTTCGGAAATCGCCAGAAGCACAGAACTTAGTTTTCAAGTGTGGTGACAAAGAGGCACTGAGGCATGCAAACTTAAATCTTACCATCAAATCAGTGGAGCAAAAGCACAGCCGGAAGATCCAGGATCTCTACCGTGACGCAAGCAACACCAGCAGGATGTGGCAGGGCAAATGGATGATCATAGACTACAACACACCCTCCCACTGGTAGATGCAGCTGATGCTATATTAACTAAGCAACCTCCTTGGAAGGTTTGAGGCACTAAACAGCCCTCCAACAGTGAAAGCCATTCCACAACAGGGAGAGAAGGCACCTGCCTTGACACAGCTGATGTCAGAAAAATCTAAGGTGAGTCAACCAAAGAAAGGCCCCAGGCCCTGATAACATACCAGATGTTAGCGAAAACATAAGGTCAGCTGGCTGGTGTCCTCACAGATATTTTTAACACCTTGCTGGATGAATCCAAAGAGCCAGCATGCTTTAAGTCTTTCACCACATTCCAGTCCAAACAAGCCTCAGATCACCTCACTCAATGACTATCGGCCTGACTCCTATCACAATGAAATGTTTAAAAAAACTGGTTAAAGAACACATTGTCTCCAGTTTCCCCCAACATTCGACCCGTTGAGGACGCCATCTCTGCTGCTTTCCACCTGAGCCTGGCTCACCTGGAGGAGAAAAACACCCACGTGCGGATGCTGTTCCTGGACTTCAGTTCAGCTGTCAACAAAATCATTCTACAGCATCTGATAGGAAAACTGGATCAGCTGGGCTTCAATACGCCCCTGTGCAATTGGCTGCTAGACTTCGTCCCAAAGAGACCTTAGTCAGAACACAAAATCTCTGATGTCATCACCCTGAGCACAGGCTCTACTTAGTGCTGCGTCCTGAGCCCCCTGCTGTTAACAGTGATGGCATCTGTCTGTGTCCCCTGGTTCACCCCCCGTCACAATGTGAAGTTTGCAGACGACACCACGGTGGTGGAACTCATCAGAGACGACAAAGACCAGGACTACAGAGAAGAGGTGGGGCAGCTGGTGGGTTGATGCAGCCGGATCCCGAATGTTGAGAAAACAAAGGAGATGATTTTTGACTTCAATAAGAACCGGCCTAACCAGGCTCCACTGCTCATCAACAGCTCAGCTATAAAGGTGGTCAGCAGCACCAAATTCCTGGGGATGCACATCACAGACACCCTCACCGAGACTGTAAACACCACCTCTCTGTTCAAAAGGGCACAAAAGCTATTGTATTTCCGGTGGAGGATAAGGAGAGCCCACCTGCCCTCCCCCATCCTCCCCATCTTCTCCAGAAGCACCATAGAGAGTGTTCTGACCAGCTGTCTCACTGTGTGGTGTGGAGGCTGCAGCGCCTCAGACTGGAAGAAGGTGACAACAGCATAGAGGATCATGGGGGCTCCTCTTCCCTCCATTAAAGACATTTCATCACAGCGCTGTGTGTCCTGAGCCCGTAACATCATTAATGACCCCTCACACGAAATTTTGTTTTGTATACACTCTGTGTATACAAAATGGCAATAAAAGTTGTCTAGGTCTGAGTCTAAGTCTAAGGCTGGACTATTGTAATTCTTTACTATCAGGAAGTCAACAAACTGTACTGAAAATGCTGCAGCCAGAGTTCTGAAGAAAATTAAAAAGAAAGATCATATCTTTCCTATCCCAGGTTCTTTTCATTGGCTTCTTCCTCCTCTGTTCTGAGTTCTGACTTCAGATCATAGAGATTGTGAAAACCTGAACTAACAGATCAAACAGCTTTTTTTCCCTAGGCGATCAGTGTTTTAAACCGAAATAGTTTGTGATGATATCTAAGTACTTTGTAATTTTTTGCCTATATATGATTAACCCTGTTTATTTCTGATAACTTGTAAAGCAGAAATTACATGGCTCAGAAATATCTGCACATGACATGGTGCAAAAATAATGTGTAATTTGTGTGCAATGCATCTTTTCCAACACCTACCAGTACAAGTTTCTTTTCCATGTTTTATACTTGAAGACTGATGGACGGGGTAAATTTCATTTCTCTTATCTAGAAAGTCTCCAATTTTTCTAAGCAACTCCTTGCGATCATTGTCCTTCAGAATGAACGAGTTGCCTCTGCATCTTCTGATCAAGTCCTGTAAGTCTTGATTTAAATTTATATCCATTTCATTAGATATTATTGTAACTATTGCAAGTTCATATGACTGACCACCAAAGAGTTCAAGAATTTTGTAGAACTTCTTTTTCTGTTCTTCTGTGAAGCGATCAGGCTGTACAACCAATAGAAACAGATGAGGAACTGAAGCACAAAATCGCAAACAGATTTCTACTTGTCCTTTGAGTTTTTCTTCAGAAATCCTATGATAAAGCAGATCTGGTGTATTAATGACAACAAGCTTCTTTTCGTGAATTATTTTTTGAATTCTGATTGATGAGCCTGGCTCTTCCCTTGAGTTGAAATTAGTCTCTCCCAGGATTAAGTTTCCGACCAAACGCTTTTCTGACCAGCTGTCTCCCAGGAGAATGAGCCTCACTTCAGACACTGTGAAGAATAAATATAACATGTTTTGTTGTGCAGATTAAGCAATACTGAATATAAAAAAACATAAAAATGCATGATGAATGCTAATAAGAGATGCAGCTTAAATAACTTTTAGAAAGACGAATTTTGTGCACAGGTTTTGCCTAAAATCATTGCCTAAAATATAGCTAATAAAGGTTTCAACCATGAAAAGAAACAAACATATTTCATGGTAGGTACCGCATGTATCTGTATGTAAATATTTAGCATGAGCAATTCTGGGCAGTGGCACCCCAGTATAGAAATTAAACACAGAATACGAATTGTTCCAGGGCGTGGCCAGCGCCACCTCTGGAATCTGAGTGACCCTTGATCTGATAGGTTGTCTCCTTATTTTTGAATCATTACACGTATATTGTAACTGTCAATCACATGTGATGCAGATCTAGGATCAGATAGAGGTTAAGAGAAGTCAACGTAACAGTACAATTAAAACGAACAGACCTGATTTCTGTTCAGCTACAATTCCTTTTGAGATTTGTGGGTTGCATATCCCACACCGCGAGACCCCCCGGTTAGTGTGAGTGTCGCGTTGGTCTTTCTGCAAAACTTCTTGTTCAAATTTTTACAAATTTATTAAAAACATAAAACATTTAATTACCACAGACGCTATATTTTTGGTCTAGGGAGATAAGACTAAATGATTGCAATGAATGCTTTTAAATGTATCGATAAAATATGATCATAAAAATGTCGTCATCCGTGTGCCGGATTGGAGTTGTGACAGGCAGCCCGGGCCACTAGGTGGCTACGCTCTACCCCTTCTATTCATTCGGTTAGCTAATCTGAATCGTTCAATTCCATTTGGAGAGCGAGATCATCTGTGGTAGTAGCACTTACTGTAGACCTCTTCCAGGCATGTAAGTAAAATTAGCAGCAGTTCAGTGGACAGCGAGAATGAACGGTAGCCGGCGCGCATGGATGACATCATACACGCGCCGCTTCGTTTTTAAAAGATATAAATATAAAAAATATAACCGCAGATGTCTGGGGGACAGTGATTCGCCTAAATGTTAGGAATGCTGGCATACGATAACGAATAAATTATTAACAGTTCAGTTTGTGCCTTCAAGTCGTTGCCCATAGGACGACATACTTAGATATAACCTCACGGAATATCTTCAGAACGGCTCCAAATTACACAAAACTCATATGGGTGAGTAGAACATGATGTAATAACGTAAAATCAAGGGGCCAATGTAAAAAAAAAAAAAAAAAACGGCGTTCCCCTTTAAAGTACATTGGTGTGATCAAGTATTTGACTTGATTATTTTATGTATATAGGTATATCAACATCAGCTATTTTCTAAACCTGCTCATTCCTGTTAACTGTTATTAAAGAATGGTTGGGTTGTTTACTGTATATAGTTTGTAAAGGATTTTCTATTGGCCACCCCTTGCTAGCTTTGTGCCCCGTGTTGGCCACCCCAGTAAAAATATTCTGGCTACGCCCCTGATATTTAGGTAATGTTCATGATCTTTTGTGGACTGGCTTAAATTAACAATAGGCTTCAATGCACATAATTTTTGCATTTCAAAGTCATTTAGTCATGCATAATATTATTGTTCCATCCTGCTAAATGGACAGTTAAAGATTCATCAAAATCCCTCCATTTATTTATCTTCAATGGCTAACTGGCTAAAATAAAAATATGTCCAAGGTTGTTTATTTCCTTTTTCCTGTAGCGCATTTAAATTCAAAGACTATTTACTGAAACTCACTGTTAGGTGGCAGGAAATCGTAGCTATATCTCCGTCTTGTTAAGCCTGTGAGAACAAAGTAAAGAAATATATTTGGTCAATATTCATTATCATACAGGGCTGTATATCTAATTGTCACCTGTTGACTCAGTTCTCTCTACAACACATCAGAATAGTAATAAATGATCCTTCCTCTTGGCCAAGTCTCTATTATATATATGCTCCCAATCGGTAGAATTATTAGACAGCATGGTATTAATTTTCTCTCTTATGCTGATGTATATCTGTCTATAAATTCTGATTAAGCTAATCTATTACATAGATTACAGGCATGTCTTGAAGACATAAAAACCTGGATGTCTTTTAGCTTTTTCCTTCTAAATGCAGACAAAACAGAAGTTATAGTCTTTGAAAAATAAGCTGATTAGTCAGTCACTTCATTTGGATGGGATTAAACTGATTTCTGATAATAAAGTAAAAGATCTTGGTCTTATTTTTTATCAGGACCTGTCATTTAAATCCCATATCAAAGAGGTTTCTAGAATTTCCTTCTTTCATCTGAGGAATATTGCAAAAATGAGCAATCTCCTGTGCAGGGGTGATGCTGAGAAACTAGTCCATGCATTTGTTACTTCAAGGCTGGACTATTGTAATTCTTTACTATCAGGAAGTCCACAAACTGTAGTTAAAAGCCTTCAGCTGATCCAAAATGCTGCAGCCAGAGTTCTGATGAAAATGAAAAACAGAGATCATATCTCTCCTATCCTGGCTTCTCTTCATTGGCTTCCTGTTAAATCAAGAATAGAATTTAAAATCCTCCTTCTCACATATAAAGCCTTAAATGGCCAAGCTCCATCTGATATCAGAGATCTGATTGTTCCTTATGTTCCTAACAGAGCACTTCGCTTTCAATCTGCAAGTTTATTAGCTATAGGCTTAGACTGCTGGAGGACATAGGGACCCCCATTTCATCATTCTACAGTATCTCTATTCTCCCACTCTGCAGAATCTGTTAGTTCAATCTCTAACGTTCTGCTCTCTCTGCTTTTTTTCATAATAGCTTCATCTGGTCTATTCCTGTTTGGCTGTGACTCCATCCTGGAGAGAAATATCAGCTGTGCTGCTTCCATCAACACCCTTGTTTACAGATGTTTGAGATTGGCCTATTTTTCAGTGTAGTCCTTTTTCTCTGACTGTGAATAACCGTATGTGCTCTCTTTGTCCTCTGACATGAGGGCTGGAGCTTGTCTGACTGGCTGTGTGTTTCCTGGACGGGGCCGCCTGTGTAGCTGGCTGGCAAGTTCCTTTGTATCTCTGATTATTGCTGTATGTCTGCTTCTGTTTCCTTGAACCCCGGTTGGCCTCAGCAGATGACTGCTCACACTGAGCCTGGTTCTGCTGGAGGTTTCTTCCTGTTAAAAGGGAGTTTTTCTCTCTACTGTTGCTACAAGAGATCCAAGATTGCCTTGGAGTCAATGATCCGATGCAATCAACATTTTTTCTTAAGATAGAAAACTTGGAATTGAGTTGACTGTATGATCTGGTTGAATTTTATCTGTAAAGTGCCTTCAGATGACATGTGTTGTGAATTGGCGCTATAGAAATAAACTGAACTGAATTAAATTGAAAGTGTAACAGCCATAAGAAATGAGACTAAAAATGACACACAAAAAACTGTCAGGGCTGAAGACATGCAGGACTCATGGAGACAAGACATGTAATTGTGCACAAAGACTGTGCAGCAGCACACACCTGCCATAGTTGAAAAATCAGATTCTGTGGCTAGAAAAAACTTACACAACTTGTCAGAGATCATGGAAAAACATAACAAAATAACAGAAGTTCTTGTAAAAGAACAAAATAGGTCATCGTTACCATTGCTCACCATACCGGTGTTCAAAGTTGAGCCACTGGAATATAAATTTTTAATGGCAGCTTTTGAGCACAGAATTAAGGAGTGAACAGCTGATCAACCACAAGAGCTGGTGCACAGCTGCCACTAAATGCCATCAAGCAGAGGATATGTAGCACCAAAAAGACTGCTAAGAAAACACATTGGAGACCACTATGCGAAATAGTTGCAACCGCCTACATGGATAGAGTATTCAAAGTGGAAGATGGTAGCGTTAAAAGTTTTTCAGTATTTCTAAATGTCTGCCTCAATACTATGACTACTGCGGATTATTTGGAAGAATTGGATCATCATGAAAACCATTATCTCAAAGCGTAATTTCAAACAAAAAGAGAAATGGAGGTTAAAAGCCTCTGAACAACAGGATCAGAATGGAAGAAGAGCTAGCTTTGCTGATTTGGTGCAGTTTGTGGATAAGCAGGCTCAAATTGCATCTCCCCCAGTAATTTTGGATTTAAAGGACATATTTCCAACTACAAGAGGTAGCTCAAATATGCACAAATGCACGAATGGCAGGGAAAATAGAAGCCAAAATGGTTTTGTCACTAGTGTAAAAGCAGTCACAGTGCCCACATCAGAGGGCAACATTTCTCATGCCGCATCTGCTGTTAAAATCTGGCAAGCTTTGTTTATTTTATGAGGGGTTTCACAAACTTTGCTCTTGCTCCCAATTTATGAAGAAGCTCAAAACGAAATGCTGGAGTTCCTGATGAAAAAACGGGTGTGTTTAGAGTATCCACAGGCTAGACACATGAGCAAAGGGTGTTCTAAAAGGCTAACTTTTCAAGAGTGTTTACTCAAACACCCAACTGCATCGCATATACCAAGAGTGAGGCAATAACAGCTTACAAAGACAAGGAAGAAAAGTCTGTCATAAGTGGTCTGTTAGTGAAGATTCTAAGTCATCCAGGTCATAGTCATAACAGAAAAAGACGATTTAAAACAATCCACTGGACTTTCTTTCCAAGTTTGAAGATGTTTTGCTTCTCATCCAGGAAGGTTTTTCAATTCAAAATGTCAGAAATAGCACTGATTTCAAGGTTTTATACAATAGCCTAGCAAAGACTTGTTTTTATTCTGAAAGCCTTGTTTTTGTCTTGTTGGTATGCACGTGAAAGGAGAAGAAAGAAAAAACTCCAAAGACTTTGGAAACAAAGTCAAACATTTAAAGATGGCGTCAGAAGAAACCCTGGTGTGTTTTGATGTTACTCCTCTTTTCACACTCATACCTATATCAGAGGCAGTGGAAACAGTCAGGAAACATCTTCAACAAGACAGTGACCTAAACAACAGGACTAATTTCACTGCGGACCAGATCTGCACCCTAATGTAACTTTGTCTTTTCACAACCTGTTTTAAATTAGGAATATTTTTTTTACAATTTTTTTTTTTTATGGAAGAAATGAAAAAGAGAGCTTTAGACACCTTCAGGAACACCACCAAGCCATTGGTATAAATATGTGAATGACACATTCGTCAAAATCCAGCTAAAAGAGGTGGAAGCTTTTACAAGACACATTAACTCGGTGGACCACATCAAATTTACCAGAGACGATACCATCAACAAAAAGCTACCTTTTCTGGACTGTTTAGTGAGCATGGAAGGAAATGAAAACCTCAACATTGAAGTCTATTGGAAATCCACTCACACGGACCAACCTTCTTTTTGACTCCACCACCCACTGGAACACAAACTTTCAGTCATCAAAACCTTACAACATCACACTGAGTATGTCCCTACAAAAACAGAAGGGAAGCACAAAGAACAGAAACAAGGATGGTCTTTAAGCCTGCGGATACCCAAACTGGGTAATGGTGAGAAGATTAAATAAAGATAAATATTCCTTCAGAAAAGTATCTGGAACAATGGCCATATCTGAAAGGATAAACTCCCTCAAATTGATTGCTGATATTGGTCTGCTGATTGGCAGCAATGTCCTAAAGACAGTGGAGCCATGCAAAGTTATAAGCAGCAAAAAAGATGGACCATATGCTGTTAAAACCACATTGGGTTGGAAAAAAAACAGATTGGTATGGCTTGTAGAATTTTTATTGTCAAGCTCTATGAAATAATGCAACAGTAAGTGAAAAACAGACTTCCTGGAGCATCGAGGGGGATGTTTCATCAAGTAAGAGTAACAGAGGAAGACTCTGACATGTTAAGGTTCCTCTGGTGGCCAGATGGAGACTGGAGCAAAGAACTTCAGGGGTACAAAACGGTTGTGCAAATATTTGGAGTTACATCTTGTAGTGGGAAAAAAGTATTCAACTATTCATCCTAGTTAAATAAACGGAGATCAATGGATTTCACTCATTCGGCACAATTATTCATGTTTTTCAAAGGGAGAACAGTTCATCATAAAGCCCTTATGGCATAGCCTTCTGCCCTGTTCTGCATGAGCAGCGTTTGTTCCACCTTACTAACAACAATAGAAAAGTAATCAGGGTCAAAACAAATTACAGACACTTTGGTTAAACAGTAACCAGTGTTGGGCATGTTACTTTGAAAAAGTAATTATTTATAGTTATAGTTACTAGTTACTTCTCCCAAAAAGTATCTGAGTTACTAACTGAGTTACTCCACAATAAAAGTAACTAGTTATTAGTAAAAGTAACTATTGCGTTACCTTTGCGTTTCTCGCCCCCTGTAACCCTCACCGCCCGGCCCCCACCTTCTCGCCGTGTGTTTCAAAAGCCAGCTGAATAGAGCGGACGACAAAGACAAGAACCTGCAGAGAGTTTTACAATTATTGTAACTCAACGTAAGCATGCGTTAGTAACGCCGTTACTTTCAACGCCGTTAGTTCCATCATTGACAGTAACATGTTATGAATAAACCATGAGAAAGAATCTGGTTTGTTATTGAATAAGCTATGTCTGGTCTACAAACACCATCCTGCAGGGAATGGTGTGGCCTTGAAAGTGAAACAGACTGAGAGAAAACTTTTATAGTAAGTAAGCAGGATAAATTAATCTATAATTGTCAGGACTCCTGTCTGTGTGTCTGTGTTTCTGTGTTTGTCTCCCTTCCTCCACCAGGAGGCGCCTGGTTCTGGTCTGCCTCCTCACACACCTGTTGATGGTTTCCTCGTTTACAGAGTGTTCTTAAGCTGCTGACTGCCACTACCTTAAGGCCAGAATGTTTGCCTGTTTTGGGTACTCTAGCCAAGCTGAGTTTTGCTGAGTTAAACTGAGTTTAACATTGTTTTGTCTCTTGCCTCTCAGCAGGAAGTGATCCTGCAAACTGGATTTTTCGGACCTTCTCTCCCTGGAGGGATCAACTGAGCTTCAAACTGAGCTGGTATTCAAACAGGAGGTTTGGATCCACTTTCCCCAAGAGATCATTTGAGCTTCACACTGAGAAATGGATTCATCTCCATTACGACCCATTCAAGTACCGCAGGAAATCTGAGTGGCAGTCAGTTTCTCCGTTCACCTACAAAGAACCGCATTCTGGGTAAACCCTGTTCCGCCCTCCACCGAATCAGACAAACACTGGAACAACAGCATACAGACTGGAGTCAAAGATTCAACAACTTCTATGGAAACGTGAGTCAGCAACCAAATCTTCTTCTCCAAGTTCACAAATGAAATTTCCCACTGAGCCTGAACTAATCGCTGTGCCTTTCCCTCACCTTTCAGTTCCGGTTGAGCAGTGTTCAGATCTACACTTCACTCTGCATTATCTCTTCAATAAAATTTGTTAAACCTTTTCCCCTGGTCTCCCTGTTTGGTCTTCAGCATTTGGGTCTGAACTTTAGTAAAATCATGACAATAATTAAAAGATAAATCTAAATTTTCCGCCAACAATCTTCACCAAGGTGTTAAAACTTCTCTCTGGGGCAGTGTATAAAGGACAACTTGGTGAATTTCAAATCAGAAACCATCTCTACAGTACTTAAAAACGTTTATGTTGACAATTGTCTTAATTCTGTCGAAAAATTAGAATAAAGTACTGATGCTTGCTTCACGCCTGATTACTGTGTGTGCCAGAGGAGGTTTTAGGCTAAACTAGTGGATCTGCAATAGTAAAACACTGATTCTCTCTATTGTTGAGGAGGACCAAGCCAAGGAGGTCAAACACCTGGATTTTGACAAAGACATCTTGCATGTCGAACGAGCACTAGGTGTACCATAGTGCACTGAGACAGGGTCCAAGACAAGCCGCTTATTTATCATGGGATCTTATCATTGGTTAGTTACATTTATGACCCACTTGGAATACTCGCTCCGGTCATCCTTTCTGCCAAACAGATCTTAAAAGAGCTCTGCTGTTGAAAGCTTGGGTAGGATGAGAGGCTTCCCTAAAGTCTCCATCGAAAATGGTCTAACTGGTTGAGAAACATGAGTTTCCTGTAAGACTACAAGGTTAAAAGGTGCCCCAAAACTTATTGTACAACCTGACTTGGCACAGCTTCATCATTTTGCTGATGCGAGCAAGAGTGGCTATGGCACAATCTCCTACTTGAGTATGTCAAATAAGTACCAGCAAGTTCACTGTGCTTTTGTTCACGGCAAGACTAGTGTGGCTCCTCTAAAGCCTATAACCATCCTAAGGTTGGAGCTCACAGTTCTAACTTTAGCAGTAAGAATGGATTGGACGTTACAACAAGAGCTTGTAATATCTTTTGTACCATTAGTCTTCTGGACTGACAGCACATCACTGCTAAAATACATAAAGAATGACACTTTCAGGTTTAGGACCTTTGTCGCTATTTGAGTCGCAACTTTCGCAATTTTCAAAACTCCCTGCAATTACGGACTCTTATTCCACTACAGCATTTTAAATCACTATTGAAAACTGCTTGCACAGAGAATTGTAACTGTTATACTAGAGTCCAATTTATGATTGATTTTATTATGTTGTTTTTATGTGTTTCTATATGTCTTATTGTACTGCTGCCTCTTGGCCAGGTCTCCCTCGAAAAAGAGATTTTATCTCAAGGGACTTTCTGGTAAAATAAAGGTTAAATAAAATAAAAATAAATAAAAAACTATTAGATATGCTTCCAATGTGTCTTGGTGGAGGAATGTAACAAACAGCCTGAATTCTGCTGACTGTGCTTTAAGAGGTGTTTCTATACCCAGCTTCTAAAACCATATGACCTGGATTTCAGGCCCAAATCTGAATGCCCTAAAACACCAAATTCAGGGTTGACTCTCACTCCTGAAGATCCAGAAATTAAAATAAAGTACTTCAAACATTGTGGAAGATAGTTGAAACACTGTTAATAGGATACTGTTGTGGTATTCTGATTGGCAAAGCCTTAAAAGAGCAGTAGCCTGGATTATGGATTTTAAAGGTATACCAGTGTCAGCTATTGCATAGAAAAAGGATATTCTTGGAAATAAAAGGGACAATTTCGCTACGTGCAAGAACTACAAGAAGCAGAAGTTGCACTCATCATGTTCTTGCAGGAAACAAACTTTACAGAAGAGATAACTGCATTAAGGAAAGGAAATCCTGTGAAAAAAGGAACCCTTTTTATAAACTATTACCAATTCTGAAGGAAGGACTGATGAGAGTTGGTAGTAGATTAAGCAGTTCTTAAGAACCACCGGGTGACAGCTAATTATTAGATAATATTAATAAAAATATTGGACAAAGTGGAAAAAGTCACAAAGTGGAAGAAATCACACTCTGTCACATTTGCGACAAAGATTTTGGATACCACACTGCAAAAAATCTAAATCTAGATAAGTAATTTTTTTCTTAAAATAAGTGCATTTGTTCTTGAATTAAGGAGGTAAAAGAGACATTCTGCCAATGGAACAAGACAATTTACACTTAAAATAAGAAAACACTATTGCATTGTCTTATTTCAAGTGCATATTATCTAATTATCTTATTTTAAGAGTAAAATTACTCATTCCATTGGCAAACTTTCTCATTTACCTACTCAAATTAAGGGTGAATACACTTAATTAAGGAAATTTTTACTTATTTCTAGATCGTTTTTGCAGTGCAGGAGCTACTTCAGCAGTTTGAAAGATGATTACCAAAACGCACCCCTGCAAGAGGGTGAATGTAAGGAAAGGTGAGCAGATCTGACTTACCAAAAGGGTCAAGGGTCAGTCCAGATGAACCACCTTTTACCAACTTGGATGTAGACTTCTCTGGCCCATTCAACATAAAGCATGGAAGGTCTACTGGCAAGCGATATAGAGTTGATTCTACTTGCTTACTATCAGGGCCATTCACTCAGAGATTGCACATATTCTCAATACTGATTCCTGTATTAATACAATGAGGTCTCTCTTAAAAAATCATTAGGTCAGATAAAGGGAACAATCTTGTAATAGCAGAGTGTGAACTCTGCGAGGCTGTAAAACCACAATGGAAACTTCTCAGATTCAAACTACTGCACTGAAAAAAGGCATCTCCTGACTGTTCACTCCACCTGCAGGATGGACGACAAACGATTTGTCACCTTACTCTACACTGCCAACTGCTTATATTGGCACTGCAGACTGTTTATTCACAGTACCAATTGTTTACCTATACATTTGCAATAACGTACTTTAACTGTAATATGCAATTACCTTCCACTGTACTTTAATTTAGATAGCTTCTTTCCAAACTTTATTAATTTTATAGTAAAACCCATCTGTATAATATCCACCTGTATATTATACTCGGTACATATCCAGCTGTAAATTTAGTTCATAACACTAGTGATCTATATATTATATTCATTATTTATAATAGTATTCATCTCTATACTCATTCAGTAGAAACCCATGTCCTGTATTTATGGAACCATTGTTTATCCTGCACTTGCTGCTATTGCACTTCTGGTTAGACCTAAACTGCATTTTGTTGCCTTGTACCTGTACCTGTGTAATGACAATAAAGTTGAATCTAATCTGATGTTGGAGGCTCTCATCAATGACAGGCCAATCACAAAATCATCAAATGACCCCATGGATTCGGAACCCTTGACACCAAACCGTCTCCTGCTTCTCAAAAAAAACAAAAAAAACTTCCATACCACATGGAATGTTTAGCTCAGATTCTTACAGCAGGAGGAGATGGCGTCAAGTTTAGTGAATGGCAGAATTATTTTGGAAGAGGTTGATAAAGGAATATTTGCCTGAACTACAACAAAGAAACAAATTTACCATGAAAACACAAAACTTTGCTAAAGGGGATATCAAACCTGATCGTTGCCAAGGGATTTGTAAGACAATTGCAAGTTCGGACCAAGACCAGCACCCTCCATTCACCTATACCAAAACTTGTTCTTCTCCTGGATGCTTCATGTGAAGACTGAAGTGTAAACATATACACATCCCTTGCATAGATCCACAATTAACTTACACACACACATGCAGGATTTTTGGACTTGTTTGATTCTTTATGCTATGTAAATCGCCCTTAAGAATATACAGACTTCATAATGGGCAGAAAGTTTGCACCTACAAACATGCCAATAAGAAGTTGAAATGTTGGGGCAAAATGCTTGATTTACATACTAATATTTTATTGTTTTTATTGCTATTTTTTGTCTGAGTTGTTATAAAATATAAACGTGAAATATCTGGGTTTGAGTTTGAGTATGCGTTGTCTTAATTATGAAATAATTAGTTATATATAGTTTAGTTGTAGTTTAATATAATTTAGTTTTTGTTTTTTGAGTGGAATGCAAAGAAAGAAATTAACAGATATGATCTGCCTTTCATGTCATACTGCGATAAGAAAAGCTAAGTTTATTTTTGGAAAATAAAATGTTTGTTGGATTACATGGTCACTTAAAAACATTTGACAGCACTGGAACAAGTTAAACTTGGATGCCACTGCACCAAGAGCAATACACATCTTTATTGGAAGGATTGTGCTACATCTATACATTTTTAAAAAGAAAGGAAAAAGGAGCGTGACCAAATTAAATTATTAACCACAGGGGAGTTGGAGTTTGATCTAACTCTATGGTTACATATGAGAAACAACTGTGAACAAACATGATTATAAATGATAAGATAGTTTGTCTCAGTACAGTTGTACAAGCATCAAATAGGTGTGGTGTGTCAAAAGTTGTTTCTTAGTTAATGTTTCCAAGCCACTAAGAGGCCCTTGCACATAGATGGTCTGGCAATGTTTCTCAGTATGCTCCTATTTACAAAAAACATAGTTGTGTGACCACAATTTACTCAAGATTATACCAACATTTATTGTTTACATACGTTTTTACCTTATTTCCCAGATTTTTAAAATATTCTTTATTATTCTGAGCAAATGTAATATACCGGTAATACTAATTTCAAATTATAACTATGGAGATCGACAGTTTAACAGATGATAAAAAATTGATTTCTTGAGTGTCTTTAAATGCATTAATTGTGCATAGAATATTAGTAAACAAATTCAATGTGAAGAATTTAATTAAAACAGCTATGTGGCAAAATGGAAAAAAGTAATAGCAAACAACAAAATTACATTTTCACTATAAATTATTAAAGAACTTTTAAGCTACAATATAACAGCCAAGAATGTAGAACAAATGCATTCTAAAATGCAGGGTAAAATGCTGGACAGGTGGGCAGTCCATCACCGCAACACAGCAAGCTATTCTAACTCCACCACCACAGACCCCTCCCCACTTTGCATTTGTAACAATATAAGGACTTTACATTGGCTTTCATTCATTTTAGCTGCTTCCCTCATGCCTAACCTTTCCAAACAAAATCAAATGTCTTAAATTGTCAATGTTGGTGTAGATTGTTTAAAGTTCGGTTAATTCAACACTAGTTTAGTCTTATTCAACTATATGAGAGTTAGTGTCCTCAAAGAGTTGGTGTTAAATTATAGAGTTTCTCCCAGAATGTCAACTTGTCAACATATCTTTTAAATCGTATTTATTAAAACACATCACGGTGTCGTACAACTGGACAGGTGCTGGCTCAAATACAAGCTCAATTGTTGTGCCATTAGGCTAGACACCTGACTGACATTTGTGAAGTGTTAATTGTTTTCAGAGGGACCAGCAGCTTTCGTTTACAGAAGCCTTGCTTCTGTCAGTGTATCCCAAGGCCGATATGGCTACAAATAATCTGACATTATAGGATTAATCACCATCATTATGCTGATGATACTCTGCTATATCTTTCCATTGATCCTGAGAGGCATTAGATACTTTACACTAGTGTTTAATAAATTCAAACCTTATAATTGTTGAATTTAAATTAGTTCTGTAAAAGTGTTGCTTTAACTTTTGCATTATTAGCTATTTAATACTTTAAAAAGTGTTGGTGTTTTAAATCTATCTAGTCTGGACCTATATAGATGCTAAGTGTTGATTTGAACTCTGTAGGAGTTTAATTGACCTTTCCAAATTTGCTGTTCGACATTCACTCTGACTAATATCATTATATTTCTAAGACTCAAGTTAATTTACATCATACCTCTAAACTCAGCTCCTAGAGTGCATTTTATTTTTATTTGTGTCGGATTCGGAAACATATGTACCACTGGCTGGAAATTCCAGCCAATCGTGATTTTTCCAAATGTGACCGGTGAGGGAACCCTCAGAACCATGGCTACAATTGGCTAAATACTGCTCTCCCTGGGAGTGAGATTAATATATATAAAGAAGAAGAATATACTATATAATATATAAAAGAAGAAGAAACAGAGCCAGCCTGGAAGAAGAAGTGATAAAAATGAGATAAAAATTGCTTTTCTATTTGTAGCTTGTTCAGAATGCAGTTTTCAGAGTAACAGTATAAAACAGAAGAGAGTAACAGCAAATTCTACATGTGGTATGGCTGCTTTATTTACATTTAGTTCTTTCAGCCAATGTGTCATGTCATAAGTATATATATATATATATATATATATATATATATATATATATATATATATATATATATATATATATATATATATATATAAAGTTTTGATGCAAATCTAAGGGGATTTTCGACCCTTCGTTTTCCCACGAAGGGTCGAAGTTTCGAGTCCGGCTTTGGGTTACAATGTCTTGTTCCCTTCACCTGCATTTCCTACTGATGGTTGTCAGAGGTTCCCGTGGCACCAGTGTATGGCAGCCTTGTTTCTGTTTAGTTAGCCCCAGGGCAGCTGTGGCAACAATAGTTTGCAACCATCAGAATGTGTGCGTAAATGATTAAATATAGTGTAAAGCGCTTTGGTGAAGTCTCCTGATTTGAAAAGCACTATATAAGTAACTTTTACCAATTACTGTTTTCATCGAGCTTTTCTAATACAATACTTCAATATGCATATAAGAAAAAGCTAATAGAGCCTCATCTAATGATTTGGGTATAGTTTCAGAGATAAAATGAAAACATTTACACCTTCAGTTTTTCTCTATGTTTTCACATAGAGGCCCTGATCTTCAAAATGTTTGTATATAGTATGTACACAGAAAAAAGTTTAAATCATTCTAATGTTGTGATTCCAATTAATGTCCTGTGTATTGTGTTTTCTAATGGAGTTTGAATTCCTGTAAATAAATATCTTATGAGGAATTTAAAAAAAAAAATGTGATTTGACACTATTTTAATATTTAAGCATTTTTGGATAAAATGTTATGAAAAGTTCAACTAAATTTACTGGCTATCCTGTGAACTTACGGTAAGTAGACTTACCATGGGTTCCTGTTGCCATGTTGTCAGATCAGCTGTTCGTAGTGTAAAAATGTATCTAAAATACAGATTTAACATGGATTCAAAAAATGAAACTGTACCTTTTAAAATCACAAATCTTATAACCCTATGAAACACTCATTGGAAAAATTTGGTTTCAAACTAAATGATGTAAGGTTATTTATTCATTTTATAGTTCCCCCAATCCAATGCATATAAAAAAACATATAAATACCATACATTAAAAGCAAAAATACAAAATGAGAAAATAACACAAAACCAATTTGTCTCTAAAGATTTTTATTTGCACAGACTGTTGTTCATCTGTAACAACTTTATTAATCCTTGCCTCTTTTTTTATTTTGCTTTGCTAAAAATGTTACAACAGAATCAGTCATGCCAAATTATAGATATTAGGTTTGTGTATTAAAATACATGTATAAATTGGAATAGAACAGTTTCGTTCCAAGAAAGAACTGAAGGAAGCTTTTTTTTTCTCTGCAAAACTATTCAAATGAACAAATGATGATTTATGAATAAAGTTTTAATTTACAAGACAGGCGTAAAGGTCAAAACAACTAACTAAAGTCAATTGTTTTGTTTTTTGTTTCTTTTAATCGTATTGCAAATAAAATTTAGTTTTTTTCTGTTTCAGGCTGTTTTGTTACACTAAATATGAATATTATTTTTAAAACAGCATTTTAACTGGAAACAAGGCATATAGGAAGACTCTAAGTTATTTTTTTTTCCTACTTTGATTCTGTTTTATTTTCCTATATTTTGATCATGTAAAGCACTTTGCATTGTCTTTGTACTGAATTGTGCTATATAAATAAATTTCCCTTGCCTTGAAAGGCTCAAATGATAAATAGCTGCAAAGTAATCATGTCTGGATAGTAAAACTGGAACTATTTTCATTTAAGCCTAAATATTGTAGATGGATCTCAGTAAATCTCTTAGAAGTGACACAATAAATTTATCCACTGGAGGTAATTGCACAACAACTCAAGTTGTAAAAGTTTAATCACATGAGTACTTTTGCTATCATTTCATTGATATAGCTGTCCTTGCGATTAAATTGTTAATATTCAATCCATCTCAACATTGGACCCTAGATCCCAAAGATTAACATATTCAGTTGAGGTCAGGTTTAGAGACAACAGATTGAAAGAACGAGCCACAAGCCAAATATTTAAAGTTATTCTCAGTTAAAAGGTTATACAATTTTTGCTAGCATCAGATTTCCTCATCAATTCTTAATATGGATTTAGTTTTTGTGGCACAAATAATACAGTTTTCAATATATCATGAGCATGGTTATGTATCATAACAGAGATAAAGAAAACAAGAAAGCCAAGAACATTTTACCGTTGTGATTTTCTGGATACCTAATACCTAATGAAAAACACAACGATTTTTACCTACAAGTAGTTTCACCAACCTCAAATGTCAGTTCGTTGCAGCATCATCTCCTGCTGAAGCTCTAAAACGAATGTATCCACACTGTAATAAAAACACTGCTTACTTCTACCTGTTAGACAACCTCCACTGAGTTGAGAAAGTGAGAAGATAAGATGAGTTAATGATTTAGCAAAATAGTTATATTATATTATATGTCATTGCACACTGTTGTTAGCATAAAGAAGTTGTTAAAGCTCCCAGGCAGATAAAACATATACAAAAGAGAAAATAAACACAAAGTATAAAGTCATAGATTAAATCACATACAGTTAGAATAAAACTTAAGCAGTGTAGGAGCCATTGAAGAGTCTGCATAGATCCTCAACATGTAGTGTGAAAAGTGACCTATATATAAGGTTAAGACACAGAGAAAAACAAGCATGGTAAAAAGAGCAGTTTTAATAAAGGACAAATAGTTTTAACAACAGTAAGAAAAGCTGTTTCTGACACACTGAAAAACTGAGAAATCAGAGGCATGACCAAAAACATCCAGTATGAAACACAAAACATCAATAGTATGGGGAAAGGTGAGAAGCAATTGTGTGATGAGCAGACACTGGTAGACTGAATGAGCTTGATAGCTGGAAGGTTATTCATTTTATAGTTCCCCCAATCCAATGCATATAAAAAAAAACATATAAATACCATACATTAAAAGCAAAAATACAAAATGAGAAAATAACACAAAACCAATTTGTCTCTAAAGATTTTTATACGCACAGACTGTTGTTCATCTGTAACAACTTTGTTAATCCTTGCCTCTTTTTTTATTTTGCTTTGCTAAAAATGTTACAACAGAATCAGTCATGCCAAATTATAGATATTAGGTTTGTGTATTAAAATACATGTATAAATTGGATTAGAACAGTTTCGTTCCTAGAAAGAACTGAAGGAAGCTTTTTTTCTCTGCAAAACTATTCAAATTAACAAATGATGATTTATGAATAAAGTTTTGATTTACAAGACAAGCGTAAAGGTCAAAACAACTAACTAAAGTCAATTGTTTTGTTTTTTGTTTCTTTTAATCGTATTGCAAATAAAATTGAGTTTTTTTTCTGTTTCAGGCTGTTTTGTTACACTAAATATGAATATTATTTTTAAAACAGCATTTTAACTGGAAACAAGGCATATAGGAAGACTAAGTTTTTTTTTCCCTTCTTTGATTCTGTTTTATTTTCCTATATTTTGATCATGTAAAGCACTTTGCATTGTCTTTGTACTGAATTGTGCTATATAAATAAATTTGCCTTGCCTTGAAAGGTTCAAATGATAAATAGCTGCAAAGTAATCATGTCTGGAAGGTAAAACTGGAGCTATTTTCATTTAAGCCTAAATATTGTAGATGGATCTCACTAAATCTCTTAGAGGTGACTCAATAAATTTATCCACTGGAGGTAATTGCACAACAACTCAAGTTGTAAAAGTAAATAATGAATAACACAACAATTTTTACCTACAAGTAGTTTCACCAACCTCAAATGTCAGTTCGTTGCAGCATCATCTCCTGCTGAAGCTCTAAAACGAATGTATCCACACTGTAATAAAAACACTGCTTACTTCTACCTGTTATACAACCTCCACTGAGTTGAGAAGGTGAAAAGATAAGATGAGTTAATGATTTGAGCAAAATAAAGTTATACTATATGTCATTTCACACTGTTGTTAGCATAAAGAAGTTGTTAAAGCTCCCAGGCAAAAAAAACATTTACAAAAGAGAAAATAAACACAAAGTATAAAGTCATAGATTAAATCACATACAGTTAGAATAAAACTTAAGCAGTGTAGGAGCCATTGAAGAGTCTGCATAGATCCTCAACATGTAGTGTGAAAAGTGACCTATATATAAGGTTAAGACACAGAGAAAAACAAGCATGGTAAAAAGAGCAGTTTTAATAAAGGACAAATAGTTTTAACAACAGTAAGAAAAGCCGATGAGAAATCAGAGGCATGACCTGAAACAGGATCATCCAGTATGAAACACAGAACATCTATAGTATGGGGAAAGGTGAGAAGCAATTGTGTTATGAGCAGACACTGGTAGACTGAATGAGCTTGATAGCATGGTGGTTTTGGTTAATGGTGTATTCTATTTGCCGTTGGAAGATTTCCTGTCTGACTCTTAAATGTCAAATTCTAGGCCCCTAAAAGTTGAGATACTAGTCAGAAGGTCAATGCGACACGATGGTACCTGACTTTTCCATTCATTATGGCTGCCACTCAAGAGAACGAGTGAGTAAACCTGAGGCACTGTGACTCAATCAGGCATATATTTGTAATATTTCTAAACATCTTTGGAGAGCCATCATACCTTACAAATATCCAGTTCAGAACAATGTTCATCTTACAACAGGACTGTGGAAGTCCGAACCTGTTTCATGTTAAGTTCAACAATATGCTCTAGGAAAAAAAGACAATGGGTCTTATGCAAGAAACATTTGCATGAACTTCATTCTTAAATTGTTCATATGAGTGAATTTGGAGAAAATGTGCATTAAGATTTTTTCAAATTTGTAGTCTTCTCTCCAGTACGAAAAACATTTTATGAGTGCTTTGGACTTGATGTAGGATTCTTGTGCAACTAGTCAGTTCTCATCCAAACCTAGTTTTCAAATAAATTACAACATTTTTGTTACTTAAAAACAATTTTCAAATTTATTAGGCTATATAAATATTTTTTCTTAAACTCTTTAATTATAAACTACATTTCAATCTGAAAAACTCACACGTAAGGAAAAAGACAATTGCAATAATTTTATATATACAATTATTTTATGTCTTTGGCGCACTGACCTCAGTAGGAAACATGGGCGAAGAATTTTACTTTAATATGCATAAGCAGGTGTATGAGACCAGGGATGTTTCCCCTCAGGCCTGAGACTGATGATGAAGTGGTGATAGAAGAAATTGGTTCAGTCAGTAGACTGCTGGTTGGTAAGAAGTTCTGCCTGAGCTGTATTGGAGAGATCCAGTAGACTGTGTAAGCTTATATCAGTGCTTCACTTGGGACCCTGAAGGTACATGTTCAGCTTGGATAAACACAGATTTGCATAAGGCTATCCATGATAAGCAAGCATGAAGTGACAGTTGAGAGGAATAACTCCCCTTTGGGAAGAAACCTCTGGCAGAACCAGGCTCAACATGGCGGTCTTTTGCTATACCGGTTAAGATGTGTTGGGGAATGCAGTAAGAGTCCGGGAGGAATTACACTCTGATAGGGACAAGGTTGAAAAAGCACCATGAAAAAGTAGGTGAAGCTTAACTACGATGATGGAGAAGAGGATGAAGGTGGGTTTAATCGAGGTCATCTGAGTCAAAATCAAATACAGTGCAGCCACCGCCTGTGCCTGGCTGGGCAGCAGGCCGAGTCGTGGAGCCGGAGACCTTTTAAGATTAACTTTGGATGCTGATTGGGCTTCGTAGAGGAGTGGTCCAAAGCTAATTGGTTTGCGTCAGAGGCAGATGAGCATCTGATGATCAGGCAAGTAATTTAGTTGCTTCAGATGAATTTCCGCATATGCTTCATTTGTATTGCTTTTACTTTTATTGCTGATGACCGAATTCGCAGTCACACTCTACAGCTGGCATGTTAGTACCCAGGAGACACTGGTTTAATTTGTTGTCATTTTGTCAAAACAAAGAACAGTCAGTGAGCTCTAAGTGAGCTCAAGCTACTATTGAAATAGCATCTGAAACAGAAAACCAATTTCATAGTGCTGCCTTGGTTTAGTTACTACACAAAATGTAAAATGTTTGGATTATTGTCAGTCTGAAATAGTTTATAAATTTAACAATTTAACAAATAGTTTATAAATTTAACAATTTGTCAAAAATAATTTCACCAATAACATTTTTATCATTGCATTTTATGAGGAATTGGTGAGCGCAAGGAAGGAATGACAGACGTGGTCTTAAGATGTACGTACAGTACACGTGTGTGTATTAAAAGGAGAATTTGCAGAATGCTGTTGGTTGATGTGAACTCATAATTAGCATTTGCATATGTTGCACATTTTGCCTTCAACAGTAGTTTTCAAGGACTTGTCTTGCTTTTGCTAAACATGTTGACACCATATTTGGATCAAATTATTTTTCTCTTCCTCATTTTTTATTTATTTATTTTCTCTTATGTAACAGTGCAACCATGTTCAGACAGTGCAACAGAGTTTACTCTCACAAGTGGAGGAGTATGGATTTCGCCACAGTGTTCCGCATGATTTACCTTGACTGGTCCTTTAATTCTGCTGCTCAGGTCAGCGGTCAGCAGAACCTCAATCTCCAAACCGGTAAAGTCTCCTTTCATTGTTTTTAATGTCATTTCAGTGAATTAACTGCCTTACAGTAAGTGATGGCAATTTTAAAGCCCCATGAAACGATTTCACACAGCTGGCCAGGCTCAAAACATTTGATACACTTTTGAATGGCGGCATCTAATGGATAGCTATGAGAACTACATTTGAACCAGTATCCAAGTGTTCGCAATAATTTGTTACTGAACTCTTTTGTTACATAAAATCAGTATTGTTAATGATTAAAGGAAATATATATTTATATTTTTTTATTCATGACTTGTGAAATTTGTATGTAATTAAGATCCCTGCTATTGCATAACAACTTGTGTGAAGCCTTTTTTTTTAATTAGCTGAACGTTGTGTAATTATACCTTATAAAATCATACTTAAGGCAGTCTTTGACAGAATGTTAACAAGAATGTGGGAGGAATGTGTGCTTCTGCAACTGTGACAGTGCTTGTAAAATAGTGAAGGTTGTTCACTTTTTTTCTGCTTCAAAAATTTTTATTCAAAAAAAATAATCATTTCCACTTTCTGACTTTAATCTACTCCTCTTTTTGGTCAAAGTGCTTTCAGGCAATTGACAGAGCTCTTTTAGGCATTGGCTCTCTCTCCATGTCCGTTCCTCACTTGACTCTCTCTCTCACACATACAAAGTCAAGTCACACAATTGCACTTCAACACAACACACATAACTCTATCAGTCACTCACTCAATTACTCAACTCAATCTCTAAACAAGATACTCTATATATCATCCATCCATTTTCTGACATGCTTTATCCCACCTGTCTACAGGCGAGAGGCGGGGTCTACCCTGAACAGGTTGCCAATCCAAGGTCAATACCCTATTTAAGGTGTGCTTAATTATAAAGCAACTTTGTTTCCTTTGCCAAAATGGGTCAGAAAAGAAATTTGACAGGCTTTGAAAAGCCAAAAATTGTCAGTTGTCCTTCAGAGGGGTACAGCAATTTGGAAATTGCCAAGCTTTTGAAACAGGGTCATCGCACAATCAAGTGGTTAATGGCAAATAGCCAACAGGGGCGCTAGAGGCTTGTTAAAAAATAACTTCCCATGAATTGAGAAGGATCAAGCGTGAGGCTGCCAGAAAGCCATTAGCCACCAGTTGTGCCATATTTCAGAGCTGCAACATGTCTGGAGCGCTGAGAAGCAGAAGGTGCTCAATACTCAGGGACCTGGCCAAGGTAAGGAAAGCCGAAAAAGGCCACCTTTGAACAAGACACACACCTGAAAGGAGAGTGAGTCTTGATAGGCTAGATGAATGGGCACCAGGCTGGATCAGTAAAGGGCAGCAAGTTCCTTATCGACTCAGACGCCAGCAAGGTGGAGGTGGGGTACTGGTATGGGCTGCTATCATCAAAGATGAGCCTGTAGGACATTTTCAGGTTGATGATGGAGTCAAGATCAACTCCCACACTGATTCTAGCCTAACATCACTACTGACAAGGGCTGGAAGTCACAGCCTTTTATGGCAATATTGGGGCAGTAATTATGTCAATTTGCAATTCTCATAAACGTGAGCTCACTCAGGTGGACTGAATACGGTTATGAAAGTCATTCACAGAAATTGATGGCCTCAATCCAGCCCCCTCCTCAGATCCTTCAACTCCTAATTACCTCCCTAATTACTCATGCCTTTCAGCTGCTTCACTATTTCCAGCTCCTAATTATCATTCATCTCATCCACCTGCCAGTTTCCCTTATACTGGGCTCAGTTCTAGCTATCCTGGCGAGATCATTGGATGTTGTTTTCTTTTCAGTCTGTTCAGTTTTGTTTTTTCTGAGGTTGATGTCCTGAATCCCGGCGGCCAGTGGAAAGAGGCTTCCGCTGAGCCTGCCTGTCTGCACCTGACCCTGTTTGCTCCTGTGCATGTCCGCCTGGTCACGTTTCCAGACTCTTTTGGACTCTCTACCTGCCTGTAAGCCCTAGGATGCCTGGAAGCTTGGATCCTGCCTGTTCTGAATCCCTTTTCAGGATCGGCTTCCTGCAAGTCCCCTGGGACTGCTGCAGCGGGGATACTCTGAGTGGCGCATGCTGCTGTCTTCAGTCCGGCGGCTGGATTGCGCCCCCTTCCAGGGAGATGGACTGGACTGTTTAATCAGATAAGTGACTCACTGAGATCATCATCTTCTGCACTGCAAAAACAATCCAGAAATAAGTAAAAAATGGCTTAAATTAAGTATATTTAGCCTTAATTTGAGCAGGTAAATAAGATGATTTGCCAATGGAATGAGTATTTTCACTCTTAAAATAAGATAGTTAGATAATATTTACTTGAAATAAGACGATAAAATAGTTTTTTCTTATTTTAAAAGGAAATTGTCTTGTTCCATTGGCAAAGTGTCTTACTTACCTCCTCAAATCAAGAAAAAACACACTTATTTTAAGAAAAAATAACTTATTGAGATTTATATTTTTTGCAGTGTGTCAGATGATTGTGGTCACTTACCTGTGTTTCTCCCACCAGTGTGTCTGAGATTGGGCAGTGCCCCGCCCCCTCCTGCAGCATCCGAGAGTCCCAGATCCTAGCAGCCCCACTTTAGTTTCAGTTAGTTTATGTTTTTATATTAATAAAAACTTTGAACTTTCCTACTGACTTTCTCACCTTGAATACTGGGCCTATCTGTCCCGTTCTGTGGCATGTTTATGTTCGACGACAAACAAGCCCAGTCTCTTGATTTCCTCCTTCAATACTGGCAGTAATACAGCAGATCGTCACTAGGAGGCGAGGAGTCGAGGAACTGAGATAGCGTGATGTGTAAACGGTCGTTAGAACCAAGTTCGGCCTGGTTAACTGTGCTGAGCACGGACCGGTCTCGGTATGGATCGGTTTTTTAAGGGTAGTGTAAATGGGGTAATCATGTCCTTCCCAACCTGAGGACTTCACCCCTCCCCCTATTGTTACCTCTACAGTGTCCTTCACTCCTGACCTGATGAGAAGACAGCTAACCAGACTCCACTCCAGCAAAGCTGCAGGCCCCGATAGTGTATTCCCCAGGATCCTCAAAGTTTGTTTCTATCAGTTGTGTGGAATACTTAGCCCAGTCTTCAGTCTGAGTATGCTCCTCCAGAGAGTCCCCGTGCTGTGGAAGATGTCCTGCTTCGTTCCTGTGCCAAAGACGCCATACCTTAGCGACCCTTAGGATTACAGACTGGTGGCACTGATGTCCCATATCATGAAGACCTTTGATAGGCTAGTCCTGGAGCAGCTAAGGGCCATGGTCAGGCCCTTCACTGATCCACTACAGTTGACCTACCAGCCCCGCCTGGGAGTTGAGGACAGCATCATATTCCTGCTGAGCCTACAATCATCTGGACAAACCGGCGAGTACTGTGAGAAATAATCATGTTCTTTGATTTTCCTAGTGCCTTCAACACCATCGGCCCGGATCTTCTGGGTGAGAAGATGCCTGCGATGCAGGTGGAGGCCCCCATCATGTCCTTGATTGTTGATTACCTGATGGGCAGACCACAGTATGTACGCCTATTTTGTGAGGTTTGTTGTATATATATATATTTGTTGTTATATATATATATATATATATGTTTGCATATCTGGAGCGTGTAACGTAAAATATGTCTGATTCTGATTCTGTGACATCACTGCTGGACCACGCCTCTCTGACATTTACAGAGAAGCACACATCAACTGTAGTACTCTTCCCTCCCTTGGGACTTTCAGGTTATTGGCTTAGTTTTTGAGTGATCCATTGAAACCTAAGAACAGTTCAGCCACTAACCCGATCTCTCCTCTCCAGAGGTTCCTGCAGCTGTTGCTGATTAGTTCCCTACTTTACCTGCAGAGCTCAGGGAATAAATCTTTTGACACCTACCACTGTGTCTGGTAGAATTTGGTGGTCTGATACTTTATGCATCATTAAAATAATTTGTCCTCCCTATAGTCAATCATTCTAATGATATGTTAAGTAAGGCTGTCCTACGTGCTCATTCCCATTTTCACTTACCGTTGGTGAGTCTGACATACTGGAAAAATTACAAATCTTCATTAGTGGGTACGGGGTTGCGCATGTTCAATAATTTTTTTAAGTGGAAAGGGCGTTTTTTTTTTTATTAGAAATTCATGAAAATACTTTACTATACCTTTAAGTGTGATACAAATTTGTCATGAAGCATGACAGAAGGAACCAGCATTCAGGCAAGACAGACTGTGGGATAACAAGTGTTTAGTCTAAAGACATAACAGAAGCGGGCTGTGGATCTGCAGCGTCTGACCATGATAATCTGAGGGAAGATGATTATCCATATGAGTCACTTACCTGGATGACAGTTCAGTCTACCTCCATTAAACGCAGTAGGATCGAGGGCTGCCAATTAGATGTGGCAGGCACCACCCAGAGTGTCCCCGATGCTACAGTCCCAGAGGGCAAGCATGAGTCCGAGACACAGCCAAGTCCGAGAAACAGATCAGATCAGGAAGGCTGAGATGCCTAGAAGTCCGAAGCCCAGTCAGGGATACCGATGGAACAGGAACAGGCTGGTTCAGGGTTCCAGGTGTCCAACAGAGAGTTCAGGCGGAACGCTCAGATGGGAACAGTCAGGTTAAGTAGTTGAAAGGCAGAACAAGTCAGGATAATAGGACGACTACGAGATGCTGTAACCACTCTCTCCACTGAGCCAAGACAGGAACAGGCACGCTCATTGGATAAGAGGCAGGACATGATCAGGAAAACAGGAACACTATGAAACACTAAAAATCTCTCTCACCACTGGCCCCTGAGAACGAGAACTTGAACTAAAGCATGAGCAATGATCTCAACAACAACAGCTGTATATAAACAAACAGAAGTAGGCGGATTAGATGAGAGATAATTGGAAACCAGGTAGAGTTAGGAAGGTGAATGAAATTAGCAATTAGGCAGGCTCTCAGAGTCATGATCATGACAAAAATTAGGAGATGAGAAAGTCTTATGAACTGAACATAGCCATGCTGGCATGTTCTCTGCCCAAAGTGCTCCGACTTAAAGAAAGTAATCTTAAAAAGGACCAATTTTCATGAGCATTGCAAAGTAACCTAAAATTTTTGGGTTCACTTGAAAGACCATCCTTGTAGTTTAGCAGCCATTCAAAATGGCCGTTCCCAGCCAAATAGCAACCGACTTCCCTCCAACTACCAGCGAAATCCCCTCCAACTACCAGCCACTGGATTGACTCCCTCTTGCATATTCATTTACTCTGATTCCACCCTTTCACTGAATTACAGGCTCTGGCTAGGAGATGGCGCTTCTCTTTAGGTCCTAATGTCCACAATACATGACAGAAAGAATTTAGTGTAAATATTGATGTTTAAAAAGGAATTGAAGGGGTCCATCCAAGGGTCCATCAGTTAAATTGGGGGAAATTTTGAATTTGAACTCTAAGCTCACAAGGCAGCCTTATAGCGAACTCAAGAATTTATGTTACTTTGCATCATACATAAAATATTTATACATAATGTGTTATATCAATTAAATATTTCTAAATAATTCTGTAACCAATTAATTTAGGTATGTTGAATGGTAAGAAATTGTGTCACCTCAAAGAGGGGCTTGAATAATTTTTTTGATTGTTGGATCATATCAGGAAAGGTCCTAAAGATGGAGAACACCTCTTTGATGTTGTATATTGAAGGTTTCAGCAGATGGCGCCACATCAACCAAAGGAATGAGCAAATAAAAAGGACTCTGGCAAGTTGGAGTGTTTTTCAGCTACAAATTAAATAATATTACTATTCAGGAAGTGAGAAGTTCTGCTAAATGAGTGTAGAGCTGAAGGACAAAAACATATCATGTTCAGAAATGTTTGTTCATGCAAACCCAGAGAGAAGGTTCCTGAAAGAAATGATCCAGGATTAGATTTTAAAGCTAGATAAAAGTAAAACTAATTATGTTTAAGAAGCCTCATGTTCCTGTAATAACCACAACTCTTCTACTAAACTCTGTGTTTCTGTCTCTTTGCTCTCCCTCTGGTGGCTCAGTTGGAAACTTTTCTTCAGGTTCCGTCAGCAGTTGAACAGAAGGAAAACTTCCCTGTGAGTCCAATGAAGGAGGTTGAATCATCTGTGTGGATTTTACCCCAGAAGTTTACCTTAAACTAAACACACCGCTGCTATCTGGTCACTCTGCATGTTTTCCTGTGAACCTCTTCTCACCACAGACACAGATAAGAGTCACACGATGAGGCTCCTAAAGGATCAATCTGGATTTAGAGAGAAATGTATTGTAGAGTAATTTCCTGTCTCATTCCATGTCAACAACAAACTGATATTTCCTGGTTAAACTAAGAGAGTTGCTCTGGATTTTATCTGGCTGTGTCAGAGTAATGGGGGATAAATGCATGTCTGCCACATTTTTAAAGATTTTTATTCGTTCAGATTTAAGAAACTTTGGATCATTTTCCTTGTTGTTCATTGTTTTGCTCCGTCACATACATTTCACCAAAAATACAAAATTTAACAACGTGGGACCGAGTCCAGGGTCAAACTTCAAAAAGCAGCTTCCCAAAGCTCCTCAGGTCCCCCTGTCCTCCACGTTTTAGCTCCTTTTTTCGCTTCAAACACCTTACTCAGATAAATGGGTAATTATCCTACCTTTGCTCTATTTAGGCAAGGCAAGGCAAGTTTATTTGTATAGCACATTTCATGTACAGAACAATTCAAAGTGCTTTACAAAAAACATTATAAGCAAAAGGGAGAGAAAACAATTAAAAAACAATTAAAAGCGTAATTCAAAATTAAAAACATTTAAGATTAAAAAAGAGAATACAGAGACGTGCGAATTTTAACTTTTGAATAGAATCTATGTAAATGCAGCTGAGAACAGGTGGGTCTTCAGCCTGAATTTATATAAACTAAGTGTTTCAGCTAATCTGAGACTTTCTGGGAGTTGGTTCCAGACATGTGGAGCATAGAAGCTGAACGCAGCCTCTCCATGTCTGGTACTGACTCTGCGAACTGATAACAGGCCGGATCCGGATAACCTGAGGGGTCTAGTAGGTTCATACTGGGTCAAGAGGTCACTGATGTATTTTGGGCCTAAATTTAGTGTCTGAGCAGCCAGTGCAATCATCTGATTCTGGAATTCTGCAGTAGACTTTGGCTGGCTAGCTGTTTCACGGCTGGCCCATGTCAACCACTGAACTCTTCTCTCATACCATGTGAGAAATGGCCCCAACGGGTCCCCAGTAGCTGCTACGCTACAGGTTGACTGAAGGTTTTTCATAAAAGGCATATTACAGTAGGAATACCACTGCAAGAAGATGGACAGCTTACAGGAAGAAGGTTGGCCTTTATACTTTCAAACAGTGACATCAGGAGGAAACAATACAGATAATTTGCATCTGCAGGAGTATCATCCAGCGCTATTCAAGATAATTAAATGTAAAGTTTTTATTGTCTTGAAATGAACAAGCTACGGTTTCCATTAGGCATTAATGAAACTAATTCCACTGTGTTTTTGAGGCCGACAGCTTGGTGACTGTGTTGGTAAAAAGTTAGCAGCCTGAAGAACCAGATCTGCTACACTCTTTGTCCACATAAGTTGATGATTGTAATTTTTGTGGCGTCTTTATGTTTGGAATCATGTATCTATAAGTGACAGAAATCATATTAATATTCATCTAAAGGTGAGTGAGTGCCTGCATGGGAGCTACATTTTGGCAGGACTCCTGTGATCTCTGAGCAGCGTCCACTGATGAGTAAAATCTAACTATAGAGGCTTCGGTGAAGATTAGTCAACAATTCGGTAAGCATCCGAAACATTTATAAGTCCATTGGACTTTGTTTCCAAGTTTGAAGACGTTTCTCTTCCATCCAGGAAGCTTTTTCAATTCAACATGTCAGAAATAGCGTTGAGTTCCAGGTTTTATCCAGCAGCCCAACAAAACCTTGTTTTTGCTTAGAAAACATGCAAATTGAAACAGATTAATAGGTCCACCCCTTTTGTTGTTACTCTGCACTGCCCCATACCTGTGTTTGTCTCTGAAAGGGGGGGTCGTTAAAGGGAATTGTTGGCCTGGCTGAATAGGCAACGTCTTCTGTTCCCCTGTAAAGCCGTTGGGGTTGCGATGATAGCAGGAAGGAATCAACTGCATTGCTGCATTGTAGTTTTTTGAAAGCTGAAACCTGAGTCCACCTCCTCTGTTTAAGGTGTTTTTTTTTCTTTCTTAGCATAGATGGCTTCCTTCACGCTCCTCTCAAACCACCTACTTTTTTTGTCCAAAATGTAAACATTCTGGTCCTCCAAAGAGTGTTCTTTCTCCATAAGGTGTAGATGTACCTAAGAGTCTTGTCCAGAGGAGGGCGCTCTTCTGTGTTGGGCCATGCATCTGTGGAGAGATTGTTTGGTTTCTCCAATATAAAGATCAGAGCATTCCTCACTGCATTGAACTGCAGACACCACTCCGCTCAGATTTGGTCTGAGAGTTTTGTCCTTTTCAAATCACCAACCATTTCATTTTTTTTATTTAGACAATTCAGGTACAGAGCTGTAATCATAGTTTCATGAAACTGTTTTCATTTTTGCCTAAAGTTATCATACTATCAGAATTCACCACCAGCCCATCCTATTCCCGAGGACCAGGTTTAAAAACACTGCTGGAAAGATTTTACTTCCAGGCTTTATGAAGGTTATTACAAACAAAGTCATGACATTCTCAGTCCTTCAGGAATCACCTTCTTGCAGCTGAAGTCCTGTTTTCTGGCTGTCAGGCTTTATCTATGAAGCACATTTTATTACATGGAACATTCAAAGTGCTTTACATTATTTGGATAATACAATTGAAGAAAAATAAAGGAGAATAAAAGCAAATAAAGATAAAAATATAGGTAAAACCAATCAACCAGTTGGACCACAACCTTAAACTGAAAATACATCATTTATTATTTTAGCTTTAATAGTCAAAGGCAGCTCTAAACTAATTTTTTTTTTCTAACTTCAACTTTCAGCTCTTTTCCAGCCTTCTGGGAGTTTCAGATAAGTGGAGCATAAGAACTAGATGCTGCTTCTCCATGTTTGGTTCTAGTTCTGGGTGGACAGAGTAGACTTGAACTAGAAGACCTGAGTGGTCTGGGAGGTTGATCCACTAACAACAGATCTGTTACGGATTGAGGTGCTGATCTATTCCTTGATTTCTAGACTAACAGAAGGATTTAAGTCTATTCTCTGAGATACAGGGAGCCAGTGGAAAGACTTCAGAACCGGGCTGATGTGCTCTACTTTCTTAATTCTAGTGAGAATACGGATAGAAGCTGCCTGATGGACTTTTAAGGTAAAACCTATGTAGAGAGTGTTGCAGTGAACTATTCTACTTAAGATAAATGCATAAATGAGTTTTCCAGATCCTGTTTCCAAATGATCAGTTTTTTAAATTTTTTTTTTATTTTTCATTTTTAACCACTGAACAGGAAAAATCTCCTAATGTAGAAGCCTGTTGGTCCATTTCCATGTCAGACAAAAAGTTTTTTGTTAAAGCAGGAGGGAGACTCAGCTGATTCGCACATTTCCCAGGATACCCCCATCTGCATGTAATCATAGCAGCAGGGAGATACTCTGCAAACAGAGCAGGTCTGATGCAACTGATGGGATTTCTAAGAGACAGAAATGTGTCACTGCTTGAGCAATGCAAATATTCAGTGGTTAAATAAACTGCTCATTGTTTGACGCCCACAGAGCTCAGCATAGGAAACGGTGTTCAAATGAAGCAGGAAACCTCTTAGGATATATCTACTTATCAAACTGGCATCCCTTCTCTGTCTGTAATGTGAACCTGATAAATCCTGCTGATAAAAGTGAAAAAGTACAACTGTATGAAGGAGATGCTAATTTGTACATCTTTAACCTGGTTCCGGTCCACAGCACCCAGCAGAACTTCTCTAAAGCTTTCAATCAAGAGGACATATCCTGCAGGTTTAGCTCCTAAATGTTCCTCAGCAGTTCTAAAGATGTAGCCTTCCTCTCATGATCTGTTCTTCATGTTGATTTAAGCTGAACTCAGTGATGCTGAAAACTGAAACCTTCTACTTCATCTCCTGGCAGACACCTGAAGGTTTTGGGTTCAAACTGACTGTTTTGGTGAAAAAATCTGAATCCATCTGTAGAAAGTTGGTCCCACAGCATGATGCTTCCTCCACCATATGTCACTGTGAGGACCATCTTCTGTAAGGGTTGATCCGTACTTATTTGGTTTTACTCCCTCCAGGTGTTTCCTGATATTTCTTTGGTTCCACATGTAGAACTGAATCAGAATGAGCCCGGAAATCCTGCAGCTTCATCATGGTTGGTCTCGTTAATATATATATTTACACACATTCTCCAGGTTCAGAGGACTGTTATCACTGTGTTTGTAACACAATTGCCGCCTTTGAAGTATTTGGTTATTGATTATTCATTAATTGAAGTAACAGGGGTTTATAAAATGATTTTTGGCTGACAGATCCACCCACTTAGAGCAATAATTTTATCAAAATCGTGGAAAAAATTTATCAACATTTTGCATTTATGACAAAAGAAAAATATTTTCTGCCATCAATATACTCTATCCAGAACTCTTCAAATGAAAAAGATATTTTTTAACTGGTTTAATTTCTTTAAAAAATCTTCTATTAGTAATCTGATTATTAATCGTTTAATTGAAAAAAATTATTGACTGATTAAACAATTTGCAAAATAATCGTGTATAATAGTGTGTATATGCTGTTTATTAAGTAGTGTTTTCCAAAGCTCTGATGCCTTCACAAAGTTATCTGTCGAGCCCTGATGTCAACAATCCAGCGATTAAAACAAAAATATTCTGCACAAAGCTGAAGCACTCTTCTGTTCTGCGTGAACCAGCAGGTTAGGGTTGCAGGTCGACCTCGCAAAGATGGCGCCCGTAATTTTTGTGCTGCGACAATGGGGGCTATACTCATATTATATTATTGTCTTATATTATTTTCTGCTCTGATGCATATTCAGTAAAGAGGAAGGGGTGAGAACAATATCCGGGGACGTAGTCCGTTCTCTGTCTGCTGTTCTTGTGAATTGGACTAGGGCTGAGGCTGAGCACGAGAATGAATAACAACAACACATATTGGGAAATGGCCTGGGACTCTAAAGGGGTTAGTGCCTCACCAACCATGAACCTCACCGCACGTCACCGGGGTAATCATATTTTGACGGACTGCTTAGAGCGTCTCCAGTGATCTTTCACTCCGCTACTGTTTCCCAGTTTTGGATACTCTAGCCAAGCTGAGTTTTGCTGAGTCAAACTGAGTTTTTGTCAACCTGACTCTTAACATTGTTTTTGTCTTTGCCTCTCGGCAGGAAGTCATCCTGCACACTGGATGTTGCGGACCTTCTCTCCCTTGAAGGATCATCTGAGCTTCAAACTGAGCAGGAAATCTGAGTGGCAGTCAGTTTCTCACTTCATCTACAAACAACCGCATTCTGGGTAAACCCTGTCCGCTCTCCACTGAACCAGACAAACACTGGAACAACAGCACACAGACTGGAGACCAAAGAGTCAACAACTTCTCTGGAAATGTGAGTCAGCTACACTATATTGCCAAAAGTATTTGCTCACCTGCCTTGACTCACATATGAGCTTAAGTGACATCCCGTTCCTAATCCATAGGTTTCAATATGACGTCGGTCCACCCTTTGCAGCTAGAACAGCTTCAACTCTTCTGGGAAGGCTGTCCACAAGATTTAGGAGTGTGTTTATGGGAATTTTTGACCATTCTTCCAGAAGCGCATTTGTGAGGTTGCACACTGATGTTGGACGAGAAGGCCTGGCTCTCAGTCTCCGCTCTAATTCATCCCAAAGGTGTTCTATCGGGTTGAGGTCAGGACTCTGTGCAGGCCAGTCAAGTTCATCCACACCAGACTCTGTCATCCATGTCTTTATGGACCTTGCTTTGTGCACTGGTGCACAGTCATGTTGGAAGAGGAAGGGGCCAGCTCCAAACTGTTCCCACAAAGTTGGGAGCATGGAATTGTCCAAAATGTCTTGGGATGCTGAAGGATTCAGAGTTCCTTTCACTGGAACTAAGGGGCCAAGCCCAGCTCCTGAAAAACAACCCCACACCATAATCCCCCCTCCAACAAACTTTACACTTGGCACAATGCAGTCAGACAAGTACCGTTCTCCTGGCAACCGCCAAACCCAGACCCGTCCATCAGATTGCCAGATGGAGAAGCGCGATTCGTCACTCCAGAGAACGCGTCTCCACTGCTCTAGAGTCCAGTGGCGGCGTGCTTTACACCACCGCATCCGACGCTTTGCATTGCACTTGGTGATGTATGGCTTGGATGCAGCTGCTCGACCATGGAAACCCATTCCATGAAGCTCTCTGCGCACTGTTCTTGAGCTAATCTGAAGGCCACATGAAGTTTGGAGGTCTGTAGTGATTGACTCTGCAGAAAGTTGGCGACCTCTTCGCACTATGCGCGTCAGCATCCGCTGACCCCGCTCCGTCAGTTTACGTGGCCTACCACTTCGTGGCTGAGTTGCTGTCGTTCCCAAACACTTCCATTTTCTTATAATACAGCTGACAGTTGACTGTGGAATATTTAGGAGCGAGGAAATTTCACGACTGGATTTGTTGCACAGGTGGCATCCTATCACAGTTCCACGCTGGAATTCACTGAGCTCCTGAGAGCGACCCATTCTTTCACAAATGTTTGTAAAAACAGTCTGCATGCCTAGGTGCTTGAATTTATACACCTGTGGCCATGGAAGTGATTGGAACACCTGATTCCAATAATTTGGATGGGTGAGCAAATACTTTTGGCAATATAGTGTATCAAATCCTCCTCTTCAAGTTCACAAATCAAATTTCCCACTGAGCCTGAATTAACTGCTGTGTCTTCCCCTCACTTTTCAGTTCCGGTTGAGCAGTGTTCAGAGCAACACTGGATTCCTCACAATTTCCTAATAAATCTGTTAAACCTTTTCCCTGGTCTCCCTGTTTGGTCTTCTGCATTTGGGTCTGAACTTTAGTAAAATCATGACAAGGATCATGTTTAGGGTTAGAATTAGAATCATGTTTAGGGCCCCTTATGGCTGTCCGTCTGCCAGTATTATCACCCTGCTCAGTTAATAACAAACATACATCATAAAGCATCGCCAGAGGATCCTGATAAGGTTTATGAGTCCTGGTCAGGACAGTCAAAAGAGAACACTGAGCCTCAGATCAAACATAAACAGAAGACATGATGCCGAGGATCTGGATCAGATAGAAGAGACAATAAATGACCTGTCACTCATTAAGGAAATGTAATAACAGGTGCCACCAAGCTGGCTTCCCAAACACAAGAAATTTGTACTACAAAAAGTCACCAGAATCAGTTAATAAAACCCCAAATGTTTAAAAACTTTGAATTAAAACAATGCAAAAACTTGATCCCGACCAAATTACTGTAGGAACCTCCTGCTCCATGTGGTCCTAATACAGAGCAGGGGCAGGTGAAAGAACGAAAGACCAGCAGAGTCAGCAGAAAACACACCTGACAGCCAAACAGACTCATGCAGGAAACTCTCTCAACAATCTGTCTGTCTTTTTAATGTTCTGATAATTTTTGAGCTCGTTCCATCAGTGTGGAACCACAGATGGACCAGCTCTGGTTCTCCGGGGTACCTTTGACCTGGGCAGGAAGCTGTGTGGGTCCTGTGGTCGAGCAGAGAAAAGAGCAACCACAAGGACCCGGCTCTACTGCAGCTTAAGCCTGCTGCCTTTATAAGCCAATCTGGGCAAAGCACGCCCATGACATCAGCGCCTGGTTCTGGATGCATAGCCTCACTGCCCCAGGGTGTGTCTGCTAACACCATGACCTTTGACCCATGAAATACAACTCAGTTTCTCTGAAATCATTCCTGAGTTTGCAGGAAGTCATGTGACACATCACTGGCTCAGCCCTTGAGTTAGTTTTTTTTTTTTTTTATGAACCAGAAAATCCAGAGCACGGGTCCTGCTCCATGGGTCCTGTTCATAGGTCCTGGGCTGTGGTGCTGCTGCCTGGGTTCTGGGCATGGGCCATGGTTCCCTGAATCCTGTTGCCTTGGCCTGAGCCAGGTCCTGCTGCCTGGGTCCTGGGACAAGGTCAGGTCCTGCTCCCTGGGTCCTGGGCCTGGGTCAGGTCCTGCTTCCTGGGTACTGGGACCAGGTCAGGTCCTGCTCCCTGGGTCCTGGGCCTGGGTCAGGTCCTGCTCCCTGGGTCCTGGGCCTGGGTCAGGTCCTGCTCCCTGGGTACTGGGACCCAGTCAGGTCCTGTTCCCTGGGTCCTGGGCCTGGGTCAGGTCCTGCTCCCTGGGTCCTGGGCCTGGGTCAGGTCCTGCTCCCCGGGTCCTGGGCCTGGGTCAGGTCCTGCTCCCTGGGTACTGGGACCAAGTCAGGTCCTGTTCCCTGGGTCCTGGGCCTGGGTCAGGTCCTGCTCCCCGGGTCCTGGGCCTGGGTCAGGTCCTGCTCCCTGGGTACTGGGACCAGGTCAGGTCCTGCTCTCTGGGTCCTGGGCCTGGGTCAGGTCCTGCTCTCTGGGGCCTGGGTCAGGTCCTGCTCCCTGGGTACTGGGACCAAGTCAGGTCCTGCTCCCTGGGTCCTGGGCCTGGGTCAGGTCTTGCTCACTGGGTACTGGGACCAGGTCAGATCCTGCTCCCTGGGCCTGGGTCAGGTCCTGCTCCCTCGGTCCTGGGCCTGGGTCAGGTCTTGCTCACTGGGTACTGGGACCAGGTCAGATCCTGCTTCCTGGGCCTGGGTCAGGTCCTGTTGCCTGGGTCCTCTGGGGGCCTTGCAAGCCGGAGGAGCTAAATTCCTGGCGGGTCAGGTAGAGGGTGTGGTCATGCTGTGGACTCATTCTGCTGGGTGTAGGACCAGTCGCAGACCTTCTCCAGGGTCCTCTGAGGGTTCCCCACAAAGATAAGCTCCTGGGACTGCTTAGTCCCAGGAGCTGCCTACTGAGTTTACAGGAAGTCACGTGACACAACACTGGCTCAGCCCTTGAGTTAGGTTTGTTTTTTTCTGAGTCTGGACTGGACAAAAAAACTGCTCTAAACTGAGATTGTGTGAAGGATTGCCTTCGAGTTAATGAGTCAATGCAACCAATTGGTTTTCCTTAAATAGAAAACTTTGAACCAATCTGACTGAATAATCTGGTGAACTGTAAAGTGCCCTGAGATGACATCTGTTGTGAACTGGTGCTTTAGAAATCAACTAAGTTGAATTGAATTGAGAGAAGAAGCAGAGAAACTCTGAAAGCTGCTCTGTACTTTTAGGAGGTAAACTCTTCTCTCTGCCCGTCAGAAGGAAAGTGAAACTAGTTTCCCCAGATGCTGATGTCAGAGCTCTGCTTTGCCCTGATTGGCTGTTAAAGGCTCATAAATGGGGCAGGCTGAGGCTGCAGGGGAGCCAGGTCCTCGTGGAGCATCCGAGTCCTGCGAGTCCTTGTACAGCCTCTGAGTCTTGCTGGTCCTCGTTCAGCTTCTGAGTCCAGCTGCTGAACAGAGCAACTCTCCCTCTGAGGTGAGTCCACAGTGGGTCCAGGGGAAACAGCCTTCAGCTCCGAGGAGGGAAACACCACTCAGGAAGTGTTAGTGCAGATGTGGGAGCTGCTGACAAACTTTTACAGCCTAACTGCTTTCTCTGGTTCTCTTAGTGCTGCATCAGGTCATGTTTCCATTTCTGTCTGTAATATCTGCTGGAATAGAGATAATTTTGGGGAAATCAGAGCTATAGGCAAAAGGCAGAAATTCAAAATTTAAATTTAAAATATTCGTACCCCAACCCTAAACTAACCCTGACCCTAAACTTTAGGGGAGTGGTGTTCTAGTGATTAGAGCATATGGGTCCTTCTCAAAGTATAAGCAGTGCCACAGGCTGATTGAAGCAGTCATTCCAGACCCAATATTGATTGCATAACTGTACATAATTATTTCAAGGTTTACTTCTTTTTGTATTAATAATGCTTTTCTTTTATTGGTCGGATGAAATATGCCAACTTTGTGAGATAGGAATTTGGGGTTTTCATGAGCTCTATGCCAAAATCATTATTATTAAAACAATAAAAGACTTGAAATATTTCTATTAGTGTGCAATGAATCTAAAATATATGAATGTTCAAGTTTTATCATTACATTATGGAAAATAATTACCTTTATCACAATACGCTAATATTTTGAGAAGGACCTGTAGAGCTTTGAATACTGAAGTTGTGTTTGAAACCCACTGACCCTTAACCCCTACACTGCTCCCCGGGCGCCGCAAAAGGCAATCCTCTGCTCCCCAAGGGGATGGATTAAATGCAGAGAGTGAATTTTGTTGCTCTGTACTTATGATAATGAAAACAAAAAAAAAAGCTTGAAAACAAAAAGAAAAATTAACCCTGACCCAGGTAGCTTATGAGGTGACCCTGGCCCCGATCCACTAGCATCTGGGTCAGTTTCCTGGTGCTTTGACCCCCTGTTTGATTATTTCCAGTTAACAAGTGTGTTGTTGTTTTTAGTGCTTTTGGACAAAGACTGATGACTTTTAGAGGGTTGGTCAGCCGCCTGAGTGAGTGCTGAGAGCTGCTGTCTCCTTTCAGATCTCAACCATGGGGAACGGGGGCTCGGTGACCAACAACACTCCTTACGTCTGGGTGTTTGACAAAGGGAGAAAGGTCAGTCTCATCTAAAGAAGGCAGCTCTCTTTCTGTGTGGGATCATTTAGTCATTTTCCTCCTCTCTTAGGTTTCCCAAGACGTCTGTAGATTATACAGAAACAGCACAGAAAAATATTCTGAAAGATTTGCTCACTACCATGAGCTGTGGTTTCGATTTGAAGATCACTCAAACTGGGACCTAAAATGTTGGGGCGAAGGAAACTCATTCACCATCAGAGAGAGCAGCAACCGGCAGCTTTTTGAACTGGTCAACAACTCATCTGGTCAGGTGGTGGACACGTGTCCCCACTTTGGTAAGTCTGAGTCTGTTTGTGTTTCATTAGCATCAGTTTATCATCAGGATCTAGTGTCCATCCACCTTCCATGCAGCAGTGCCAATCCCAGAGGCGGGGCCTCCTGGGGGCGGAGCTTAACCCAAAGGAGGGGTCTTCTAGGGTGTGTGTGTTGGTGGTGGTGTGGCGGGGGTGTGCTACTTTTGCCAGAGGCGGGGTCTCCTGGTGGAGGTGGCTGAGCCTTTCTCAAAGAATGGCACCATTAGAAGGAGGAGCTTATCTCAGTGGAGGTGCCTCCTGTAGGAGCGGACCTTATACCAGAGGTGGGGCGAGGAGACTATACTGAGCAGGTCCTACTGTAGTCATCTCTGTTTGGAGGCCACAGTTAACCCAACTGCTGCCCTCTGCTGGCCGCCGAGCTCAAACTGCAAAGGCTAGTCAGACAGACAGACAGATGATCAACAGTTTCTAGCCCTCTGAGTCTGGAATGAGGACTAAAGTCTGTCTCCATCAGATAAACCTGCACCTGTAACAATCCTCATGACAAAACTTTAATATTTAAAGATATATAAGAAGGCCTACTATGAGACCTAGAAGGAGGAAAGAGTCAAACAAGAAAAAAAAAACAACCGTTAAACGGAGTCCCCCTCCTGCTTCCATGGGCTGGATTTAGCTGGACCTCCATGTCTCCTGACCTTTGGTCCTCCAGCCCATGGGGTCCACATCCAGAGCTTCCTGTCTGGACATCATCTCAAGAATTCTTTGGCCTGTTTCTTTTGATTCAACAGTATTCTTCAAATCAGGAAGTCTGAGATCAGGAGAGCATCTCAGCCTCTTTCTGGTCTCATCTGGAGATTTTCAAGCTCAGTAATGTAGGAGGAGTCATCCTGTTACAGACAGCCTACTGACCAAAAATCCTCTTTTATGCTTATATTTATGTATACTTCTTGTTTTTGGAAATAAAAAGGATTTTTGCAAAAAAGAAATCTTGCCTAAAGAGATAAAAACACAATAAACCACCCGTTTTCCATTTGGATAGCAGAGGTATGACAAAGTGAAAAAACTGCTGATGATGTTTTTTTTTTGGCAGGAAGGATTGAAGAAGAGAAGCGAGAAGCAAAACGCCAGCGAGAGGAGCAACAAAGGAGAGAACAAGAAGAAAAAAGGCGCCAGGCAGAGCTGGAACGAATGAGGAGAATCCAAGAACAGATTGAACAGGAAAAAAAAGAACTAGAAAGAAGAGAGCAGGAGAGGCAACAAAGGGAGAGGTTAGAAAATATGAGGATCCAAATGCAGATTGAAAAGGAGAATGACGCTTCCAGGAGAAAGCTCTGTAAGGCTAAGGAGATGCTTCAGGAGCAACAAAAGCACAAAGAGCGAATGTCCCACCACCAGCAGACCCTGGTCCTTCATCAGATGGTGGAAGACCACTCTGCTGACATAGAGAGGGATGAGGTAGGTTTAACTGGGTTCCAGCTAAAGCAGTTCTGCTCTCCAAGGTACCATGGAGCAGAGAGGGGCTGCTGATGAATTTATGGATGATAGATGAGAAATGGATGATGGATGGCAGATTGATGGTAGATGGATGCTTGATAATCAGAATCAGAATCAGAAATACTTTAATAATCCCAGAGGGAAATTACTTTTGTTACATACTCCAGTTACAGTTTTACATGATATATACACACATCCAACTATACAATATAATAAAGATAAAAAATAAGAATAAAAAGAGATCAAATATATACACATATATCTCTTCTGTATATATATATATCTGTAAGTATATCTATGCATATGTAAAAACTAAGTCCAAGTAAAGTGAAAAGTCCAAGTAAAGTGATAAATCCAAGTAAAGTGATACGTGGCATGCAAAAATAGTGCATAAATGTCAATTACGGGGGGGGGGGGCTGAATTACTTTAGGGAGGCGATATATATATTGATGACCAATGATTTCCTGTGGCGCTCTGTGGTGCATCTGGGTAGGAGGAGTCTTCTGCTGAAGGAGCTCGTCTGCTGGACCAGTGTGTCGTGGAGAGGATGTGAGTCATTGTCTAAGATGGACTGAAACCTGGACAGCATCCTCCTCTCTGCAACGGTGGTCAGGCTGTCCAGCTGCTCCCCCACAACATCACCGGCCCTCCTGATCAGTTTGTTCAGTCTGTTGTTTTCAGCGACCCTCAGCCCACTGACCCAGCATGTGACAGCGAAGAAGAGCTTGTTAGCAACAACTGACTCATAAAACATCCTCAGCTTCGTCCCACAGATGTTAAAGGACTTCAGCCTCCTCAGGAAGAATAGTCGGCTTTGGCCCTTTTTGTAGACCGCCTCGGTGTTTCTAGTCCAGTCCAACTTATTGTTAAAGTACACTCCCAGGTACTTATACTCCTCCACAGTGTCAACAGGAACCCCCTGGATGGAAACAGGGGTCACAGGTGTTTTGGTCCTTCTCAGATCCACTATGAGCTCCTTAGTCTTTGTCACGTTGAGCTGCAGGTGGTTCAGCTCACTCCAAGTGACAAAGTTGCCCACCACGGTCCTGTATTCACTCTCCTCACCCTTTTCAATGCAGCCAACAATTGCTGAGTCATCAGAAAACGTCTGAAGGTGGCAGGACTCAGAGCAATAGCTGAAGTCCGAGGTGAAAAGAGTGAAGAGGAAGGGGATGAGGACAGTCCCCTGGGGGGCCCCAATGTTGCTGACCACCCTGTCAGACACACAGTTCTGTCGGCGTACATACTGTGGTCTGCCCATCAGGTAATCAACAATCCAGGACACGATGGGGGCCTCCACCTGCATCGCAGGTGGGCTGGCATCTTCTCACCTAGTAGAGCTGGGCGGATGGTGTTGAAGGCACTGGAGAAATCGAAGAACATGATTCTCACAGTGCTCGCCGGCTTGTCCAGGTGATTGTAGACTGTGTTCAGCAGGAAGATGATGCTGTCCTCAACTCCCAGGCGGGGCTGGTAGGCGAACTGTAGTGGATCAGTGAAGGGCCTGACCATGGGCCTTAGCTGCTCCAGGACTAGCCTCTCAAAGGTCTTCATGATATGGGACGTCAGTGCTAGTCCTGAGGGTCGCTAGGGCGTGACGTCTTTGGCACCGGAACGAGGCAGGACGTCTTCCACAGCACATGTACTCTCTGGAGGAGCATGCTCAGACTGAAGACTAGGCCAAATATTCCACACAGCTGGTTGGAACAGCCTTTGAGCACCCAGGGGAGTACACCATCGGGGCCCGCAGCTTTGCCGGTGTGGAGTCTGGTTAGCTGTCTTCTCACCAGGTCAAAGCAAAGCCTACAGCCGCCGCTGTGGCTCCCGTCCGCTCCGCTCTGAGTTTCTTGGGGATCGTAGAGAGCAGCACGAGATGAACCAGGGTTTCCGCTGATCATTAAAAATAATTACAATTCATTCTTTTTTTTTTTATCAAGGCCTTAATTGGCACTAAAATTATTTAAATATGTTTATCGAAGTATTTATAATTCTTTAATAAAAAATGCTTATAAAAACAATTTCGTCAGATATATTATATCGCTATTAATTTGCGTGGAACTGATCATAAAGCCGTATGTTCAGAAAGGAAGCTCGAGGCGGAGAAAAAGCTAGAGGATATATATATACTGTACGTATATATATGTGTGTGTGTGTGTGTTTACATACATACAAGATGGAACTGTGCTTACAGCTCCTTCATATTTCATGTACACTAATAACTTGTGTACATGGTTCTTGTTGATGGCATTAAAATAATTTCTAATAGCATTAAAATATTTTGATGGAGATGAGAAATCTGCTTCCTGCTTGGTGAATAACCAATACTTTGGATCCAATCATTTAAATAAACGGTGTTAGTTTTTTTTTTTTTTTATATATATAAGAATTGCGCTATAATTTCTAGTTACCGATCTGTTGTTACTATATTTTAATTTAACGAACCGGAGTTTCTCGATGTTCTTTTTCTTGTTTGGTGCGATTGCAATTGCGGATCTTGACCTGGCCGAACCGGAGCGGAGCAAAAAATAGCTCGGCTCCGTAATTTGTCGGTGACGGACGAAGAAGACTTACGTGGACGGAGACGTGCGGAGGAGTAGCGGTGGATGTGGAACAGCTCTCATTGATTTCCATGAAAGACAAGCGCTCTGCACGACGTACGTCAGCGGGGCGGAGCGGAGCGCTGACGGAGTATGTGGAATCTGGGGGTCAGAGACCAAGAGTAACAGTCTGTTAGAGTGGGGCTTGAACTCAGAACCCCAGGATTCCAAGCCCTATGCCCTAACCACTTGGACCCCACTCCCCATTATGATAATGAATTGATAGGGATGGATGATGGATGGAGGTTTGATTACAATGGATGATGAATTGATGATGGATGATAAATGAATGATGGATCATGGATGATAGATGGATGATGGATGCATGGATGATTGATGGATGGATGATGTATGGAATGAATGGATGGATGCAGTATTGTTTTTGACAGCCATCTTAGATTAAGTCTTAGTCTTCAGGATGAAAACTATTATTTGTCTTAGTCACGTTTTAGTCATTACAATATGTGATAGTTTTAGTCAGCTTTAGTCAGTTTTATGTTGCAAAAAAAGTTAACCTTTACCATTTCGAATAACAACCGGATAACCCTAACCCTGATCTTTACCAGTCTGACAGCTCTTGCCTAGATACTACAATAGCTGGGTATAGAATCATTATCATTGCTGTTGGGCAGAAAGCTGATTTTTATAATTCAAATAAACTTTTTTTATGAAATAATTCTCTACTTTATAAAAGTGTCTCACAAAAGCTTTGAAATTAGCAGATCTAGTTCAACACATCATATTTGTTAATATAGCAGACCAACTATATAAACAAATGTCTAATAAAGGAATGGTTTTTAGACATATAAGGTTTCGATCGTATAGCAAACACTTCCTGATCTACTATGAATTATGCATTACATACAGATCAATAAAATCTTCATTGCTCCAAAAAAGCAAAGAACAAAAACATTCTTCTTTCTACTTTGGCACTTTTGGCCCTATTTATGAGAATTTGCCCCTTAGTTACCACTGCTCGGGGGTGAAAGTAAATTTAAATTCACAGGGTTTAGATATACAAAAAAATACAGAGAGAACCTACATAATTGCCTTTTAATGCCATGTCAATCCAGATCCAGATCTAAATTGAATGAATATTCTACAAACATTTTGGAAAATTCTCACCTATTTTGCATTCCCAAATGGAAAAGCAAATAACTTAGGAACTGTAAGCCCAAATTACATGTGCAATAAATTTTTTGAAAGATAACACCCTGTAGTTTCTGAATATATTAATACATTTGGTTAATAGAACACATGCCAAGCTGCATCAGTTCAAACACGACTCAAAGTTGACTTTTTATTCTCTAAAATAATCGATCTGAACTCTTGGTTTCACCAGCGTCTCCAAAAATCTCCAAATGTGTCAAATTGTGCCAAATGCTTTTACTATGCTTTGCTTTACTATTTCACCCATAGAATAACACTGAAGCATTTTGATGACCACAAAACATTTATGAAGCAAGTATTTCCAATTTCTTTCAGAATCTGTGTATATAACAAAATGTAGAGTTTTTACACCTATAATAGCATAAAAATCTATAAAAAGATAGTGAAGCTGCTGCTTTTCAAGCTAAAATAAGCCCCAGATCCTTTTCTGAGCTGTATTTTTTCCCCAGCCTTAGACATTGTAATAAAACAAAATTAGCGTCCAAACTTTAAAAAAAGAAGGACCGTTGTTATCATTCACCTTGGTACTGCATGCATGGCTCCTGCCCCAGCTGTCTGTGTCTCTGTAACGCAAGCCTGTAACATGTTTTCCCCTTTAAATACCCTCGGCACATGTAGCCTTGTTTGTAACCTTATTTCATTGGCTGCAAAGTCCAACAGCCCACGTGGTCTTAACCAATAACAGCCAACAGTATAATGCGTAATAGCGCGTATTACGATTGATAAAGGATGCTGGATGGATGATGGATGGATTATGAATGACTGATGGATGAAAGGTGCTCAGGTCAGTTTGGGTAATATATCAGAATATTGGAAAAGGTGCAAACAGCTGGTTCTGTTTCTTCTCTTTGTGCAGATCAGTGATGTGAAGGAACAATTTGAAGAACTTCTGTCTAATTACCAGATTACAGGGAATACAGTTGTGAAGATGAACCTGGAAAACAGGATGAAGACTCTCCAAAATGAGCTGACACTGAAATATTTCAGCCAACACAAGATCCCCATTTGGTCCCAGTGGGCTCTGGATCAGGCAACAAGATATGTGGACCTGTCTCTGACTGAGAAGATCAGTGTTTTGGAGGCGGTGGTGAAGGTGTCACTGGAGGCTGAGCCAGAGTTTGAGGAAGGACAAGACAAGAAGATTGCATTTCTCTTTAGTCTTCAAGATCAGCTGCATGTTAGTAGTCCAACATTGGCGAGAAAAGTCTTGATAAATGTTCTTGATATGACTTCGCAGCTTCCCAAAGCAAGTAAGGAGATCCTAAGCCGAATACTATTCAATAACATATGGACACCAAAGGAAATCCAGCTGTTCATGGGAAGGACCCTTAACATGGATCCCATGCAAATCACAAAAATCCTCCACAAGGTGTGCACCTACAAGCTGAGCTGCCTACAGGCTCTCTCTGCACTGAAAGACAAAGACCCTATTAGCTACATACAGGGCTGTGCTTCACGCCAGTTGGACAAAGATGCCATCACCATCATGGCTGAAATGCAGGACAAGAACTACCCACAGCAAATCCTGTCCCTCCTTGAAGGTATTCTGATATATGTTGAGGAAGAGCTGCCCAAATACAAGAGAGCAGAAATGAGTGCCAAAAGGGTTAAAGACTGGAAAAGAACGGAAGCCTCCATGGATTTATCCAATCCAAACACTGACACTCTTAAGGAGGTCCTGATTGGGCTGTCCATAGCTGTGAAGACATGCACAACCTTTACCACCTCAAGAGGGGAAAAGGTACAAGGCTACTTCCCCAGACTGACTCAACTGGCTTCATTAGTTCTGCTGCTGCTGCCACACTCCCAAGATAAGAAAGGTTGTCTCCTGGAAATTGGAACCGGGGAGGGAAAAACTTGTCTGTTAGCCATGTTTGCTACGATCCAAGCAGCACGTGGCACAGTGGTTGACATTGTGACGAGCTCTCCTTTGCTTGCCATCCGAGACCAACAAGAGTGGAAAGAACTGTATGAGCTGTTTGGTGTGACCTCGTCCCCGGTACCGCCCCCACATCTGGACAAAGGCTCTTTTGAGAAGCAGGAGGAGCTGCTTGAGGAGGCCTACCAGAAGCAAGTGGTCTACGGTACCGTCAGCACGTTTGCAGCAGATATCCTGAGGCAAGAGTTTGAGAAGAAAACCACTCGAGGGTGCAGGGACTTTGAGTGTGTGATAGCGGATGAAGTGGATTACATGACACTTGACAGCGGGGTTCAAGTGACCTTTCTGTCCCACCAGGCCAGCAGTCTGAGGCACGTTGAACAGGTCCTGTCAGGTATTTGGGCCCTGGTCTCAGCATGCCGGCCCATAGAGCTGTTCGAAAACGGGGAAATCCAGTGGGCAACCAGGATCCAACCCTTCCACAGTACTCTGAAACAAGCCGGGATCGGGTCAGATGCTTTGTCAGAAAGCGACATCCTGGCGCATGGCATGCGGCTGGGCTTTTATTCACAGACGGATCTGGATGAACTGGAGGAAGCACAAGCACAGTCGGACAATGAGGATGACAAGAACAAGGCCACTGAGAACATCATGGCCAAGATGGGACCCGAAAAACAGCTCCAGCTGCTCATGGCCCTTAATGCAGATGCAGCAGATAGCAAAATGGTTGTTGCCTGTTACTTACTTATCAGCAACAAAGCCAAAATATTCGGGGGGGGCTTGTCTTCTGGAGACCCGGATGTCAGCATGCTTCTGCTCCAGAATGGACTGGCATGTGAAATCATGTCTGAAAAATCCCTCATTGAGGCAACTGTTGACAAGTTAAGATCTCAGATTAAATATTCTGGTGAATGTTCCCTACAGTCAAAGAAGAACTGCGAGGAATTTATTGTGATTCCATCCTTTCTGAAGGAATATGTTGAGCAGCAGTTGGCAGTTTTTGCTGAGAATGCCCTAAAAGCCATCATCATGACTCCAGGAAGAGAGTACATGATTGACAAGGTTGCGGAAGTAGACAGAGCTGGTGTAATTGGCTCTGACAATCACCAGTATGATGCCATCATCCCAGTGGATTTTCAGGCCAGTGGAGTGCTGGAGAAGAACAAGCGCTGGGGGGACGGCCTGCAGCAGTTTCTGGAGATGAAGCACCAGCTGGCAATCTCACAGCTGTCCAACGTGACCAACTACATGTCCAATGTTTACTTCTTCAAAAGGTACCTCAGTGGAAAAGGCATTTTTGGTGTCTCTGGGACATTAGGGGCCCTCGCTGAGAAGGCCTTCCTGGGACGGCAGTATAAGACAGCATGTTATGCCATTCCAGCCCACCGCCATAAGAAGCTGGTGGAGCTGCCAGCTGTTCAGGTGAGAGAAGGGAATCCTGCCTGGATGCAGGCCATCTGTAAAGCTGCATGGAGGGCTGCAGACAGGGGCCAGGTTGTCCTGATCATCTGTGAGGATGTTAAGACTGCAGACCAGCTAAAGGCTGAAATACAGGACCCAGGGAGGAAACTCAGAAAGATCACCATGTACACCATCAGCGCCAAGCACAACATTGAGAAGCAGACGTTCGGCCAGGGACACATTATCATAGCCACAAACCTGGGAGGCCGCGGCACCGACGTGCACGTGGACCAGGAAGTAAATGAGTGTGGAGGACTCTTTGTGCTTCTCACCTACTTTCCTGGGAGTCACCGCGTGGAGAAACAGGTCTTTGGGCGCACAGCCCGGAAAGGTAACCCAGGAATGGTGCAGATGGTCCTCAACCAGGACCATCTAGCAGCAGTATACCAAGGACATTCAGTGGAAACCATGAGGCAGCTCAGAGAGGGGTTCGAGGTCAGCCGCTTAGACAGCATGGAGAGAAACGAGCTGTTCCAAATTGAAACTAAGGAGGAGCTGTTCTCCACATTTTGCAAATTTCTCAGTGACTTTGACAAGAATTACACTCAAGAAGAGAGAAGCGACATTTCAGAAAGGAAGCTGAAGGATATCCCAGCCTGTTTTAAGGTCCATTGTAGAAAGTTGGACTACCAGGCTGCCCTCAAGGCTTTGAAAGGTTCCTGGGCTCTGTGGCTCATCCTTCACGAAGAGCACATCAGCCAACATCAGGTCAAAACACTGAGAGATGACCTCCTGAGAGACCTGAAGAAGACTGCTGAGCAGCTCCTGCAGGGGAAAAGCAGCAGTTTCTATGACTACATTGAAGTGGCCAAAAGCAGAACCGACATGCACCGACTCAACAAAGAGGAGAGTGACTATGGAGCTTTATCTTACTGGCAGAATGCTGCAGAGTGCGATCCTTTCTACAGTGCTGTGGCTCTTTATAACCAGGCATACATCACAGTCAACTTGTGCAAGAGCAACTACATAACAGAGGCAAAGAGGTTATTGAGGGAGGCAGACAGTGCAGTGGATGCTTATCTTTCAGAGACAAGCAACACCATGATGTTCTGTAATTTCTCTGTGAGCAAAGACTTTGCCCCCCACCACGAAGATGGCAACCTGCAGCACCAAATGAAAGCCAGGATGAGCGTCTTCAAAGCATGGAAAGGATACATTGAGAATGCCCTGGAAACTCTCCAGCAGATTGAAACCAGCAACGGCCAGGCTTCAACAGAGGATTCCAGTGTCTACGGTCTGTCAAGAGACCAGGATCCAATCACCACCAAGGAGCTGATGGTCCTCCATGAGTTTGGCCTCTGCATGGTGTTCCAGGTTAAGAAGCGACCTGAGTTCTGCATTGATGCCCTTTTGTGTTTTTGTCTGGGTGTTCTGCAAGTAGCAGCTGGTGTCCTGGTCTGTACTCTGTCAGGTGGCACCGCGAGTCAATTTGGACTTGGACTGATCAATGAGGGAGTGTCTGACATGATTCATGGGGTCAAAGGCATGATACAGGGAGGCTTTGACTGGGCAGAGTGGGCAATCTCCAAAGCCATCAGCATTGTAGCGTCTCTGGTCTTTGGAGGCCTGAGCAGACTGAAGAAAGCTGTAAGCGCTGTGAGTAGTGGAACCAAAGGACTGGTCACTGGGGCTAAGACCTGCTCTGTCTTCACAGTTAAACAGTGTTTCAAACATGCAGCAAAGTATGCTGGTCAGGAAATGCTGAAGCAAGTATGTGTCACCACTCTGAACTATGCTGCTGACAAAGGTCTTGAAGCACTGTTCAAAAGGTTTCTGAGAGAGGCCTTCAAGACCAAAGTGCTTTCACTGATCAGAGCTAATGGTCCTCTGGAATTGCGTCTCACTGGCCTCATCTGCTCAGTAGTGCCAAAGACTGCGATGAAACAGGAGTCTGATGGCTTCAGAATTGACAGAGGGTGTGAGGGAGAGATGCGTCAGTCAGTTAACGTGTTGACAAGAAGCATCATTCCTGATCTCATGACGGATTGCACCAAGATCATGAACATTCTTGATAGACTTTCAGAGGCCTCTGGAGCTATAATGCAACATGTGGAGAAAAACGGAGGCTTGAAGTTGGCCATGAAGTTTTTCGAAACGGGTAAATACATAATAATTTGCAAACAAATACATGATTCCTTTCCCTCAGAGGACGTCATCAATAATAAATTCATCCCTCAGTTGTTGAATGCAATGAGTGATCTTCCTAATGAAAAATATGCCTTGGATGAAAGGCAGCAGTTACCAGATGTGAAACGCCTTAAAGACGACCTCATCAGCATCATGGCAGAAAGTGTTCTAGACTCATTGGTGGCGGCTTGTTCCAGGCACATGACCTCCTTCATGAACAGAGCCTGCATTCACAAAATCAGCAACGCTGCTGGAAGCACTGTCAGCAATATACTGGGCAGGACTGATACCCAAAATTTCTTTGACAACCAGGTTTATAAGAACCACATGAAACAGGCTGTCCAAAGACCAAGTCAGTCCCTATCTGAGGCTGAGCAGCAGGACTTAGAGCGCTACATTGAGGGAATCAGTGATAAGAACCAGCCTGCCACAGCACTGGACATCCATGTCCTCACCCAAAGCGACTCCCTTCAAGGAAAAGGCATCAGACTGATTGTGGTTGACGAACATGAGAGCAAATTGACAGAGGATTATTTTCCAGGGAAAGACAGCTCTGCCGAAGACATCGTGATCCGACTGAGGAGATACCCGGACGCTCCATAGCAGTGAGTATTATGAACAGGATGTGTGTGACTGAAGGGACGTTTCCTTAAAATATCACATAAAGTGTGTTGATCCTGAAGACGAATATTAAAATCTGCTTTAGTCTTCAACTTCAGATGCTCAGATAATTATTATCAAAACCAGACTCAGTGACCACAAGGTCTTGGTCATTTGGAATTCTTCAAGAATCTCCCAATAACATTTTCTGTATTCCTCTTTTCTGTAATACAAATTGCTGGCTAAATGAGACATTCAGGTGCCATGAGTTACTACCTGCTTGTACAAGCTAACATTCTATCATTCTGACCATGTTTTATGATTGAGCCAATGTTGGAGCATTTTCAGCCCATCTGTTTAGCTCTTCATGGGCAGACCAGCTCATTGTGTTTGAGGTGCTTCATACAGGAGCCTCTTAAGCTGCTGAGAGATTCATCTGAGGAAGAGATCTGTGGTCCTATAGAACCTAAGAATGACTCAGCCACACCTGCCACTTGACCCTAAGAAGTAAAATTGGAAGAAAAGCAAGTTGACTCCTTGAGTATCAGACCATTCAAAGTTTTTAGCAGGGAGCTTTGAATGATTCAGATTATTGACGTATTTCAATGTGATAAACGATTTATTTCATGAGTTTCTATGCCCTATACATTTTTCTTTGGGTGAGAGTCGGTATGGGTAAAGGATGCATTCAAATGTTTGGCCCCATAAACCTGCACATCTATTTACTAAGATCAGAACTAAAACAGCAAGTGGCTAGCTCAAGTGGTAATTCACCTGACTTGCACACAGGAAGCCTTAGTTTGAATCCCCTCTGAGGGAGATGAGCTGTCCGTTAGGGTCCTTAGACATGATCCGTCACGCTAATGCCTAACTCATTGTCACATTGTACTTTGTACAATGTTTTGAATTAAAGCGTCTGCTAAATATATAAACAACAAACAGACCTCCAAAGCAGGCTAGAGACCATCCAAGGTGTTACCTTGACAAG